>NC_056729.1:270176587-270486587 GCF_019279795.1 Protopterus annectens | reverse complement strand
TATTCCCAGCTCAGCAGAAGTGCTTCATTAGACCAGTGTAGTCAGTAGCCTTTGCTTGGCTATTCTTCCTCTTCAAGAAGGCTCTAAGAGATCATAACCTCTTTCTGGATGAGTGTGCATTCCAGGGTCCCAGTTCATAATGTGTTGAAGTTTCTAGACTTGACAGTTATGATCTTCGTGGTGCCATGCTGATAACTGAGTGTGGGTGTTGCAGTGACTGGTGAGGATTTACGGTCTTTGGGGCCATCATTCCCTCAAGGACCACTTTGTTGCACCTTTGTAGTTTGGCTGTAGAGTAGTAGTCAGTCTTCATCAGTTTGTGGATAGGTTTTTACTTTTCTACAACTGTAATAGAATCTTGTTAGGCATACTACTTTTGACCTGGCAAGCTCACTTATATTTCTACATGGTGCAGTGAGATTGATTTCCCCTTGGGTTGTATCCCTTGTGCATAAAATCTGTGCTTGGTTTGCAGTGGACCATAGATATGGGGAATTTCTCCATCTGTGGTTCATATCTCCAGTAAGGTTAAAGCAGGTAGATGCTGTAAACCAGGCCTCCCACTCTCTCCTGGAGCTGCAAATTTAATGTCTGTGGTTGGTCTCGTCTTCCAGAAATGAAACCTGCTTGAGGTTGACCTCTTTACTACTACCCCCCCCCCAACTTCCCATTGGGGCATGCCATACAGCTGAACTACCTTCACCCAGATGGCCCATTCATTCCATTTGGAGAGGTGAGAGTCCTACAGCCCAGTAGTCCTTGACTAGGATACTTTATAAGCCCATCAATTTTCCCCATGGTAAGTGTCTGGTAGTAGAGAAGGGGAACATCCAGGATTACTCTTTCCTCACTGTAGCAACTCCCCTCACTTGTACCAGTTCATTGAGCTCTGCTTTTGGGGTAGTGGCTGAAGAGAGCATGCCTGTGCAACAACTAAGGATCACCCTATTGACAGTCCAGGCCCACCATCCTCACCTGCCGGGTCTTTATAGACTCCTGAGTTATTGAGTCCAACAATGGCCTCCTGCCCCGTAGTCAAGGCTTTAATCCTCCCTGATGTGGAGTTGGTTGATCACTTTGCTACTTTTGAGGATCTAGTCTTTCCTCCATGTCTACTCAGTGCATCAGGGTAAGGGGTGGAGGTAGTGGTGGACAGTCTTTCGTATTGCATAAAAGATTTTTATAAGGTTTTCTACTGATGATCATCGTATACTTTTCACTGCTGCAGTAGCTTTAGCTATATGGGCTATATCCTGCCAAGGGTGTAACAGCCCAGCCAACTTGCAAAGCTTCAGGACACCTTCCACAAGCCCAGACTAGGCATCCGTTTGAGCTGAGCTAGCTAAGAAGTTTGGACACAAAGTCCTTCAGAACTTTCCTGCTGTGTTGGAGTGTGCTCCTATGCGGGCTGTCAAGGAGGACAGCTGGCTTGTGCTGTTCCTTTGCTGAGCAGATACATTTTCTTAGGGGGAAAACTTTCCACATTTAAAACTGTTTATTGTACTTTCCTGTTTAAGAAAATAATTTTTAAGCCAGGACTTTGTTTTAATAAACCATAGCTAGACTTCACTGTATTTTAAATGGGAGCACACTTTTTTTCCTGTCAGTTTAAAAGTTGTTTAAAGTAATTTAAAACATTTTTTATTGTGGAGAAATTTTCTAATTTGGGGGGCTGTCAAAGAAAAAGCATATTGTGTCTTTTTGTATGAAAAAAGTGAAAGACTTCCCCCAGGAAAGAGGCACCATTTTCATCTTGGGCATGGAACATGCTATCAGTCTCAACAGTTGGTCCTTCTTCCAGTCACAAAAAAAGAAAATGTTAAGAAAACTCTTTTGACACTACTGCAGACTAGCAGTTTCCCTCAGGTGTAGGTGGGTGACTGCTGTGGCCTTTGTTTGTTCCTCAGACTGTTCATCTTTTACCCTGGATCCTTTTTGTGTAGCACCTACAGCCAGTATGGACTCAGGGTTACCTATGTCCTCTGCAGCTGTTGGGCTTCTCTCAGTGGGCAAGGGAAAGCCAGTCTTGTTATTCTTGTGAAAGGGAATAAGGAAGATTTTACTGTTTGGTCAGAATATTGTGCTCATCTCTGGGGAAGCTGCTACTGCCATTATTACCACTGATGGCGCCATTTTCCTGTCAAAAAGAAACCGAAAACTAAACATGAATCTACTCCCTCTCAAATTTCTTTAGACAGGAGTAGTATACTTGGTCTGTCTCAGGATTTAATTTAGGCTGTTGATCCTTCTTAGAAGGTGGTTGCCTCTTTTTCCTGAAGAGATTCAAGATTATAATCTGGACAGAAGGATGAAAGGATGGATATAGATTTTTCCTTGGTTTTCTAATTCAGACTCTGAGGAGAACTCTCCTTGTGAGGGTTTCTTTCTCTGAGACTATTTCCAGAATGTGCCAGTGTTTTCGGTGGGACAACACCGAGTTTCTCAGTCCTTCAGAAAATATTTTGAGCTGTTTTACAAGGAATTTTCAGAACCTTTACCCATTCCCCCAGTTCTGTTGGATGTTTTTGACCAAATACAGTTCTCCTCATGGTTAGCCCCTGCCCCTAAAAAGGCAGATTAAGTTCATTCATTCACATTTTTATATACACTTCCAAATCTGACCCAGCAACTGTAACTTTAGTTTAGTTAGTTCCAGTCCTACTCTTTCTGACAAGGATGAGAAGATTGGAAAGTACGGGAAAAAGTGTATGCTTCTGGAACTTTGATTTCCACAGGTTTGAATTGTTTGGCTTGTATGTTAAAATTTACTCCAATGGTATAAGTGTGAGGAATGTTTTGTCTGTACTTCATTTTTCTGGGAAAAATCTGTTTTAAATGTTTCTTCCATTCTACAAGTCATAACTCGTTGTTTATAGTGAATTTGACTCATCTGATAGTACTTCCAGGGATGTGACCACTGGTACTGTTTTGAGGAAGTTTGCCTGGCTGCATTCTCAGAACCTCCCAGATGTGAATAATGAGTTTATACTTTCCTTTGGATAGAGATGTAGTTTCTGGTTCGTCTGCTGCAGAGGTTGTCAAAAAGTGTGCAGAAAGATTTTTCTTCCTCCTTCCCTCTTTTTTTTCTGGATTTTCAAAGAGATACTCTGACACTCATCCAGTTTTAGCAAAAAACAAAATAAGCTCTCAACAAAATGTGGGGAAACAAGGTGTTTAAGAGAAAACGGCAGAGTGATTCTAAAAAGAATTCAGGATACCCCCACTCCCAAAAAAATACAGTCTAAGTAAGTCACAGTGTCTGTTTAAAGGACATAACCCATCAACCTGGCAGTCCCCTTTTCCTTCCAGAAAGTTTGCATCTCCCCTTTTGTCTTTGGCAGCAGATAGTTTCAGAAGATCATTCTCCAAGGTTGCAGATGGCAGTGCGAGGAAATCCCTCTTTTCTAGAAGGTAATTCCTCATCCACCAGACCAGACTCCTTTATTTCCCTTGCCCTTTACCAGATGCTGTCCCGGGGGGGGGGGGGGTGTTAAAGCCATTTCCCCCTTCCCAGGTTGGGAAAGTTTTTTTTTTCAAAGATTTTTGTGCTAGATAAAGAGAATGCTTGGAGACCATTTCTAGATCTTTCTTTCCTAAACTTGTCTGTGATAGTGCGCAAGTTAAAAATGTCACTTCACAACCTGTTACCTCTTCCTCATTTAAGTTTCTTGTTAACACCATATATTTAACAGATGCTTATCACATCCCTATTAATCTTGACTTAAGGCATTTCTTAAGGCTTTGTGTTTCTGGATCACATCATCAATTCTCTGCATTACCTATCCACTGCACCAAGAGTGTTCATAAAGTGTCATGCTCCATTTGTAGCTCATTGCAGACCTACAGGGTATCCAGTTTTTCCATATTTAGATGACTTGCTTATCTTTTTCAAAATATTGTGAATCCCTCACTCCTGGGTTAGAGATCTCTTACACAAGTTGGGATTTCTGAGAACTTTCAAAAGTCTTTTTTTTTTTTTTTTTTTTTTTTTTTTTTATTCCTTCACTCAGGACTGTATTCCTAGGGTGTCAGCTACACACTACTGTTCAAAGAGCTTTTCTTCCACAGGAGAAAAAGATCTATGTCTACATCTTTCTAAGTTTTTTTTTATTCTGACTTTGGTCACTGCGAGAGAATACCTCATAATACCTGACAAGACTCCACGTGAAAGATAGTGGTATTTGAAGTATGTTTGGTCCCAGCACCAATATCCTTTATCTTTTCAAAGCCCAATGCTGGGGTTTGTCAGAAGAGAAGTCACTTGATAGAGACAGCAAAATTCATTAAATCCGGGTTTTCCCTTCTCCCTCACTGTTCCAAACAGTCATCACATAAGTGTGTACTTTTGCTTGGGGAGCAGTTTCAGAAGGGGTAAACTTGCAAGGTGTGCAGGACACCAAGGGCAGACAGGCACATAAATATAAAAAAGATGTTTGCCTGGATCAAGACGCTGAACTCTGAATTATTTTTGGTTTCCTAGATCTCATGTTACCAACAATACCATAGTCATATGGTACATCAGCAAGTAAGCAAGGGGAACCAAGTCTTGCTTCCTTTGCAGACTAGTCATGAGAGCATATATGATATAGCGTCATAGTACAATGTCACTCTGTAGGCAGTCATCTAAATATGGGTAAATATGAGCTCTAGAATTTTCAATATGCTATCAGAGGGCTGTACAATTTGTGAAAACTCTGGGAGCAGTAGTTAGCCCAAACGGTAAATGACAGAACTAGAAGTGGGAGCCTGTTGATACAGACCACAGATACTTCCTGTGGCTGACTGCTATGAGGACATGATGGCAAGTATCTTTCATGTCCATGGTGACCATGAAAGCATCTTGGAAAATCATAAGCATTTTGAATTTTAGGATGTTGAGGAACTTGTTTGTTAGACAGGTTGAAGATGTCCCTCCAGCTGCACTCTTTCCTTGGGGAATCCTTTAATCTTGGATGACACACATGATAAAAAATTGGAGCATTTTTAGGATGGAAAGCTCCATTTATAATAAAATGAGTGATAGACCAATCATAGTGCTTAGGAAAGATGGCTTCTTTAAATATTGGTTAGAACGAAGTAAACCGAGTAGCGATGAGTCTAACAATACACTAACGGTTATATTTAAATATGGCTGCTGTTCACAATTTCCATATATAAAAAGAACCTCTCCTGTCAGGTCTAGCTACCACTAAGGCTTCATTACACAGGAACGCAATGAAGCATCTTTTAATTTTGCCTTCTGTGGTGTTAGTCCAATTATCCAAGAAATTGACCACTGACTTAGCACCTGCAGTCCTGTATACCATTTAAGACTGCATGTCTGTGTTTGTGAGGAGTCTCAAAATTTGCTCTGCCTTCGAAAACTGTCACAGAAATGGTCTTGGTCAACTGCGTATTAGAACTGTAGGGTGTTCTTCAGAAAGGACACTTCTAGCATAGTTCTGTTGACAAGATCAGACCTTTTCACCTCAAAGGGGCCACAGAAAGAGAGAAAAAAGTGTATATTTTTTAGAACAATGCAGAGGGAGTGTTTTTCTGCTGTATTTTCTGTCTTCAAAGGGGGCAGAAGGCTTCTACTGCATCTTGGACATCAGTAATTTCAACTAGTGCAGCTGTTACATTAGATTCCAGACAGTGACTCAAATGAAAATTATCCTGCTGATGCAGACCAACTGGACGCAGTGGCCATCTAGCTTTTGCTGTCTATTGGCATCACTTTCAATGTGAACTGCCATTTGGTCTTCTGCCTCCTGAAGATTTACCAGGGTGCTGGCCAGGGTGATGAAAGTTTTGCAGGGGATCTCCGTGGAATCTTCAGGAGAGGTCACTGTGATATTAGATCACAACATTTGGGTTTTGACCATATTCTGTACACAATTTTTCGCTGGAATTTTCTGTGTAATGGTAGTATTCCCTAAGATAAAGAGGTCTTGTAGCAAATAAGATGTTGACATAAATGTAGTGAGGCTGTCTTGTATATCCTGCCTTGCTCTTTTTCCCTTCTCTAAGTGTCATTGGTCCTCCAGTCATGCTAGAGATAATTAACTGCATAATGAAATGCTGTACTAGTTTTGATGATTTTTTTTCCAGTTTCAAAAGGCTGTGCTATAACTTCATATTTGGTGACCCAGTGTGTGTTTGTGGTTGGCAGATACCATTGGAACATTACTGCTTGCAGTGCTTCCTCAGTTTTTGCCTGGATCAAGTGTGCAGAATTTTGAATACTGTGTGAAATTTTAACAGCTTAAGTGAAAAGTGATTTTAAACCTTGGAGAAAATGTTTATGAAAACATTTCTAAACCCAGAATCACTTCAGATGAACAAATGAAGGCACTAATACAAAATATAGATGAAAATGCTCACAGAAGGAAGGAATGCATGTCATTAGATTCTAGTGAGAGCAGCCATTTTCATTTTCCATTTCAACTGGAGCACCATCTATGTCCATTCCAAAAAAAAAAAACAGGGACTTTAAGCTAGCTGCAGAAATACCAAAGTAGTGTTTGCTGACAGTGCAGCAGAAGTACATGATAAAATAGGCACCTACATAATTACCTGTCCATTCCTGCCTCTGACATAACATGGGTAATACTGATGGTGAAAGACACAGGATCTAAATTCTATTGTGAAAGAGCCTACTGGTGCCAGCAACAAAGGCAAATTCCAAGCTTAAATATGTATCCAGCTCTACTATGCATTATTTCCGTGCTTTAGATTGTAAGCTGTTAGTGAAAGAGATTGTCAGTAACTTCAGTGCAGCAGCATGGACTGCATTGAACAACTTTCAGTGGCCGTTGCTAGTCTGGTATGCCTACTGAGTGCAGAACTGTGCTTGGTAACTGCAGCAGTTTTGAGGAATGAAGGAAAAAAGAGGAGTGCATTGTTTGCGTCCTCTCACCGTGAGGAGTATTTTATGCAGTTCAAGTATACTCTCATCTGTATATTCATTCTGACCACGAAGATCCTTCATTGTAGTCATCTAGCTGTCCACCTTACATTTTGTGAAACTGTAAATAATATGGGAGAGTTATTTAACTGACCTACTGTTGAGCTTTCCTTGCCAAGAAACTCCAGGTCTGTGGTCCAGATAGTCTTTTGGCCCATTCATTGTGGTCTACAAAGCTTACCCCTACTCTGGCCTTTTTTTTCACCGTGTATGTGATATATATGATGTGTGTGTGTACATGTATATAAATTGTCCTCCCACCAGTGATGCACAAACATAGTCCTAGAGGCTGACCAAATTACATCAAAGCAAGAAACAGAATCGAGAACCATGTCTTCTCTCCAAATATCACTTTAAAAAATGCTGCTACAAACCAATAGATCCAGGTTTCTTCTCCTGGCTTCATCACTGCTATTTTCCAAAGGTAAGTACAGTGCAATGAAAAAGTATATGCCCCCTTCCTTATTTCTAATTTCTTTGCATGTTTGTCACACGTAAATGTTTCAGATCATCAAACAAATTTGAATATTAGACAGATAACTCAAGTAAACACAAAATGCAGTTTTTAAGTGATGATTTTATTTATTAATAAAAAAAAAAAACTATCCAAACCTACATGGTCCTATGTGAAAAAGTAATTGCCCCCCTTGTTAAATCATGAAGTAACTGTGGTTAATCACATTTTTGGTAAAGGTGAGTTCAGTTTCACTAGCCACACCCAGGCCTTATTACTGCCAGACCTGTTGAATCAAGAGTGATGTAATGGCGTCGGCTGCATGTTTTGTACCTCATAAGATCACTTAAATAGAACCTGTCAGACAAAGTGAAGTAGGCCAAAAGTTCCCAAAAAGGAAGACATCATGCCGCGATCTAAAGAAATTCCGGAACAGATGAGAAACAAAGTAATTGACATCTATCAGTCTGGAAAAGGTTACAAAGCCATTTCTAAAGCTTTGGGACTCCAGCAAACCATAGTGAGAGCCATTATCCAAAAATGGAGAAAACATGGAACAGTGATGAACCATTCCAGGAATGGCCGGCCTACAGAAATTACCCCAAGAGTGCAGCAATGACTCATCCAGGAGGTCACAAAAGAACCCAGAACAACATCTAGAGAACTGTAGGCCTCAGTTAAGGTCAGTGTTCATGACTCAGCCATAAGAAAGAGACTGGGCAAAAATGGCATGCATGGCAGAGTTCCGAGGCGAAAACCACTGCTGACCAAAAAGAACAAGGGCTCGTCTCACTTTCACCAAAAACATCGTGATGATCCCCAAGACTTTTGGGGAAATATTCTGTGGACTGACAAAACAAAAGATGAACTTATTGGGAGGTGTGCGTCCCGTTACATCTGGCGTAAATGTAACACAGCATTTCAGAAAAAGAACATCATGCCAAACATAGTCAAACATGGTGGTGGTAGTGTGATGGTTTGGGGCTGCTTTGCTGCTTCTGGACCTGGATGACTTGCTGTGATTGATGGAACCATGAGTTCTGCTCTCTACCAAAAAATCCTGAAGGAGAATGTCTGGCCATCAGTTCGTGACCTCTAGCTGAAGCACACTTGGATTCTGCAGCAAGACAATGATCCAAAACACAGCAGCAAGTCCACCTCTGAATGGCTGAAAAAAAACAAAACAAAATGAAGGTTTTTGGAGTGGCCTAGTCAAAGTCCAGACTTGAATCCAATTGAGATGCTGTTGCATGACCTTAAAAAGGCGGTTCATGCTTGGAAACCCTCTAATATGGGTGAATTAAAACAATTCTGCAAAGAAGAGTGGGCCAGAATTCCTGTTTTCTAAACACCTTCCTGGTAATCCCAAAATTCAAAATGCTAACACTTCAACAGTTGCTTCTTATGCTAGGTAAAGATGCCTGATTGGCAACCTTAGACTTGAAGGAAGCTTACCTGCACATTCCAATAAGGGAATCTTGCAGGAAGTACCTATGCTTTAGGGCAGGTTTCATGTGCTATCAGTTCTGTGTGCTTCCCTTTGGCTTATCTACTGCACCCAGGGTATTCACAAAGTGTCTAGCTCCAGCCATTGCATTTTGCAGGCAGAGAAATATTCAAATATACCCATACTTGGACGATTGTCTGATTCCGGCAGAAAGCCAGGACTTGCTATTAAAACATCTGGCATTCGTAATGAAACTTCTAACCTCACTGGGGTACACCATAAACGAAAAGAAATCTCACCTAGTACCCTGCCAACAGATTGTATTCCTGGGATCAAGCTTGAACACAACTTCCCAGATGGCTTTCCTCACTCCAGAGAAACAAGTTTGACAACCTACTTCAAACTTTTGGTCACAAAGCCTCAGCTATCTACAAGGAAAATTCTGCAAGCCCTGGGGTTCATGGCCTCTTGCATTCTAATTATTCCACATGCAAGACTGCATATGAAGAAACTACAATGGTATCTAAAAAGCCTATGGAGTTGACATTCTCAGGACCTGGAATCAATGATTCCTATCATTTTTTGTATAAAGACAGAGTTCCTTTGGTGGGCAGAGGCCTGCTACCACAACAAGGGTTTCCCTTTCACTCTACCCCCTGCCGCCCAAACCCTAACAACAGACATATCAGACTATGCATGGCGGGCTCACTTGGCAGGGCAGTGCATTTAGGGCAAATGGAACCAGAGACAGATGCACCTGCATATCAACCAAAAGGAAATGTTAGCTGTACAGAATTTCCTGGCAACCTTCAAAGACCACATCCTCCCAGGGCAGTTATAGGTAAAGACAGACAAACACCACAGTTATGTGGTACATAAACAAGCAGGGGGGAACCCACTCATATCCTCTCTGCAGACTAGCCATGGCTCTGTGGAACACAGCCTTGTGCTACCAAGTGCACCTACAAGCTTAATTCCTGCCAGACAATCTAAATTCACTGGCAGACGACCTAAGCAGAAATCTCATGGACCTACACGAATGGAAACGGGAACCAAAAATATTCAACCTCTTAAGTAACAAATGGGGGGACTCCAGAGGTAGACCTGTTTGCCTCCCCTCAGAACTGCCAATTGTACAAATTCTGCACAAGGACTTCACACAGTCAAGCTTGGAAAGTGGATCTCCTGTCCTTTACCTGGGAAAGCCTCCCGGTTTATGTCTTTCCCCCCTCTGCCTCTCCTCGAAAATTCTGCTAAAGATTAAACAGGACAAGCCAAGGACAATACTGATTTCACCAGACTGGCAACTCTTGCGCAGTATGACACTGCTGGAACCTTGGCACCTGCCTCAGACCCCTTCCCTGCTGTCCCAGCAGGCGGGCCAGATTCTGCACCCTCAGCTTCAAACCCTGAACCTTGCAGCCTGGCCAATTCCTTGAGCTCTCCAATAGCATCCCTCAGTAAGCAGGTGCTAGATGTCATTCTGGAGGCAAGGAGGCCCTAGTACTAGAAAATCCTAGCTGAAAAGTGGAAAAGATATACTGTTCATCGAGCCAGACTAAGGGGATGGGTACAAAGGTGCCCAGCTTTCCTCATATTTTTCAGTACTTAACAGAAATGCTCCACAAGGGCCTATCCTTCTTGTCAATTAAAATTCATGCCTCTGCCATTTCAGCAGATTATAATACTGATCCACCCCTCTTCTCTCACCCCCTGCTAAAGCAATTCCTTAGAGTGGCCAAACACTTAAGACCCCCTCCCAGGAGAGCCCCTACTCCAGCCAGGGACCTTAACTTTGTATTGGAAAAGCTCACTCTCCTTCCCTTTGAGCCAGCTGCAACTGCAGAGCTGAAATTCCTTTCTTGGAAAACAGCCTTCCTTCTAGCCATCTCTTCAGCAAGAAGAATGTCTGAATTACAGGCCCTCATGGCAGTGGGAACCCTTCATTATCTTCCATGCAGACAGGGTTTCCCTCAGGACCAAGCCTTCCTTTATGCCCAAGGTGGTGTCTAGTGCGGCCCTTAATCTGTCCATTCATTTGACTATTTTTTCCCTAATCCACAAAACAAAGGAGAACAAATACTGCACTCTTTGGACGTGCACAGACAACTTCGATTTTATTTGGACAGGACGAAGCCTCTCAGAAAATCTGAACAGCTGCTGGTTGGCTTTGCTGCAGGAGCAGACGGGAAGGCTATTTCACAGCAAACCATTTCTAAATGGATAGCCCATTGCATTCATTTCTGCAACAAGCACCATGGAAAACCTACCCAACGGGGTAAGATCACATTCCACCAGAGCTGCATCTACCTCTGCAACCTTTCTCGGAGGAGTCCCTACCAGCTGCTACCTGGAGTTCTGTACATACCTTCACCAAGCATTACCACATGCCTGTTTTTTTTTTTTTTTTTTTTTCAAATCCATAGCTGGTTTTGCCACTGTAGTCTTGCAGGGCTTTATAGCTGGACCTAATGCTCTCTAACTTCCTCCTCTCTTCCTTAGCTTTGGGAATCTACCCAAATGTAATGACTGCAACAGTGAAACACAAAGAACATAGTACAGTTGTGTACACTTACCGTAAATGTAGATGTTCGGGTGTATTCACTGTTGCAGTCCTGGTTACCCTCCCTCCAGCTCCCTGACTTCTCTTGGCTCTACCTTTCCTTCTTGTTTAGTGTATTTAAGTTTTCTGGTGTATTTGCTTTTTGATCGAGGTGTACCATAACATATAATTGCTTCCCATTGAAGGGGCACCTGACATCTGGGTCAAGAAAAACTGATGTAATGGCGTCGGCTGCATGTTTTATATCCCTGACGACCTGACATCATGGAAGAAGAGTCCGCATCCGATGCAGGAATCCAAGACTCTGGTATTCAGGCCGGCTGAGGGCTACCTGGAGGCAGATAACCCAAATGTGATGACTGCAACAGTGAATACACTCGAATATCTACATTTATGGTAAGTGTACACAACTGTACTTTCCTCAGAACTTCTCTACCACTAGTCTGAATGACTGCTCTGAATGACTGCTTTTAACAATCGTCTGATCGCCAAATGTTTACTGTTTTTCAGAAAAGTGCCCCATTGAGGTAATTTTTTGCTGCTGCATGTTTTGAGGTTGATGTCATCTAGAAAAGGCAAGTGCAGTTGTGGACATCAGATTCCACACAGACAGCCACAATCAGTGTTTGTTTTGCCTAGGGTCCGAGCACAGCTATAAGTCTTGCTTGATTTGCCAGGCGTTCATCCCCAAAACTCTGCGTAGCCATTTGTCTGTCCTAAACATTTATCTCAAGAGTCAACATCTTAAAAAGTTAGCTTTGAGTATGGAGGGCACTGCGGGTCTATCCATTGAGCCACCGAAGGCCAGAAAGGTAAGGCCTGTATCTTCCAGTGTGCATCTGAATTTGGACGTTCTTTTCGAGACCAGTGAAGGCCCAGAGGCCTGTTTGATTACTGGTTCCTAACCTGCAGCTGGTACCATTTCGGAAGCTGTTGGGGAAGGTGCCAGTACCACGTACACAGAGGCAAAGCAGATGTCTGTTCAGGGCGATGAGTGAATCGCGGCCCACTATCTCAGACATCCCAAGCAGTGTTCCTGCAGCTCCTCCATTGCTAGCAATCACTACACCTAACACAGTGCCTAGTCATACGTCTGCTATTCCATTACAGATGGATTCTCCTTCTCCTTCGGCCATCCCTCCCGTCCTTCCTGCTTTTCTGGATGCCTTTCACTGAGTGTCCAAGAGCCCAGATACTCACACCCCCCCCCCACCCCCCGTCCCCAAAAAGGGCCTGACAGATTCGTTAAGTTTCCTGAGGACATCAAATTTTTATTCAAATGCCCCCCTGCAGATCCTACAGTTATCTCTGTCTGCAGACTAAGCTGCTTCCCTATACTAATCCGTTCCCTTCTGACAAGGATAGTAAAATGATGGAACAGTTGGGGAAGAAAGTGTCTACTTCTTCTATCATGGCTTTCAGGGCCATTAACTACCAGACTCGCATGTCAAACTATTTTCCGGCTTTGCTCTCCCAAGCTTCCCATTTGGCATCCGACCTTCCTGATGCTCCAGCCAAGGCGCAGCTCACCTCTCTCCTGTCTACTTCAGCTTAGGTGCTTAGACATTCCATTAAATGCAGTTACAATGCTGTTGACGTATCTGCAAGGTCATCAAGCTTCAGGGTCTGTACTCGGGACATACTTATGGTTGTGTCTTCAGCCTTTGTGTGATTATATTAAGGCTAAAATCATGGATGCAGCACTGGAAAATGATGCCCTTTTGGTGCTGAAGCTGCAGCCCTTTTCAAGTCCTCTGCATGACAAAGGGAAAGACCTTTTATTTATTTTATTTATTGTATTTGTTTACCGAGAAAGTCCACTGGTCCTAAGAGAGCCCATTTTCAGTGATGGCCCAAGGAGAAAAGCTCCAGCAAGAACATAGATGCAGAAAAAATTAAAACTTAATTGGTACAGAAGTAGAAACAGTGTTACACATAGTGATTACAGTAATATATACATAAAAGCAGGAATTTAGTTGGTTTGATTACAGTAATATATACAGAATACGTACATAAAACCAGGAATTTAATTGGTTGCCAAATTTATTCAATGAGAGGTATAAGCAGAGATATATTAATCAGCATTATTGTATCAACATCAGTAATTGAAAAAATAATTATGGAGGAAATGTCATCCGTCAGCACTAGCAAAAAGCATAGGAGTTTAGTTATATAAGGAGAAGGAAGAGGTTAGGTTATAGAGCAAGTATATGGACAGGAAGACTTGAAATGATTTTTCAGTATTTGTTTGAAGGTGGTGGGACTGCCTGTGTTT
Source organism: Protopterus annectens (assembly GCF_019279795.1). NCBI lineage: Eukaryota > Metazoa > Chordata > Ceratodontiformes > Protopteridae > Protopterus > Protopterus annectens. The sequence goes on along the minus strand of NC_056729.1, from coordinate 270,472,902 downwards.
CTTATATAAGGTGGACGTGAGTTGTATAGTTTTGCGACAGTGAAGGAGTACCGGAGTTGACCAGCAGGTAAGGTGGGCTTTTCTACTTTTAGAAGTAGATGATTTTCAGATCTTAGCTGCCTTCTGGGTTGGTAATTGGCAGGTAGTGTCGAGGGAGCAGGACAGTCTGCGGGTCTGTAGATTATTTTGTGCGCTGTAGTTAGTTGGGTGATTGAGAGATGGTGGGGGAGTTCCAGCCAGCCTAATTGTTTCAGTGAGTTACACTGGTGGGACGAGAATTTGGCCTTAGTGGCAAATTTGGCTGTTCTGTTTTAACACGTATCAAGTTTGCATTTTTTAGAATTTTGAATATTAGTGAGGAGAGGGGTGCCATAAAGACGAGAGGGTAATAAAAAGGTGGTTGCAAGGTTTTGTCTAGTAGAGAGGCTAAGAAAGTGTTGGAGCCTGTAGAGCAACCTGAGCTTTTGGTGTCTCTCTGATGTTATTGTTTATGTGTAGGTCAAAGTTCAGGTTTTCATCTTTAATAATGCCTAGTAGTTTAGTGTGTGAGACAACTTCTATACTGGTATTGTCTTGGAGTGTATAGTGAAGAGTTTATCTAGGGGAGTGGTTTTCTTAGGGGTAAAAAGTACTAGTTTTTTTTTTTTTTTTTTTTTTTTTTTTTTTTTTTTTTTTTTTTCCCCTCCTGATTTGGGGCAAGATGATTAAGCATTCAAGATTCAGTAGAGGTGAGAGCATTCTGGGTGATTTGCTGGAGTTCAGAGCTCTAATTTGCAGTACATATTATTGTAGAGACGTCCGCATACTGGATTACTGAGCAGTGTGGGAGAGTGGAGTGAAAGTTGTTAATAAAGATGCTAAATAAGAGAGGGCCAAGTATGGAGCCTTGGGGTACCCCTGTGGAAGTATTGATGAGGGAGAGTAAGATTGTTGCCATTTGGTGGATTGCTGCCTACTGGAAGTAGCTATTGAACCATTGTAGGGTAGGTGGGAAAATGTGGAGGGTGAATAGTTTAGAGAGGAGGAAGGTGTGGGAAATGGTATGAAAAGCTTTGGAGAGATTGAGGAAAAGAGAAGCAATTATTTTGCCAGAGTCCCCTGTCCAGTTAACTATATCAAGGAAGGAGAGGAGGGCAGTAGTAATGCTGTGTCCTGGTCTGAAACCATGCTTAGTGGGTGATAAAATTTGGTTTTCAAGCAGGTGGTTGAGGAGTTGGATGCATTTTTCCAGTATTTGAGAGGGATGAGAGAATTGCTATAGGACTAAAGTTTGTGTTGTCTGTGTTGCTGCTGCCTTTGTGTAAGGGGAGAATGAATGCTTTTTTCCAGATGTGTGGGACAAGGGATTCTGTAATCGATCTGTTAATGAGTATGCTGATGGGATAAGCTACAGAGTTTGGAGCTATCTGCAGGAAGTATAGGGATAGATTAGCAGGTGCTGGAGTACAGGGTTTTAGCTTAAGTAAAAAAAATTAATTGTGGTAGTGGATATGGGAGAATTTTAGGTTGCAGTCGAGGGTAGTGTTGTTTACTGGGATGATATGCAGGATATATGCTGGGTGGAGGTAGCTAATGGTATTGGGTAGTATGCCTGCAGTGGTGATATTGTTAGGGTGAGGCACTAATATCCACTCTATTGTGGGGCCCCAGTTATTTTTGTGGGGGGTCTGGTGATGTCTTGAATTCATTGGGAGAAGTTGTAAAGGTTTATGTTTTTTGAGGGGTTTTGACAATGTCTAGCCAATCAGTATTTACATCACCTAGGGTGATGGTTTCATTATCTATGTTTTGGGATGTCCAGGCAAGTATGTTCTCTAGTATTGGTATTCTGTTTCTGGAGGAATATATTTAAGTAGCTGAAACACCTCTTTGTGTCCCCAGTTCCTAAATACCACAGAAATTATCCTGCCAAAACCTAATTTGTAAGAAGGAAACAATGTTCCCCTCCTTCCCATAAGAAAGGGGCTAGGAGGCAGGGTGCTGCTGGATCCCAGCAAATCCCTGCCCAAAAACCCACCTTTCCAGACAGGCCAGCTAGGCTGTGACTACCTGGTAAAGCTTTCAAACATCCCCCTTTCCCAGTGCCCATCTTCTTGCCTTCTCCCTTGGACAAGTATCTCCACTGACAAATGGGTCCTTTCCATTATCCAGAACAGTTATTACATTGTATGGAAATCTGTTCTTTCTTGCATGGGCATTCCACAACCTCCCCGGGACCGGATTAATCTATTTCCTCAAATCCTAGAAGACTTGCTAAATCAAAGAACTATTCAAGAAGTCCCCACCCCTCCAAAAAGAATGTGGGTTTTACTCAAGAATGTTCGTAGTCCCCAGAACAAAATGGTCTCAGTCTTTTCCTCAAGGTGCCAAGCTTTTGGATGCGCACTCTGTTCTCCTCTCCTGCTACCCTAGGCCTTTCTAGTCACTCTGAACATCAAGGATGCATACCTGCATATTTCCATTCACCCATAATGCAGGAAGCTTTTGTTTTTCTGTTGCAGCCTCACATTTTCAGTTTTGTGCTTTGCCCTTTGGACACTCTACAGCACCAAGAGTATTCACAAAATGCTTAGCTCCTGTCATTGCCTTTTGCAAGTTCCAAGGAATACTGAGCTTATCCTTACCTGGATGACCTGCTGATTCAAGCAGCCCTCCCAGACGCACTAAGGGAAAGCCTAGTTTTCACCGTCTCCCTAGTCTAGTCCATGGGGTTCACGATAAACTACAGCGAGTCTTCTCTCAATCCATTCCAGGAACAGATTTTCCAAGGATCCAGATTAAGGACAAATCTGATGATAGCTTTCATTCCTCTCAAAAAGTGGGAACTCTGCTCAGCTACTTCCACCATCTACTCCCCTTAACCACCATACCTGCCAGGGGGTACTTGCATATGCTAGGGTTCATGGCATCACTCATTCCCATACTCCCCTTAGCCAGACTTCACATGCGGAAAATCCAGTGGTTTCTAAAAACTCTGGAGCCAACATGCTCATCCTCTGGAATTTGTACTCCCTTTTATCCCATGCATAAAGAGAGAAATACAATGGTGGACTCGACAGATACTACTGAACCCAGACCTTACCTTTCAACATCCAACTCCAGGAACTCTATACGGATGCCTCAGACTTGGGACGAGGAGCAACCCTGGGTTACTTAAAAGTCCAGGGTCTGTGGTCTCCCTCAGTCAAGAAGCAACATATCAATGTAAAGAAAATGAGGGCTTTGAACCTGGCACTGCAAACCTTTCAATCCTGTCTACTCCCAGGACCCCTGAAGTTATTCAAAGACAACACTACAGTTCTATGGTATGTGAACAAATGGGGGCACCAAGTCATACCTGCTATGCAGGTTGGCCCTTCAAGCCTGGGAGATTTGCCCCTCAAGCGAAAGTTTCCTTCCAAGCAGTTTAAGTTTATATTCTTTCAGATCAAATGTGTTGGCAGACGCTCTCAACAGGTCCATGACACAAGCCCACAAACTAATGCTTCTCAGTGATGTGCTTCTGGACATTTTCCATTGGTCGAGTACTCCTCAAATAGATCTATTTGCCTCCCCTTGAGCATACAACTTCCAAAGTTTTGTGCCAGAGTCCCTGAACCTCTGGTATGGAAGGTGGGCACCCAGTCCTCTTCATGGAAGAGGATGTTTCTGTATGCGCCCCCCCCCCCCCTTTCCTGTCATCCAGAAAGTCCTACTGAAAATACAACCGGACAAGCCAAACGTCTTGCTGCTGACTTCCTTTTGGCCAAGACAGCACTGGTTCCTCCTCCTGCATTTAGCCAAGGGCAATCGTCACAAGTTACTTCACAGGGTGGATCCTGTCACACAAGACTAGATTAATTATCCATCTACACCTCATCTCCCTGAATCTAACTATGTGAGTGATATCCCCTTTTTATCCCCTTCCAACACCCTTTTTTTTTTTCCCTCCTGAGGACTTGCTTTTAGTCCTGCAGGAGGCAAGGAAACCTAATACTAGGATAGCCTATTTATCCAAATGGAAGAGGTTCTTCATCTGGTGTGTAAAGAAAGACCTACATCCATTTTCAGTGGACATTCCAGTGTTTCCTTCCCATTTGTGTGAGTTACTTAAGGCTGGGTTGGCCTACTCTTCTGTTAAAGCCAATCTTTCAGCCATTTCAGCATGTCTGCCTGTATCTTCTCCACTAGCTTCTAGATTAGACCTAAGTTCTTCTTTAAAGGTGTCCTTCACATAAGACCTCCCAGGAAACCTGTCCCTCCTCCCTGGGATTTAAATTTTGTCCTGGAAAAGCTCACTCAGGCTTTTTTCAGCCAGCAGGGGCAGCTTCCTTAAAATGTTGTACATGGAAAACAATTCTACTAGTAGTCATCACTTCTGCTCAAAGAGTTTCTGAACTCGAAGCCTTATGGCTTTCCAACCTTTTCTCATTTTTCACAAGGATAGGGTCTCTCTCCATACTAACCCTTCCTCCGTGCCTAAGGTGGTTAATGACTTGTCCCTTAATCAATCCATCTATCTGCCCACCTTTTTTCATAACCCTAAAGACCCCCTAGTGAAAGAGTCATTCATTCCTTGAAGGTGCACAGACAACTCAGATTTTATCTGGACAAAGCCAAGTTCATTAGGAAGTCTGAGCAACTGTTTGTTTCCTTTCATTCCAGGGTGCTGAGAAAACCTGTCTCCAAAATATTTCAAATTGGATCTCTAAAGCAATTTCTTTCATTTACGTTTCCCATGGGAAAATGCTCCCTACCTCTGTAAAGGCGCATTGGATCTATTCTCGAAGCAGCCATATGGTCCTTTGTCCATACCTTCACCTAACATTACAAACTGGATACTATTTCCAGGTCCAGAGCAGGATTTGCTAGGGCAGTCATGCGTGGATTCCTAGAAACTTCCTCTGCTCCATCCTCCCTTTCCCCTTCCATAAGCTTTGGTACTCTCCCAAAGATTATGAATACTGCAATATAGAATAGTTGTGTGATATCTTGCCATAACCACAGATGTCCTTCTCTTCCATGTTACAGTATTCTATCCCTCCCCCCTACTCCCTTGGTACTTGTTTTATTTTTCTGGATGATGATGTTTACCTCATATCCTTGGACAGGTGTTCTGACTGGGACATTCAATTCTGAGGAATGGTACATGCCAACATCACCTTTATCGCCTGTGTAGGCTGCTGAGCTATGTGCCACGTTGCACATACCATGCAGTAGCAAAAGTCTTGTATACTGGCTGGATGCTTGGGTCACCTAGACGGGGAATCCCCAAAGGTTATGACTACTGCAACATGGAAGAGAAGGCCATCTGAGGTTAGATAGAGGTCAGGGGATGTCTATATTTGTTGCAAAATAATTAGAACATATTAGAGTAATAGGTTTATATCACTGGAAATGCCATTTATGTGGAGCTATCTTCCACTCCACAAAAAAAAGTACTTCTCGTACTCTGTATGTAATTTGGATAAATGGATGAGAACTGCAAATTCACCCCTAATTTAACACCTCTGGATAGGGGAAACCTGTAAATGTTCCAGCATACCCTTAGTCGGCCCATTTCTGGGTTACTTGTATACAAAATATAAGGCCTAAAAGCCACCATAGGAGTGTAAGGCTAGGCTTCTGAAAATCTTACTGATCAATAGTCAAGTAACCTATAAAAAGATATAGATTTTTTTTAAATGGACTGAGACGATGGTGGGTCCACCAAGGTGCTAGCTCCCACAGAGCCACACCTGCACTGATTCTTTCTTCATCTCCTCCTTTAACAAGACCTGCAATCACCCCCACAAATCATACCAAACTATTAGGGGTTGAAATAGATGATCACCTTAGATTTGACCTACATATTTCTATAACCATAAAAAAGTACATAAAAAAACTTGGCCTACTTTATCGCAATAAAAAATTCCTCGCTGAGCACTCCAAAACTACAATAGCGAGGACTCCCCTACTATCCACCCTACTTTATGCCTCCCCGTGCTTACAAATCTCCACAAATCCGACCTAAACAAACTTGATAGTAGTTATAATAAGATTCGCTACAGCCTCCCCCATCAGAACACATCACTGTGAATGCCTAAAAAACTCAGTTGGCTAGAACTACCACTAATACTTCAACTCAATCAACTGTCACTAGCCCAGAAAAGAATAAATAACTCTGAAAACACCCCAGCCCTACAAAATCTTTTGCAACCCTATACAACCGCCAGGCCCTTGAGGTCTAGCACACACACCTACTCAAAGTAACCAAATATAACAATGAAGCTGGTAAGTCTGTCTACAGCCACTGTGTAGCAAAAACCTGGAACTCCCTTCCTGCCCACATAACTGACAACAAATCCCCATCACAGTTGAATAAACTTCTTAAAACATTTTTTGAATAATCGACTGTGCTCCTGTATCCTCCCTGGCTAATGTCTCATTAGAACACTTCACCTAACTTAAGTAACTCTGCTAAGCCAACCAATCATAGTACTGTACCCAATTAGGACTGTTAATCTTCTGCTCATTCCATCTCTCCATGAGTTAGGCAAAACTACCCCAGCAATGTTGAGCTCTCCATAAGCAACTAAAACCAGGAGAAGACTTATTGTAAATCGATTTGTTATCCTTCTCAACTAAAACCAGGCGAAGACATATAATGAATCAATTTATCCTTCGCAGCTGTAGCGAGCATCATCTGGTCTCTCAGTGCCTTATTCTACGTGTCTCTGCTTTTACTCTGATAGTAAATCTATCACAGGAATCCTAAACTTAGGAATATCTTCTAAAATTTAATATTATTTTGTAAAGAATGAATGTATCCTATCTGTTAATATGTATGTCAGTCTATTCTATGGAAATTGTATGTCAAAAGTCTGTCCTTAAAACTATGTTTTGTAAAAAATTGTTCTCTTGGAGCTTTTCTCCCCGGGCCTCCACTGAAAATGGACTTGTAATCCAGTTGGACTCTCCCGGTCAACAAATGTAAAATAAAGTAAACAATTTACATCTGCAAATAGTTGTATTTATGTAGCAGTATATGGATGTTGATCAAACTTGGTTCATTTAAACAGAAAAATTGCCCTGCATTTAAGTGAAATAAATTGTTAGCGTAAAGTGCTTTATTTAAACAAACACTGAAATGCAATTCAGCAACTATTCCTTTACTAGAAAAATAGTAACATTACTTTAGAAAGGAAACATGAGCTATTATACAATGTCTCCCTATTAATATTCTAAAACATGCATGCTGATTGGCAAGCCCAACCAGCGTGCCCATTGTAAATCCCACAGTATACCAATGGAAAAAGGTCCAGTCGCCCGGACTTTTTTCGGTTGGTATAAACTGCCCCAAAACCTTTTTTTTTTTTTTTTTTTTTTTTTGTGTGTGTGTGACAATAAAAAAAAAGAGAGAGAGAAAACGGAGACTTTCTTTTCTCCGTTACTTCCGGTTCAAAGCCTTGGTGTACTGGGTATGCATGGGAACGCAAGTCCCATATGCATGCGCGCAGTACATCAAAACACAGAATCAGTATACCACAAATGGCCGAAGAACAGCAGTCCGCCATTATGCAAAGACATTATTTAAGAAAAGTATTTTATTCCTTAAATGTCATTGTGTAATAGCAATGACCGACTCCATGGTTATGGTATATTGAAGATTTACCCACGGTTGCCTTTGTTTAATCACGCGGGCTTCACCCTTGTGATTAAACCACACCAGCTGTGGGTATATATCTTCAATATACCACACCACATCGTCTGTTATTGGTTAATTAAATAATAAGGAAAGATTATGAATGGTCTATTTTGGGACATTATTCCCACCTGGTTTGAATATTTTTAAATCTAATATTTTTTTTCCTGTTCTAGCCACTTAAATTTGAGAGGATACTGTTCATTTATGGTATTGGGGACCTAATTTATATTTGTGGAGTCACCAGTTACAATCTTTTCCTCTTCCGGGAGCAGCAGTTATGAATTTGACCACTAGATGGAGGCAATAGGTTGTCTGAGTGTGTGTTGAAAAAATGTATGGGCATTTGATTTCAGTTCTATTTTCATTTTTGTTTTTAAGTTGACATTTTGAAAAATTATTTGAATATCGAATGCTAAATTATTTTTAAAGTTTATAGTTAATAAGTATATTTTTTGATTAAGTTGTTGTGTGATTTCTTAATATAATTTAAATGTGTTCTTGTACCTTTGGAAAATAGCATTGATAAAAACCCGGAGGTGAAGCACAGTTTTTTAGTTTGCAGCAACTATTTTTTTACTAAAGTTGTATTGAGAAAATATTTTTCGTCCTGGGCTGTGTTGTGTATGTATACATATCTGTATCACTCTCTTCTGTGTGTGTGTGTGTGTGTGTGTGTGTGTGTGTGTGTGTGTGTGTGTGTGTGTGTGTGTGTGTGTGTGTTTTTTCCCCCTTGCTAGTCAGCATTGGCCTTCACCTATCACAATCTGTTATTTCCAGTATATTTAATGCATGCTCATATACTGCATTAATTGGATAAGTGCATAATTATTATGACATGTTGATATAGAGATCTGTTGAATCTTTTGTACAGCATTGCAGACTTAGTTCGGACTATTCACTTTATCTTACAAAATGGCAGTTTACACTGGATTTTGTCTCATGCATGTACCCTTGCCCTTTTACCAGCTTAAAGAACAGTGCACAATATGTTAGGCACTTGCCTAGTACATTGTCTGGTTTGAGATCTACTTTGGTTCCTCACAGGGAAGATAGCCACTTCGAAAAGTCTGTCCTAAAAACAGCATACAGAAGGGGTAAAATCCAAATTTTATGATTTACTGTTTTAGCAAATTATCTTCTAAGATTATCTTTAGCTGTAAGTTGTCTTACACTGGTGTACTTCCCTTGCTTTGATAAATAGCTACTAAGGTCTGAGTAAGAGACTCTGTGATGGTATTTCTAAAGTGGATAACATCCTTGGACCCTGTCCCTTATTTGACCATAAACTGAAAGAAGTCCTTTCTATCTCATCTGAGAGGACTACCTTAATTAGTTCATAGTTGGTCAGCCCTTCAGTCTTGGTTGTTCCTGAGCATAGAAAGGTTGACTAAATCATGATTTTGACAGAATTTGAAGACCTAGCAAAGGGTCCTAGCCTTGGAGCCTCCTGCGTCTTCTAGGCTTGTTGGCTGTTAGTCTCTATGGTTCCACTTGCATGCCTGATAATATGGGTGTTGGGGAGCTGTGGAGTGTCTGGTTACAAAGTCACCACATGCTCTCAGATCTGATGTCAGACAGTTGTTATTGTGTCTTGGAGTGGTGAACAACGCCTAACATACTTGTAATGGTTCTTGCGCTTCTGCGCTCAAATCTGCATGCTCCATTGTTTGCACTGGGTGCTCAACTCTGCACTTCTACGATACAGAGGCAATACTTTTGAGAAGGGGGCTTCACATTAATCTTGATGGAACTGTATGCAGTCTTCCAGCCCTAAAGACACAAGAAAGTAAGTTGTTCCTATGGTTCTTCATTAGTCAGTCCAACCTATTTTTTTATTTGCATTTGTTAATTGGAATGATCAGTTGTGTATTACGATTCCCAATTTTAGTGGAGGCCAGGGAGAAAAGCTTCATTAATACAACTTCTAATAGGTCCCAAAAGCTTTATGTAGCATAGCCCAGCTTGCAGACAATATTGTATAACAAATTGAGCAAACAGTACTAATTTCTTTTGCACAGGTAACCTACAGTATATACATCTGTGAGTTAGATTTTTTTAAAAAAATGATGTGCACATTTATATCCATGGATAATGGAGAAATGTACAACAGTTATTTACAAGTGCTTTTAAATGGGCATAAAACAGTTTACATTTATATATTCTAGGCATTAGAACTTTTTTGTCACAATATTATATACATGTACATGGGCAATAAAGGAGATGTCCCAGCAGTTTATTTATACCTGGGTTTCCTTGAATACAAGGTGTGCCCAATTATGTAGTAGGCTACTACAGATGAGAAGGAAGGTAGTTGCAAGGGTAGTAATGGCCTAGGACATGGAGTATTGGCACTATTAATTTAGTGGTAGAAACAGAGGGGTAGATTAACTTGTTATAGTCACGTGCATTGCCAGGTGGATGAGAAAAAGTGCGTCTGTTTACACTTTATCTTTTGAGTTGACCCTTTTAAGGTTAAGGGAAGATTATTCCAGAATTTAGTGACTGAGTATAAAAAAATGTGTAGCACTGCTTTGTGGAAGGAGAAAAGGTAAATAAGTTTGTTAGCAGACCTGAGGTGAGGGTTTTGATAGGTAATGGTGGATGAGTGATTACAGAGGCAGGAATTTGTGTGCGGGGGCAGTTAAAGGGCAGACTGAGCAGTGGTCAGCCTAAGTAGGGCTATTTTGATGTAGAGCTCTAGTCATTTGGTTGCTTTTTTTAACTCACTTTTTATATAATCACTTAAGGTATAAGCAGGCGCATTAATAGAAAACAAATCATTTTAACATTTTTCATATTCACACATTGTTACATATGTTTTCTTAACGGTCATTCACTCCAGCCTTAAATAAATTACTGGATACTTCCATTTTCTAGTAATTGCTTTTGGCAGCCAGCAGCATTAAATTGAGTAAGACCTTACTAGGTTTAGGGAATGAAGATTCTGCAACCCAGCGCAAAAGAATCATTTGCTCCCCAAACATTTCTGACAGTGTATTCTGTAGAAAGTTTAAATCTGATGATGTTAATCTTCTTTCCATTCATTACTGTTTGGTTTGGTTCCAAGCCCTCGGAACAGAGTCGGCCTATTAAAAAGCTCGCACCAGCCAAAAAAAATCTCAATCTAAGCTTCTGCCCAGAATGCCCTTCTCTCTGTTACCTCGGATCTTGATGTTCTTCGTGTTTCACTGTTGCAGTCATTACATTTGGGTGGGTAATCTGCTTGCAGGTTGCCCTCAGTCGGCTTGATTAACAAAGTCTTGGGTCCTGTGTCAGTTGCGTATAAAACATGCAGCCGATGCCATTACATCAGTCTTTCTTGCCGTGCGGTGCCCGAAGCAGAAACAGTTCACAAGTGCCGGTCGGCCGACATCTGAAATTTTCGTTTTTGAGTTTCAGAACCGAAGTCTTCAACTAAAGCTAAGTACCCCGTTGGAGAAACATTTTCTTGCTCCTTACCGATGTCAGTAAAAGTTAATAATTGCATTACTTGTGGAAAGCAAATACCTCATAAAGATTTTCATTCGTACTGTATTCCTTGCCTAGGCCCTGACCACGAGGTACCTTGCTGTCGGTTTTGTGCTTTATTTAATCAGCGCACTACCCGTCGTCTGTCTATTTTCTCCTCTAAATATTTTGGTTCTCAGTTTAATTATCCAGAAATGTCGGTTAGCCATCAGACTACTGGAATTCCGAAAAAACACAAAGACACAGGCTGCCGAGGTCCAAAGCTGACAACGACGCTTCTCCTAAGCCAGTCGTCAGTTCACCGGTACTCAGTGAGGTGATTTTGCAGCCCCTGATACCCGCTACTTCTGATTCGCAGGCCTCTACTAAGACCCATTTGGAGTCCGGTATGCCGTGAGATGCTTCAACTATGGAACCCGCAGATGTCTCTACCTTGGATGGGTCCGGAGCCGCTGTGCAGGCACCAGCTTCTGAGGGTGTATTCAGGCCTACGGACTTGCATATTAAATCGGCGCCTCCTTCTTTACTTAGGCCTAAATCTTGATCCATCCCTAAAAAAACGATGCCCAGGCCACATGCTCAGGCCTTTATGTCTAAAAAACATAAGAATGGCTGAAGATCTAATAACTCTAATCAGGGGTAGCCCCCCACCCCCCCCACCCCCGCCATCTAAGAGGCCTAGGGCTGAAGTTGATTATGAATCTTCTGATCAGGATTCTGTTGTTTCTGATTCTTCTGATGATCTGGATTTGCCCTTATCTACTTATGAAGGTTCTGATGCAGAGGACTCCATTCCCTCTGCTTCCCCTCCTGAGGATTTTTCTTTTGAGGGAACCTTACATACTGTAAGGGAGCATTTCCACTGGGAAAGCCAGGATTTTTCTTATTCAAAAAAGAGGCTTAGGGATTTCCTTATGTCTCAGTATAGGCCTTTAGCTATTCCTCCTGTACTAGACATTGTTGATTATGCTTTTTCGGAATCTAGTTTGGCCCCTGATTCCCTGCCTCCTGCTCCCATAAAACCTGACAGATACTACAGGATCCCCGATTCCCACAAGTTCCTTTTTAAAAATCCTATTGCAGATCCAGAGACTATTTCACAGGGGCCCAAGGGCATTAAAGCTTCTACTGCTAAAACTCCTACCCCTTCTGATAGAGACTCCAGGGAGCTGGATAGATTGGGTAAGAAGGTTTACACTTCTGCAATCTTGGCCATTAGGGCTTTAAACTGCCAGTTTCATATATTAAAGTATCAGCAACATGTTATTGGACTGCTTAAACAGAAAATGATGATGATTCCTGACTGTGTGGAAAATAAAGAATTACAGGATTTAATGCATTCTGTTGAACAAGTTGGAAAACATACTTTGCAATGTGGTTTTGATTCATTAGAGGCCCTTTTGCTGCAGGGCTGTTACTGGGTTTGTGCTCAGAAGGCATGCTTGGCTTAAGGAGCAATCTTTGCATGATCATGTTAAAGCTAAATTGTTGGTTGCTCCTTTAAATCAGGACCGCCTGTTTGGCAACAAGGCTGAGAAAGTTCTTAAAAAGATGGAAGATAAAGCTAAATGTATGCAAACTGTCAAAGAATTTTTACAAATTCAGCCTCCTAGATTTAGTAGGCACTGGCCCTCTAAGAATTGGTCCTTTTCAGCCCCTTCCAGGTCTTCTCAAGCCAAACCCAGACAGCAACAACCCCAGGTTTCAGTCCCAGGGGACACACAGAACTAAGCAGTGGGAGGCCTCCCCTTCCAAATCTGGGAATAATAAGACTCCCCCCTATGGTAAACTGCCTCAATGACTTCCTTTTAAAATTTCCAAACACTTATCAAATGACTGCCCCTGTGGAGGGAAAGATTGCTCTTCATGCAAAGAATTGGGAACTCATTACCCAGGACAAATGGGTTTTAAATATAGTGTCCCAGGGATACAGATTTCACTTCCACACGTTGCCAACACCAAGCGGGTGGCCGGACCTACCCCCAAATCAGTGGGCAGAGGCCCAAAAACAAATACTTTCTCTCTTGAGTATGGGGGCTATTCAACTGGTACCAGAAAAGGAAAAGGGACAAGGTTTCTACTCCAGACTTTTCCTGGTACCCAGAAAAGACATTTCATGCCGTCCTATCCTGGACCTGTCTACTCTAAACACCTTTTTGGAGATTCCAAAATTCAAGATGCTGACTCTTCACCAATTACTTCCTATGCTAGGCAAAGATGCTTGGTTGGCAACACTAGATTTAAAAGAAGTATACCTGCACATCCCAATCAGGGAATATTGCAGAAGATAGCTACGCTTCAAAGCAGGCTACACACACTACCAGTTCTCTGCACTGCCCTTTGGCGTATCTACTGCACCCAGGGTATTCACAAAGTGCCTAACTCCAGTTATTGCATTTTGCAGGCAAAGAAATATTCAAATATACCCATACCTGGACAGTTGTCTAATTCAGGCAGAAAGCCAGGACATATTTTTGAATCATTTGGCCATTGTTCAAAGGGTTCTAACTTGTCTGGGGTACACCATAAACGAAAAGAAATTGCAACTGGTACCCTGTCAACAAATTATATTCCTGGGAGCAAGCTTGAATACAACTTCCCAGATGGCTTACCTCACGCCAGAGAAAAAATTCATTTGACAACCTACTTCAAACAAGTGGCCACAAAAACCCTGCTATATCTGCAAGACAAATACTGCAGGCCTTGGGGTTCATGGCCTCCTGCAGTCTTCCAGTTCCATATGCAAGACTGCATATGAGGAAACTACAGTGGTATCTAAAAAGCATATGGCGTCAACATTCTCAGGACCTAGAAACAATGATTCCCATTATACCTTGCCAATGCCTAGAGTTCCTTTGGTGGGCAGAGGCCTGCCACCAAAACAAGGGACTACCTTTTACACCACTCCCTGCCACCCAAACCCTAACAACAGAGGCATCAGACTATGCATGGGGGGTTCACCTGGCAGGGAAGTGCATTCAGGGCAAATGGAACCAAAGTCAAATGCACCTGCATATCAATCAAAAAGAAATGTTAGCTGTACAGAATGCTCTGACAGCCTTCAAGGACCACATTCTTCCAGGACAACTAATGGTAAAGATGGACAACATCACTGTTATGTGGTACATAAACAAGCAGGGGGGTACACATTCTTACCCCCTCTGCAGACTAGCCATGGCATTGTGGAACACAGCCTTGAGCTACCAAGTGCACCTACAAGCTCAATTCCTGCCAGGAGAATTAAATACACTGGTAGACAGACTAAGCAGAAACCTCATGGACCCACACAAGTGGAAACTGGAACAAAGGACTTTAAACATGTTGACAAGCAAATTGGGGAGCCCAGATATTGACCTGTTTGCCTCTCCCCAATTGGCCAAGTTTTGCACAAGGACTCCCCACAAACAAGCCTGGAAAGTGGATGCTCTGTCCTTCAACTGGAAAAACCTATCAGTCTATGCCCCCCCCCCCCCGCTCTCCAAAGTACTACTAAAAATCAAACAGGACAAACCAGGGATGAATTTGATTGCTCCAGATTGGCCGCGCCAACACTGGTGTACCCCCTTCTGCACAGTGTGTCACAGTTAACTCCATGGCACCTGCCTCAGACTCCTTCCCTGCTGTCTCAGCAGGAGAACCAGATTCTTCACCCTCTGCTTCTAACACTGAACCTTGCAGCCTGACTAATTAATCTCTCCTTTACCATCCCTCAGCAAACCTGTGATGGATATCATATTAGGGGCAAGAAGGCTTAGTACTAGAAAATCTTATGCTGAAAATGGAAAAGATTCTGTGCCTGGAACCAGTCTCAAGGGATGAGCACAAAGCGCCCAATTTACCTCAGAATTTACAATACTTTACTGAGATGCTTCACAAAGGCCTGTCTTTTGCCTCCATTAAAATCCACGCCTCAGCCATTTCAGCTCATTATAACACAGAACCTCCCCTCTTCTCTCATCCACTGCTCAAGCAGTTCCTCAGAGGGTCCAAAAATTTGAGACCACCCAGGAGAGCTCTGACCCCAGCCTGGGACCTCCTTTTGAGCCAGCTGCTACTGCAGACTTAAAATTTCTTTCTTTCTTGAAAAACGACTTTCCTTTTAGCAATCATTTTGGCTAGAAGGCTATCTGAATTACAGGCCCTTATGGCGTTGGAGCCTTTCATCGGACAGGGTGCCCCTCAGAACCAATCCATCCTTCATGCCCAAGGTGGTATCCATTGTGGCTCTTAATCAGTCCATTTATTTGCCAACCTTTTTTCCCAATCCACAGAAAAAAGGGAAGCTGATACTGCATTCCTTAGATGTGCACAGACAATTTAGATTCTACTTGGACAGGACTAAACCTCAAAGGAAATCTGAACAACTGCTGGTGACATTTGCTGCAGAGGCAGAGGGGAAGGCTATTTCAAAGCAAACCATTTCTAAATGGACAAGCCATTGCATTAATTTCTGCTATAAGCACAATGGAAAACCTATCCCCCAGGGGATCAGACCTCACTCCACCAGGGCTGCATCTATCTCTACAGACTTTCTCAGAGGCGTCCCTACCAGGGACATCCTAAAAGCTGCTACCTGGAGTTCTCTACATACTTTCACCAAGCATTCTTTTTTCAATTTTTCTCTAAATCCAGAACTGGCTTTGCCACTGCAGTCTTGCAGGGCCTTATAGCCTGCCCTATTGCTATCTAAATTCCTCCTCCCAACCATAGCTTTGAGAATCTACCCAAATGTAATGATTGCAACAGTGAAACACGAAGATCATAGTACAGTTGTGTACACTTACCATAAATGTAGATGTTCGAGTGTATTCACTGTTGCAGTCCTGGTTACCCTCCCTCCAGCCCCCTAACTTCTTTTGGCTATACCTCTAATTTCCTTTAATATGCTTAAAAACCTTTTTGGTGTATTTGCTTTTTTGTTGGAGGTATATCTTTGTACTTTTATATTTAATTGCTTCCCATTAGGGGGGCACCTGACATCTGGGCAAGAAAAACTGATGTAATGGCGTTGGCTGCATGTTTTATACCCCTAACGTCATGGAAGAAGGGACAGCAACTGACGCAGGACCCAAGACTTTGTTAATCAGGCCGACTGAGGGCTACCTTGAAACAGATAACCCAAATGTAATGACTGCAACAGTGAATACACTCGTACATCTACATTTATGGTAAGTGTACACAATTGTACTTTTCTGATTTCCTAGAATTTATAAATCTTTTTTTTTACAGCCTATAGTTTTAAACATGATCATTAACCAATTTGCTGATATTGTCAAATAAAAACCCTGACAACTGAATCTACCCATATACCCAGGTTCTTAAATGAATCCATATTTTAAATTACCATGTGCTGTATTAAATACTCACCCTTCAATCTATATCTATCAAGTCTCAAAGGCTTTGCTGTTGAGAAATTTATCAACATAGTATACTCATATGTCCAAATGGTTTGAATTAACAGTCAAGTTATTTTTTCCCATCTGTGACCGACGTAATTCGTTTACCTATTTAAAGACACCTACATATGCAGAGAGTAGAGCACCACAAATGAAGATCAGAAAGATGTGACGTAAAGAGGCCTGGGCCCGAGTGAGAGCTCTACAGGACACCCTGACTGTAGCCTGGAGATTCACCTATCCAATTAATGCGCCTTTGCTATGTCCTATTTGTAAGCCATGCAGCTATCCATTTTATCAAAATTATATCAGTAAATAGTTATTCTAATGTACTGATCATTGTTTTGTGTATGATCTTATCAAAGGCTGATGTTAAGTCTATATCAAATACACCACTGCACAATTTGTTGTTTAGAACTGTTATTGTGTTATTACAGAACATCATGTTGCAGGTAGTTACAGATCTCTGCTCATCATATGCATGCTTATATAGAGTTTTTAGTCCTAGTCTCTTCAGTTCTGATACATTATGCAAAATAACCTTCTCCATTATTTTTCCCTAAAAAGAAAGTGAAGTTATGGATGTTCATCGTGCTATACTGCTGCAGTCATCACACTTGGGTTATCCTGTCGTCTGGCGGTCCCGCAGTCGGCCGAATCCCAAAGTCTTGGTCCGGCGTTGGTTGTTGTCGCCTCTTCCCTGACGTCAGTGCGACAGGGGTATAAGAGAGACAGCCGACGCCATTTTCTTGAGTCTTTCTTGCCGCATGGTGCCTGAAGCAGAAGCAGTTCGCAAGTGCCGGTTGGCCAGCTCCTGAAATTTTCGAATCGAGTTTCAGCCTGAAGTCTTCTCTAAAGCTTAGTACCCTGTTGGGGAAACTTTTCTTGCCTCAGACCGATGTCAGACAAAGTTAATAATTGTATTTCTTGTGGGAAGCAAATACCTCATAAGGATTTTCATTCTTATTGTATTCCTTGCCTAGGCCCAGACCACGACGTCTCTGGTTGTTGGTTCTGTGCTAGGTTCAACAAACGTACAATAAAGCGTCGGGCAGAATTCGCCCAGCATTATTTTGGCAGAAAATTTAATTATAGCATGCCGTCGGAGCAACCGACATCAGCAATGATTAAAAAACGCAAAGATAAGGACCGGCAGCCAAGGCCAAGACCAGATACCGAGGCCTCAGCAAGGCCTGACGCCGGTTCTCCGGTTTTCAGCGAGGCGCCTTCGCAGCCCCTGACTACCGCTGATTCAGAATTTCTGACGGCATCCCAAACCGAAACCGTTAGGCCTCAGGATCCGGTTCCACCTCACTCCTCGGATGCCAGCCCCGACGGGGATCCGGAAACTTTGAATAGACCTTCGGTCTCAGAGGGTGTTTTCAAACCGACAACTGCCTCTGCCAAGCTTTATGCTAAGCTCAAAGCCCCCTTGAAAGTTAGAAAACCGGGGCCACACACCCCCCACAGGCCCCTATGCCTAAAAAACAGATGCATAAGATGGCAGAGGATTTAATAACCTTTATAAGGGGATCCCAACCCCCACCTGACAAAAGGCCTAGACTGGAGGAAGATTATCCTTCCTCTGACCAAGCATCCATTTCCTCAGGCAACTTTGATGACCAGGATTACTCCTTCCCTCCTTATGAAGACTCAGATGCCGAAGAGTCCATTCCCTCTGTCCCTCCCTCCCCGAAGACTACTCTTTTGGGGAAACTTTACACACCATGAGGGAACACTTCCACTGGGAAGGCCAAGATTGCTCTGACTCCAAGAAAAGACTCCGTGAGTTTCTTTTTCTTCCACAGCATAGACCCCTGGCAATTCCTCCAGTTTTAGACATTTTGGATTATGTTTTCTCTGAATCCAGTTTAAATCCAGATTCCTTACCTCCAACTCCAGCTAAACCAGACAGATACTACCGAGTTCCTGATACTCATAAGTTTCTATACAAAAGCCCTAATGCAGACCCCAAGACCATTTCCCAGGGTCTCAAAGGGGTTAAGGCCTTTACTGCTAAGACTCCACTCCCTTCTGAAAGAGATTCCAGAGCATTAGAAAGATGGGGAAAGAAAGTGTATACTTCTGCCACTTTGGCCATGAGGGCATTAAACTGCCAATTCCACATGCTAAAATACCAACAATATTTGATTGCACAGTTAAAGCAGAAGCTGATCCCTCAGATCAACTAGATTTGAAAGAGATACAGGATTTGCTGCATGCAGCAGAACAAGTGGGAAAACATACCTTACAGTGTGGTTTTGATTCATTGGAAGCCTCATGTAGAGCAGCTGTCACAGGGTCTGTCATACGTAGGCATGCTTGGCTTAAAGAACAAGCCTTACAAAACATGTCAAAGCAAAGTTATTGGATGCCCCATTGCAGAAAGATGTGTTGTTTGGTGTCAAAGCAGAGGATGTTTTGAAGAAAATGGAAGAAAAGGCAAAATCTATGCAAACAGTTAAAGATTTTTTACAGGTACAACCTCCTCGTTTCAGCAGAAACTGGCCATCAAAAAACTGGTCCTTTCCTGCATCAGACAGACCCCAAAGAGGAAGGTACAGGCGCCCAAGGGGCAGAGGCCAGCCACAAGGTTCTTTCAGTCCTAGACAATGGCATACAGCAACTCAAAGAGGTGGAGACGAAAGATTTCAACCTTTCAGGAAACAAACACAATGACTTCCCTCTTCGCCTGCCAAGCAAAATTGCCCTGGCAGCACCTTTGGGAGGGAAACTGGCTCTATTTCCACAAAATTGGCACATCATAACAAAGGACAAATGGATTCTGGACATTTATTACCTGAGGCTACAGATTTCATTTCCACACTTTACCTCGGATGAGTGGCATGCCAGATCTGCCTCCAAACCAATGGTCAGAGGCTCAAACGCAAATTTCAGCTCTCATGGATATGAAAGCAATTCAAGAGGTACCTACAAAAGAGCAAGGTCAAGGTTATTACTCAAGACTGTTTCTAGTCCCAAGAAAGGACAAAGCCTGGAGGCCCATCTTAGACCTCTCAATTCTGAACACATACCTGGAGATACCCAAATTCAAAATGCTCACTCTACAGCAGCTCCTTCCCATGCTGGGCAAGGAGTCTTGACTGGTAACGTTGGACCTCAGAGGCATGCCTGCATGTCCCTATCAGACAAGATTGCAGAAGATACCTCAGATTTTTGGCAGGTACAACGCATTATCAATTCTCTGCACTGCCCTTTGGCTTATCTACTGCGCCCAGAGTATTTACGAAATGCCTGGCATCAGTAATTGCATATTGCAGACAACGAGGAATACAAATTTACCCATATATGGACGACTGCTTGATCCAAGCGGACAGCAAGGACATTCTATTAAAACATCTGGCTTTTGTAACACAGCTGCTCAGTTGCCTAGGGTACACAGTAAACAAAAAGAAATCAAAACTAATACCCTCGCAACAAATAATATTCCTGGGTGCCAGCTTAAATACAACGGCCCAGATGGCTTACTTCACGCCAGACAAACAAAAGAAATTGACTCAATACTTCAAAAAGCTAGCAACTTTTACCCAGCTCACTGCAAGGAAAATCCTGCAGGCATTGGGGTTCATGGCATCATGCATTCAACTATTCCCATATGCAAAGCTGCATATGAGAAAATTACAATGGTACCTGAAAAGTGTATGGTCTCGAAACAAATATACCTATCATTCCCTGCCTTCAAAAGGAGTTCCTATGGTGGGCTCAAGCATGTCAAGCAAACAAGGGTCTTCCTTTCGTCTTACCCCCAGCAAACCAAACCATGACAACAGATTCTTCAGACTACGCCTGGGGAGTGCACATGGCTGGACAGTGCATACAGGGCAAATGGTCTGCAAAACAAATGCATCTTCACATCAACCAAAAGGAGATGCTAGCTGTGCTAAATGCCCTGACAGCCTTCAAGGACCTCTTGCATCCAGGACAACTTCTAATAAGGACAGACAACACCACAGTCATGTGGTACATAAACCGGGAGGAACACACTCCTACCCTTTATGCACACAGGCTATGACCTTATGGAACACAGCTTTGACCTACCAAGTACAACTACAAGCACAATTCCTGCCAGGAAAGGAAAACATATTGGCAGACGAATTAAGCAGAAACATGGCAGACCCCCACAAAAGGAGACTACACCCACAAGTATTTTCAATGATAACTCAAAGATGGGGATGTCCAGACATAGATCTATTTGCATCCCCCAACAATTGCCAATTACAAAAATTCTACACAAGGACTTAGCACTCCCTAGCCTGGAAAGTGGACGCTCTATCATTCAGTTGGACAACACTGACAGTCTATGCCTTCCCTTCACTACCTCTTGACCAAGGTATTACTGAAGGTCAGATCAGACAGACCACAAATGATCCTCATTGCTCCGGACTGGCCACGCCAGCACTGGTACCCATTGCTAAGGAACTTGACTCTCAGCCCTCCATGGATCTTGCCTCAATTCCCACTACTGTTGACTCAGAAAAACTATCAAACCCGTCACAGCCAGCTCAGAACTTTAAATTTAGCTGCATGGAGAATTCCTTAAATTATCAATCAACACTTCTCTCAAAGGACGTCCTGAATGTAATTATGGAGGCCAGGAGGCCCAGCACCAGGAAGACTTACTCAGACAAATGGAAAAGATTTTGTGCATGGCAACAGGCTAAAGGTCACAATCCTTGGATTCCAAACATTCCTCACATACTGCAATACCTAACTGAGATGTTACACAAAGGCCTTTCCTTCTCCTCCATTAAGATCCATGCTTCAGCCATTTCAGCTCAATATAATACGGATCCCCCAATTTTCTCGCATCCTTTACTTAGACAGTTTCTCAGAGGGGCTAAGAATATAAGACCCCCCCCCCCCCCCCAGAAAACCACCAACTTGGGACCAGAACTTCGTTTTAGAAAAGTTAACACTACCTCCTTTCGAACCAGCATTCTCAGCAGAACTACAGTACTTGTCTTGGAAAACAGCCTTGTTACTGGCTATTACCTCAGCACGCAGGGTCTCAGAACTACAAGCACTTATGGCAGTGGAACCTTTCATCATTTTTCATCAGGACAGAGTCTCTTTACGAACTAACCCTACCTTCATGCCCAAGGTAGAATCCAGTGTGGCCTTGAATCAGACCATTCATTTACCCACCTTTTATCCTAACCCACAGAATAAAGGAGAAAGGCTCCTTCACTCTTTGAACATTCACAGACAGCTACGTTACTATTTAGATAAGACAAAGATCTTCAAAAAAACTGATAACTCTTTGTATCATATGCTGCAGGTTCACAAGGAAAGGCTATTTCAAAACAGACCGTCTCCAAATGGATAGCACATTGTATCCGCTTTTGTTACTCGCACCCTGGGAAGGCAGTGCCTGTCAATATTAGATCCCATTCTACCAGGGCTACTGCAACCTCAGCAGCCTTTCTCAGAGGGGTTCCAACCAAAGACATTCTGGAGGCAGCTACTTGGAGTTCAGTGCACACCTTTACCAAGCACTACAACCTTCCATTATACTCCAAAACCAGGGCTGGTTTTGCCACTGCAGTTCTGCAGGGCATCCTAGCATCACCTAACCCAGTTTAGTACCAGCCACCCTTCCATAGCTTTGGGATTCTACCCAAGTGTGATGACTGCAGCAGTATAGCACGATGAACATAGTACAGTTTTGTACCTACCATAAATGTAGATGTTCGAGTGGTTATACTGCTGCAGTCCTGGTTACCCTCCCTCCATCCCCTCTACATACCAGGGTGTTCGTTACAACTCCATGTACTTCAATCTTTTGGATGCATGTCTATATGGTGTATTTGCTAACAGCTAGTTCTATTGCTTATCTACTAAGGTATTGTTGCATAGCTATTGTATTGCCTTCCTACTTAGGGGCACCTGACATCTGGGGCAAGAAAAACTGAAGAAAATGGCGTCGGCTGTCTCTTTTATACCCCTGTCGCACTGACGTCAGGGAAGAGGCAGCGACAACCGACGCCGGACCAAGACTTTGGGATTCGGCCGACTGCGGGACCGCCTGACAGGATAACCCAAGTGTGATGACTGCAGCAGTATAACCACTTGAGCATCTACATTTATGGTAGGTACAAAACTGTACTTTCTCTGTGACACTGGGTTTGTCCTGTGCCCCTGTCTCTTAAATATGGGTTGAACAAGTGCATGTCTCCAATCTTAAGTTGTGTGTCTCTGTGATTCTGGGTTAGTCCTGTTCCCTTATCCCTTAAATATGAGTTGAACACGCGCATGCCTCCAATCTTGAGGGATCTCCTCATGCTTTAATGACCTGCTGACTAACAAATGTAATGATATTGTAAGTTCATGTTGAAGTGTTCTCGGGTCATCGTTATTAATTCTGTTTCATCCCTGTACTTTGTGTCCAGTGTGCATATTTATTTTTCAATATAATTTAATTTCAGTTTCTGAAGTTAACATGGTGATGTTAGCACAATTTTCCACCACCTTTGTGCAGCTAAAACTGTTTAGTTTGCATGTTTTCAGTACTATTATGCAAACTATCTTTATATAACTTTTTTTCACAGTTTTCCTGGTCTTGTCTCACACTGTTTAATTTTTCTGTCTAGGTTTATTATTTTGGTCTTATAGTTCTAACTTGCCCTCACTTCCATTTCCTATATTTTTATCTGTCATCTTGCTTAAATTCCACTTCCGCATTTTGCCAAACTATTTGACATTCTTTCAGAAAGTGTATAATACTTTCCGTTTTCCATTTTCTGTTTGTGTCTTGTACCGTGGAGGGTCAGGTTGTGACTGAAGAGTCTGTCAGCCAATCCACTTACATGGTTACCAAAGTGAAATTAATATTTAAACAAACAACTGAATATTTTTATTTATTTTTATTTTACATTTGTTAACCGGGAGAGCCCGAATGGACGCAGGTACATTTTCAGCGGAGGCCCAGGGAGAAAAGCTCCAAGTTAGTTAATTTACAAGTTTGTTAAATCATTTGGTACAGATGTAATAAGCATCAATAGAGGTTAATGTCAAAGTTGCAAGTTGTCAGTGTGATTCTATGCAGCAAATAGTCATACACAGTTCAATATCACATAATACATAGGTCACATAAAAATGATTGCTAGATTCTTAGTCTACACAAAAAGTCATAAGTAGGCAGTCATACAGAAAGTAATTAATATCTTTTTTTTTTTTATTCCCTAGTAGGAAGAACATGAAAAGAGCAGGTGTTTGCTAAGGAAAAAGTTCTAGAGTTGGTTGTTTAATTGTTAGGATACAATATGTTTATTAGGGTTCAGTTTTGTAAGGAAGAATTCTTCATTCATATGGACAGTAGAGATTGATTCTACATGGAACTTTACAGTGCTTTGTAGGATTCAATATATATATATATATGGGTGGAGATCTTAATGATTTGCCATGGTCTGGATTATCCTGGGGAGTAGCATGAGCATAGCCAATTATTATAGTAGTGTTTTTTAGAAGGTGCCTAAATTGTTTTGGAGAGGTCGTGGTGGTTATGTGGTTTGGAAGTGTATTCCAGGACTGGGCTATTGTGCAGAATAATGGGAATAAATTAAATGATTTCATACAGAGATTGTTTAATTCGTGATACATTTGAGAGTATAGTACTAATCTATTTGTTTTATTTTTTTATAAAAATACACAGTTAAATGTTTGTTCAGAGGTACTATATACTGTGTGTACATTGTTGGCACTCTTACAGGACAAGAAACACATTAGGGAAGTATTCAGAAATTAAAAATAGCATACTGTGTAAGGGTAAACTTTGCAGTAAGCGTTGTTATGCAGGGCATATCCAGTTAAGAGATTTGTAGCACAGTTCTGGGAGTATGAAAATTTGTGTGGTCATTAGTATATACTTTCATAAGCATCATATTTGTGGGTGAACATGAAAAAAAATTATTTTGGTATGTGTGAATATCAGTGTGAATATCAGTGTTGTCAACCATGTCTATTAATTATAGGATGTATACATACGTAAATAAGTTGCATATGTGCATACATACACACAGGCCTGTGCATGTACACTACTCAAGCAAAAAAGCGTAAAGATTTGTATATATGCATGTGGTAGCCGTGGTGGTGCAGCGGTAGTGTTATTGCCTCACAGCAAGAGGTTCTCCCATTCAATTCTCGGCTGGAGTGCGGGGAGTGCCTTCTGTGTGGAGTTTGCATGTCCTCCCCGTGGGTCGAGTGACGTTCCGAAAGACATGCGTGAATGGGTGTGCCTTCATTGAAGGTTGGGCGTCGAGCTGGCAACTCGGCACCATGAAAATCTACTGCCAATCATTAGCGGACCGGAGTTCCTCTGTGACGACACCTAACCGAGAAAAGCCGAAAGACAACATTTGTATATATGCCTGCATGTATACATAATGTATACTTACACATATGTATGTATGTGTATATATATTTTGAGATGTGCACGCAACTATGCAACACAGAAGGGAGTCAAATTGTTTTACCTTTACCATTACTTTTTTAGATAATTTAGGTGGCGATAATGATAATCACCAATGAGTTTGTTTCATGTTTTGTTTCAAACAAATGTATTGATTATTCATTTTGTGTGTGTATATATATCTCCCCTTTGGTAAAAACTCTGTACCCATGAACTATAACATAGGCGGTAGTATACTTAATACCGAAAGTGTGATAAGAGACCTTGGGACACAGGTGGACAGTAGTCTCTCCTTTGATAATCAGATCGCCACAGTAGTCAGGAAATCCTTCTACGTGGCATACCTCATCACAAAAGGTTTCTCATCCAGAAAAAAAGCGGTCATTGTTCCCCTCTACTCATCATTCATTAGACCCATTATAGACTACAACGCCCCTTTTGGTATGTACCTCACAAGACATCTACAACAACTGGAAAGGCCAGAGAAATACCTCACAAAGAGGATTACCGGCCTCAAACAGATGCCCTACGCAGACCGTCTCAAAAAACTCCAGCTTTACTTTGTCGCATATCGCCCACTCAGAGGTCATCTCTACCTAACATACAAAGCTATGTCAAACCCAGAGCTGTTGGACATGCTCCACTTAAAGAAATCCCAATCCCTCCGAGCTTACACGTTCTAGGGACCTAAACCTTGTCACCACAATAAACAGAACATGCCGGAGGGATAGATTCCTGTCCCAGAGACTTCTCATAGTCTGGAATAAACTACCTATCTATATCAAGCAAAGCTCATTAGCACTCTTCAAGAAATATCTTGATTGGATGGGAAATAGGAAATTCACCTCGGGGATCACCTCTGTGGCTCTGCTCGACAGTGGCACAGGAAAATTATTTTCTTGGGTGGCAAAAGCCAGGCTGGGCTTGTATAGGCCCCAGGGCCGATAGCCTAGTACTTACCTATGAACCTATATATAGATAGATATAGATATGTGTGTGTGTAGTGCTAATACTGCTTAAAATAATCGGATGCTATTAGTAAATTATTTACATATTGCACTAACACAGACCCACCTGGAAATGTCTCATCCTTTAAATATTTTTTAGAATTTGAGGAAATAATGAAAGAGATTTAGTGTATCCTTGTGGCAGCCATGTTTATGTATACTACTGTTCCTCATAAGTAAACGTAAACAGACTTTCAAGATGGATAGGTATAGAAAAGAATGCTGAACAGAGATCTTTTACAGAAAAATATTGTGCTGTAGATGGTATGCTACTAAATATCGTTGCTGGATTTTGGAACCCAAGGAAAACGTGGTAATACTGCATTGTCTACAGCCCTCAAATGTTGCACAAACCTGTAAGTATTTTATTTTTAATAGGGAAAATAGGAGTATTACAAAGGCTTTTAGCTGCACTGGCATTCAGTTGGCACTATTTTTTCTCTGTGCTTCTGATTTCAGTAGATACTGCGGAACTTTATGGAAGGGTTTTGATGGATTTAAATGTATTTTTACCGGTTTTACAAATTTACATATGCCTACTTTATTAGCATGTTTTCAGTTGTCTGTACGCTTTCAAAACACAGTTCCTTAGATTATGCTATTAATGTACACATTAGGTTCATAGAGTCATGGGTTAACAATAGGCTACTGATCCAGAGGGGAGCATTAGTAGCCTAGCCATGTTGTGTTTTTCTTTCAGCTTTTCCCGGTTAGGGGTCGCCACAGCGGAACTCCGGTCTGCTAATGATTAGCAGTAGATTTTTATGGTGCCGAGGTGCCAGCTTGACGCCCAACCTTCAACGAAGGCACGCCCATTCACACATGTCTTTCGAATGCTACTCGACTGTGGGGAGGACATGCAGACTCCACACAGAAGGCGCTCCTGCTGAGAATCGAACGGGAGAACCTCTTGCTGTGAGGCGATAACGCTACTGCTGCACGACCACAGCTTGATGTAGTATCCCATATTGTAAGTATCGATTAGCATGACTAATTTATACCTAGTTTTAGGCCCGTTTCAGTGATGGCTTCAGGGGCCAGACTGGGGCTATATTTATGACTGCCCATCCATGCATCCAGGGTATGCTTAAAGAGGGTTATGGAGCTACTTTGCTTTATAGCCAAAGGAAGTTTTTTTCTGTTAACATGGGATTGTCTGGGATACATAAATATATATATATATATATATATATATATATTTACCTTGCCGGCAGGTCCTGTTTATGTTGCATTAGACGAGTTCTCTTGAACAGGTGTTTAGAATGTTATATTTCTGCGGATATGCAGCAGGTGACAGTGCACTGAATCTTTTGAGACTGTGCAGGTTAGGCAGAGATTACCTCTCCAGAGTCTATAGGAAAACAGAAAAAATACAAAGTGCTTTAAAGCTGACTGGGTAGCAGAAGAACGGCTTACACTTGATTATTGTAATGAGAAAACAATGCAGTCTCTCAGGGTCATGTGCTTAGACAAGTACATAACATAGGGGACTTTATACTCTATTAATCACCCCTAGTGATTAGGTAAAAAGATTTCCTAGCATTAATGGATATGTAACAATCCAAGAATAACTGTCAGCGAAAGTGCTCGGGTCCCTAATGACCAGGTCAGTTTTGGCTAAAGACATCGTGCTGGTGCTGCATTTTTGGGCATGTAGTTTTAGGCTGTGCTTCAGATACCACTTACTGCTGCATGCTAGTCCCTCCTGAAAAATCTGGGAAGTCAGACGGTGAGGTAGTGACAACTCCAAATCTGGTCAGCCTTAACACTGTAGAAGTAAATACCAAAGGCAAGTGATCCTGAAATTGATTACTTGGGGATACCACAGGTAAGTACTCTTTTTCGAAGAGAGCATGCCTACCAAATAAGAGTTGGCTGTGCTCATTAGCCAGTTTGCTGTCTAGCTGGTAACATACGAGTTTGCAATTACAGAAGTAACCTTAAAGTGCACTTCTAAAACTTATGTGCACTGCATATATAGTTTCACTAAAAGACCTGCATTATCAGATATGTATACAAAATTTGTAGGTATTCAAGAGTGCCTTGAATTGCAAGTCTTTTTTACTTTTTTTTTTTTTTTTATGGGGCGGTCACAGTGGTGCAGTGGTTAGCGTTGACGCCTCACAGCAACAGGTTCTCCGGTTCGATGCTCTGCTGGGGTGCCTTCTGTGCGGAGTCTGCGTGTCCTCCCTGTGGTCGCGTGGGTTTCTCCGGGTGCTCCGGTTTCCTCCCACATCCCAAAGACTTGCTGTAGGTGGATTGGACACTCTAAATTGGCCCTAGGCATAAGTGCTTGCACCTTCTGTGGAAAGTTGGGCGCCAGGCTGGCAACTTGACACTGTAAAACTCTACTGCCAATCATGACTGGACAGGTGATCCGCTGTGGCGACCCCTAACCGGGAAAAGCCGAAAGAAGAAGAAGAAAAATATTAGGACATTTGCTACTCAACAGGTTTCTTTGCAAGGCACAGCTGTCCAAAGTAATGCTGTGCTGTAAAATGAAGGAAAATCTGTATGATTATAAATGTGCAGTTATGTGAACACACAGTAACACGCAACACTAATAACAGACCATATGAAAAATAATTGCCAGTGGAGTGAAAAAGATTTGTAGCAACAAGCATGAAAAAAAAATACTATTACCTAGGCTTGAATAATTATTAGACACAGTTTTGCAAAAACAAGTACATAGTAAAGTAGATATAATTTAATTGATAAAGAGGCTCCAGGTCTGTGTGCGACAAGATAGTGTCTCTAGCTGAGTAAATTCCAGTCTTTCAACCAATCTAGTTGCTCATGAGTGGGGGAAGGAAAATACAAAAGAACAGACTTCAACTGCAAGCTCTTAGCACTTTCTATAACAAACCCCACTGAGAGTTTGTATAATCTAACCTGCATTATGCAAAAAGGCTCTTTGAAAACATTGCCTCTAAGTGAACAAACTCCTCTAGCAAAAAAATCTGAGATAATGCCCCTTTAAACCTTCTGGACTTTGTCATACAGATGTCATCTCATCTTATTTTTTTCATAAATTACATTTCCAGTCACTTTTCCAATTTTTTCTAGCTTCCTTTGATTCCTGTAGTTATAGTGCAGTATTTTATATGCCCTAATATTTATCTCTTTTTAAAAGCAGTTTTTGTTCTATGCACGACTGAAAATGTCATGTTTTTTTTTTTTTTTTTTTTTTTTTTTTTTGTTAATGTGCGTTTACCTATTTCATTGTGTAAATTGCGATTTAATCCGAATGTTAAAGCTTAAAGGACAACAATGGGATTCTGTTATTAAATTCTCAACTTCTCTGTCCTTTTTCTCTCCTATTTACTGTCCCTGCTATGAAAAAAATATAGCATTTAAAATATTTTAAACTGACTGTTTCTCTCCACTAGAACAGCACCTTACTGTACTGAGGTGGTTTCACTTTCATAAAACTTATCCCACCCTGGAAAAGCTTGCTGCAGTCACCAATTCATTGATGTCATCAAGGCCACTGAATCAAGTTTACTATCAAAACCCCGAATGGAAATCACAAATTCCTGAATACTAATTAGGCATAAATGCTGAATCTGCTGAATGAATTCAGTAGATTCGACATTTATGCCGAATATCGAATGTGACATCAATGTAGGTGAATCGTAAGTTAAACTCGTACATTGGCATTCACTGATATGTACTGTTGCTTTCCCAACGTTTGGCAACACTGTCATCGGCCAACTGCCATTCGTCATGTCTGTGTTCGGCGACCTCATCATCAACATTTTGATAGTAAACCATTGAATAAAGTTTTCTGGCCAATTGCCTCCCCAAACCGACATCACCACTACCATCTTAAAAAAACCGCCCATGATGTCATGTCACAGCTCCCTGGTCCCTCCCCTACCCATAGATAAAGTAAAAGCTAGAACAAGAAAACAGTACATGAGTCAGGTCTCCTGCTGTGAGCTGTCAATCACAGCAGGTAACAGCTCAAATGACCCTTGGCACTTTGACAGCTAGGGAAGTTGGGTGTGAAGGGGGATGGAAGATGCCAGAATGGTACAATTCAGGCTTCACAAAAGACTACAGTTAAGGCCAGTGTTACCATTGTGGACACCCCCAGCAAATGTCAATTCAGGAGCCCCCCCTAGGCACTTCCATTCATAGTATCACCCTGTCACTGCCACCCCTCCTAAGCAACATTTTTGTTTGTTTTGCAAACTTTAGTAGTAGTGTACACAGACTGATCTGTAGCTCCAGTGCTCTTAAATTATAACAGGCCTGTGTACCACACTTTGTTGGCCCATCTCACAAAGGGACTAGTTACTGGTACTTAGTTGCTACAATGATACATTACAACAACTCTATGTACATGGCTGGGCTTAGGTGAAATGGTGCCTCTTAGGTCTACTGTTTCAGCCCCCCCCACACACACACACACCCCTCCAGTACTCCCCCCTGTTTCCCCCCATCTTGGGCTCCCACATCATGACCATTACCTTTTCATTCCTTTTCTCACATTTTAAGTTTTTTTTTCCTTTTAAACAACTTTTTCATCCAATGAAGACTTGAACATAAATTGTGGTTAAGATTATTAATGTGATTATGAGAAAAGTAAAACAAATAATTGTTTTAGTAATGTTTTCTGTTTTGTTGTTCCTAGACATTATACTGCCCCTACATGAGCAGTAATAACCTTCTTTGTACACCTCTGACATATGTGAGGAAAGTAAAAGAACCAATGGCCACACGATCCTCAACCCAAACACAAGCTATAATGACCTCCTGTGCACACCTCTAAGGTTTGACTGGGATGAAAATTAAAGAAGTAATAACCAGATAGGCATGTTACAAAATATCAAAATAAGATAACTGGCTCTGGTTGGGGGCCCCTAGTGACCGCAGGGCTTGCTGGTGCCTGAAGCCGGCTATGACTGCAGTTTAGCCATTCTAAAAAGAAGTGGCAGTAAAAAGCACTTTGAAAGTCTGTTCTGTGGCATTCGCATTGTTTGTGTTTTAAGTACTCATTGAATGGCATGGAATGTTACTTAAAACTAAATAATTGAAAGCAGCAGTGTATACATGAAAAATCAATGTAGTAACAGGAGCTTTAGAAAGAGGCCTGTGTGATATATTTTTTACAGACAAGCATTACATTGTGGGATACCTAGAGGCAGACTAAACTATTAGAATTACTCCAAGTTGCTAGACTCCATGTTGTCAGACTCAGAAATGGAGTATAACAATATTTAAAAACATGTAAGTAGTCCCAGAGTGATGGTAAAATGTAGGAAACACCAAACCATGATGAAATAAGATTTTTTTTGAGTCTCTGGATGCAGTTCTCTTTTAAGAGGGTGATGAGTTTAGGGAAATTGAATAGCTGTTTCTATTGTTTGCTCTGGAACTGATAAGCCCAGCATTCTCAGGGGAAATCTGTCCAAGTGAAAAACCAAGAAAATTACTTTATCATCCAACAGCTTAGTACTTATACGCAAATGCTGATTTTTGCAGAGGCTTTGTTGCTTCCTGCATATCAGAAACATTTCCATCACAAACATCTGTTTTACTGCCACTTGCTGATTCACACCATTACTATGCCTCATCTTGATAGCAGTTAAAGGACTGGATTTCCTTTGGTTCTACTGCTTACACCCTGGTGAAATATATAAGATTCATTGCAGCATAGCACCATCAGTGAGGGTCCCCAGGGTTCATTTTAACAGGTTTTTGCTCTTTCGTTTCATCTAGTTTATTTTGTGCCTCCCCTATAGCCACTGCTGTTGGAGTTTACTCTGATGTTCTTTGTTTCACTGTTGCAGTCATCACACTTGGGTTATCTGCCTGCAGGTAGCCCTCAGTCGGCCCGAATACCAGAGACTTAGTATTTCTACGTCTGTTGCTGTCACTCCAGGACTGATGTTGGGTCGTCAGGGGTAGAAAAACAGGCAGCCGATGCCATTACATCAGTCTTTCTTGCCGAGGAGCCCGTAGCAGAAGCAGTTCGCTGGAGTGCTGGTCGGCCGCTGCCTCAGTTGTTCATTTATGAACTGAATCATCTTGAATTCTTCTAAAGCTAAGTACACCATTGGGAATCCTTTTTTCTTGCTTTAACCATTGTCAGAAAAAGTTAACAATTGTCTTGCCTGTGGAAAGCAAATACCACACTGACATCTTCATTCTTACTGTGTCATCTGTTTAGGCCCAGACCACGACGGACCTCACTGTCGGTTTTGTGCCTTGTTCAACACCCGAACCATCTGTCGTAGGGCCCTTTTTGTCGCTAAATACTTTCATTCTTGATCTCTGTATTCGGAAATGGCTTCGGTAAGCCATTTGAATTCCGATATTCTGAAAAAAAGTAAGGTTAAAGACATACAGACCACACGGGTCCAAAGTTGCTGACGACGCTTCCCTTAAGCTAGTCGCCAGTCTGCCAGTACTCAGTGAGGCGATTTTGCAGCCCCTCATGCCCGCTTCAGTGGATTCGCAGGCCTCTACCGAGACCGGTTCAGTTTGCCGCAAGACTCTTCTTTCGACTATGGAACCTGTGGATGTCTCTACCTTGGATGGGTCTGGAGCCACTGAGCTGGCACTGGCTTCTGAGGAAGTACTTCGCATTACCGATGTTCTTCACATACTGACTTCTTTTGCATCTTCAGTTCTGTCTATAGCTACTGAGTTTGTAAGGCCTAAAGTACGTGCTACGCCTAGAAAACCGAAGACCCAAGAGCATGCACTTTGCTCCCTTGCCACAACATTAAATGCTTAAAATGGCAGAAGACCTAATTATGCTGATTAGGGGAAGCCAGCCTCCCTCTGCTAAAAGAAAAGACCAGTCCCCAGCAGCCTCAACAGACCAAGAGTCTGACGAGACTGAGGTATTTGATTATGAAGACATGCCCTTATCTGCTTATGAGGAGTCTGATACAGAGAAATCCATTCCCTCTGCTCTCCTCCAGAGGACATTTCTTTTGGTGAAACTCTACATACATTTAGTGCATTTCCATTGGGAATGCCAAGACTATCCTCAATCCAAAAAAGATACTCAAAGAATTTCTAGATTTGCCACAACATAGGCATTTAGCAGTACTGCCAGTCTTGGATGTTGTCGGTGATGTCTTTATGGAATCCAGTTTACCCCCTGCTCCTAGGAAACCAGACAGGTACTACAGAGTAAGTGACTCTCTCAAATTCCTTTTCAAAAATCCTACTGCTGACCCAGAGGTAATCTCCCAGGAGCCTAAAGGTATCAAAGCAACTACAGCTAAGAATCCCACCCCTTCGGACAGGGAATCCAGAGCTTTGGACAGATGGGGTAAGAAAGTATATACCTCGGCAACTCTCGCCATTAGGGCTTTGAATTGTCAGTTTCACATGCTGAAGTACCAACAACATATTCTGGAACTCATTAAGCAAATAAATAGCTACCTTTACAGACTGTGCAGAAAATAAAGAATTGCAAGTGCTTACACATTCTGCAAGCCAAGTGAGCAAGGATACATTGCAGTGTGGCTTTGATGCCCTAGAAGCATCTTTCAGGGCAGCAGTCACTGGTTCTGTACTGAGAAGGCATACTTGGCTTAAGGAGCAGACCTTGCCAGACCATGTCAAATCAAAGTTATTAGATGCTCCTTTGAACAAGGACAATCTGTTTGGCACCAAAGCAGAAGAGGTTATTAAAAAGATGGAAGAAAAAGCTAAATCTATGCAGACAGTCAGAATTTTTGCAAGTACAGCCTCCTAGATTCAGTAGGCATTGCCCTTCGAATCATTGGGCCTTTCTAGCCCCCTCAAGGCCATCTCATACTAGACCCATGGGAAACAGACCCCGCCCAGACTACAGTCTCAGAGTATGCAGAGATCTAAGCAGTGAAGTGCCTCCACCTCTAAAGCAGGGAATGCTAAGCCACCCCCCTTACAGAAATAATTTCCAATGACTTCTCTACTGCACTCCCCGCCTCTGCCCAATTGCTTCCTCCCCTAGGAGGAAAACTTGCCCTTCATGCACAAAACTAGATTTCCATCATCAAAGACCGATGGGTCCTCAACACTGTATCCTAGGGGTACAAATTCTACTTCCATTCACTGCCAACCCCAAAAGGGTTCCCGGACCTCCCTCCAAACCAGTGGGCAGAGGCACAAAACCTAGTTCAATCCCACCTTATCTATAAGGGCTATTCAGCCTGTTCCAGCAGAACAGATAGGTCAAGGATTCTATTCCAGACTTTTCCTGGTACCCAGAAAGGAGGGCACTTGGCACCCGATTCTAGACCTTTCAATTCTCAACACCTTCTTGGAGGTACCAAAAATCAAAATGCTCACCCTGCAGCAACGTCTGCCTATGCTAGCCAAAGATGCTTGGTTTAGCCACCCTAGACTTAAAAGAAGCCTTATCTGCACATCCCTATAAGGGAGTCCTGCAGAAAATACCTACGCTTTAGGGCAGGGTCTATGCATTATCATTTCTCTCTACTTCCCTTTGGCTTATCCACTGCTCCCAGAGTATTCACAAAATGCCTCGCCCAAGCCATTGCATACTGCAGACAGTGAAATATTCAAATTTACCTGTACTTGTACGACTGCCTGATTCAGGCAGATAGTCCGGAATTGCTGTTGCAGCACCTGACATTTGTAAAAAAAAAAAAAAAACTCTTAACCTCCTTGGGGTGCACCTTAAGTGAAAAGAAATCAAAACTAGTCCCCAGTCAAAAGATTCTATTCCTGGTGGCAAGCTTGGACACAACATCCCAGATGGCTTTCCTCACTCCAGAAAAACAAGCCTATCTGACAAACTATTTTACTCAAATGGCCACCAGAACCCAGCTATCCGCAAGGAAACTCCTGCAGGCCCTAAGGTTCATGGCCTCATGCATCCTACTAATTCCATATACCAAACTGCATATGAGGAGACTTCAGTGGTACTTAAGTCTTTGGTGCCAACATTCTCAGGACCTGGAAACCATCATTCCTATCATACCTTAAGGACAGAGTTTCTTTGTTGGGCAGTAGCATGCAACCACAACAAGTGACTGCCCTTTACTTAACCCCACGCCATCCAGACCCTAACCACAGACGTATCAGACTATGCCTGGGGGGCACACATGGACGGCAAGTGCATTCAGGGCCACTGGAGCCCAAGTCAAATTCATCTGCACATCAACCAAAAAGAGATGCTAGCTGTGCAGAACGCCCTGACAGCTTTCAGATGCCTACTCTCACCGGGACACCTGCTAATAAAAACAGACAACACCAGAGTTATGTGATACATCAACAAGCAGGGGGGAAACCCACTCCTACCCACTCTGCAGGCTAGTCATGGCAATCTGGAACACTGCCTTATTCATGCAGATCGATCTGCAAGCTTAATTCCTGCCAGGCAAACAAAACTCGCTGACAGACTACTTAAGCAGAAATCTCCTAGACCCACACGAGTGGCAATTAGAGCCCAGCACCGTCAACCTTCTGATACAGAAATGGGGGACCCCAGAGGTGAATCTCTTTGCCTCCCCCTACAATCACCAGCTCAGCAAATTCTGCACCAGGACACCTCACAGCAGGGCCTGGAAAGTGGATGCCCTGTCCTTCCAGTGGGTAAACCTCTCACTCTATGCCTTTCCCCCCCTGCCCCTTCTCCCAGAGT
Organism: Protopterus annectens; assembly: GCF_019279795.1. Taxonomy (NCBI): domain Eukaryota; kingdom Metazoa; phylum Chordata; order Ceratodontiformes; family Protopteridae; genus Protopterus; species Protopterus annectens. Next base: position 270,437,318 of record NC_056729.1, on the reverse strand, counting down.
ATTGCTCAAGATAAGACAGGACAGACCAAGAACAATTCTGATTGCACTGGACTGGCCACACCAGCACTGGTACCCATTCCTGCGCAGCCTGGCACCTACACCAGAACCCAGCCCTGCGCTCTCAGCAGGGGGGGACAGATCTTGCAACTGCAAACCCTAAATCTTGCAGCCTGGCTTATTCCTTGAAATCTCCCCCAGTAACCAGCCTAAGCAAGCAGGTGCTGGACGTCATTCTTGAGGCCAGAAGACCCAGTGCAAGGAAATCCTATGCTGACAAGTGGAAAAGGTACTGCTCCTGGATTCATTCTAAAGGAGAGGACAGAACTCTGCCCTCCCGTCCTCTAATCCTGGATTACTTAGCAGATCTACTCCACAGAGGCCTATCCTTCTCCTCTATTAAGATCCATGCCTCTGCCATTTCGGCTCATTACAACACTGAGCTGCCTCTCTTCTTTCACCCTCTTATCAAACAGTTCCTGAGAGGGGCAAATAACTTAAGGCCACCAAGGAGAGCACCCACCCTTGCTTGGGACCTTAACTTTGTACTGGAAAAGCTCACACTACCCCCCTTTGAGCCTGCATCGGCAGCAGAGTTGAACTTCCTGTCTTGGAAAACCGCTTTATTTCTGGCCATCACATCAGCTAGAAGAGTGTCTGAGCTGCAAGCACTTATGGCTGTGGAATCCTTCATTATTTTCCATTCTGACAGGGTTTCCTTCAGGACTAACCCTTCCTTTATGCCTAAAGTGGTGTCCAGTGTGGCTCTCAACCAATATATCCATTTGCCTACTCCCTAATCCTCAAAATAAAGGGGAAAGGATCCTACACTCCTTGGACGTGCACAACTCAGATTCTACCTGGATAGGACTAAGCCCTTCAGGAAATTTAACCAGTTACTAGTCAGCTTTGCACCAGGGGCAGAGGGCAAGGCCATTTCAAAGCAAACAATTTCTAAATGGATAGCACACTGCATCCATTTCTTCTACAAGCACCATGGGAAACCCAACCCCTCAGGGGGTCAGAACACATTCCACTAGGGCAACCTCTACCTCTATAGCATTCCTCAGGGGAGTCCCTACCAGGGACATCCTGGAAGCTGCTACCTGGAGTTCTGTACATACCTTCACCAAGCATTACCACCTGCCTATCTTTTCCAAATCCAGAGTGGGTTTTGCAACAGCAGTCCTGCAAGGCATACTAGCCAGCCCAAACTCTTCTTGTTTGCCTCCACCCTTCTTCAGCTTTGGGAATCTACCCAAGTGTGATGACTGCAACAGTGAAACACGAAGAACATAGTACAGTTGTTTACACTTACCATAAATGTAGATTGTTTGAGTGTATTCACTGTGGAGTCCTGGTTCCCCTCCTCTCTATGCTAATACTCACCCGTTCTGGGATATTGGTATTTACTTTTTACTGAGGGTGTTTTTCACCACCATAACTTGGCTCCCTATTTGGAGGGCTCCTGACATTTGGGGAAAGAAAAACTGATATAATGGCGTTGGCTGCATGATTTTATACCCCTGCCGACCTGACATCAGTCCTGGAGCGACAGCAACCGACGTAGAAATACTAAGTCTCTGGTATTCTGGCCAACTGAGGACTACCTGCAGGCAGATAACCCAAGTGTGATTACTGCAACAGTGAATACAATCGAACATCGACATTTATGGTAAGTGTACACAACTGTACTTTAGGTCTATCTCTACATGTGTATTATCAGTGATGCTGTCAAACTTTTATTTTTTTTTTCTTTATTTGCTGCAAGTGTGCTCACTCTTTTGTTTAGGATAATCATGGTGGATGGGGTGATGTCCTAGTTTTGTGTGTGGCATGCAGTGTCATTACATGCTGTTTCACAGGACATGTCTCCCTGCACAGTAGCTTTCAAGAAAACATACAGAATTGTCTTAACTAGTCTTTCTGCAGATGCATGATTTTTGTTAAAAACTAATAGTAGCCTACTAAATTGTTTTACATTAAAGTGCTGCATTAAAAACGGAGTTACAGTTAACAGAATTCAGAAATTGTATTTATAATTAATGCTGTTCTTATTTTAACAGGTTCTGTGCAGTGAACAAAAGAAAAACCTGGATCTCTGTGAACAGTTAAGTTTGCTGGAAAATCAAGTTAGTTTCTTGAAAGCAGAACAGGATACAATCCTTAGAGATGATCCCTTAGCAGCTGTTACAAAGCAGGCTGCTCTTGTGGAGGAGAAAGCCCAACAAGTGCAGGTTACTTATTTTAATTACTATGATGAAATTAGTACATAATGGCACCATCAGTAGCTGTTTCTGTTGTGTTTTTAGATCTTCAATGTACTCTGTCAAGTAGGTTTGTATTCTAATTTGCTAACATTCTTTTAATATATTGTTTATCTTTGAAGCTTCAGTCTTCTGCAGGTGTGCCTCATTTCTAACCTCTTCAGTATTACCATTGAGGGAACCACTTAAGGGGATAGAACTGATTTTCCTTGATTCTTTCAAAATCCTCATTTGCATATATCCCATGTGCCTCTGATACAAGAGATTTGAGAGGTCACTCAGTGGAAGTTCTAGCTTGGCTGGAGTTTTCATTTAGAACCTAAAAATGAGGGGAAAAGGATATTCCTTGCCTTGGATGTCCACAGACAACAGTGTATTATCTTTACAGCACAAAATCTTTCAGAACTGTTCATTTCTTGTGAAGGTAAGACAAAAGGACAACCTGTGTCAAAGCAGACTATTTAAAAACTGTTCTGTTGCTGCTATTTTTATTCCCACCTCAAAAAAATGATTACTGGCAAGAATCAAAGCTCACTTTACCAGGGCCTTAGTTTCATTTGTAGCTTCTATGAAAAGGGTGGGTTATAGAAATACTCTAGAAGCAGCATCTTGGTACTCTCTTGCACACTTTTACAAGCCATTATAAACTTGATTCCTTCTCTATCTAGGACAGATTTTGATAAGGTCATTCTCAAGGGGCTCCTGGACCCTCATCCTTCCACCTCCCTGTTGTTCTAAGCAGTAGTAATCTACTTGTATATCTTAGGCTACTGCTTGCAGTGATGCTTATAAAGAACATGGTGTGGTTGCGTAAGTAAACTTAGCCGTAATAGTAGATCTGATGTTTTCAATTTTCATTCGTTCCTCAACTCTTGGGTTCGGATCTGATCAGACTCGGATGCTTCTGCTACCCTCATGGATCACTGAAAGCTTTTGAGGTCTTCCCTTTCCCATAAAGGCCTAGTCCCTAATTTACCTTGGATCTTGTTTGCCACCTTAGACTAGTCAAGTTAGTGAGTTTGATAACTTTTGTTATTGTATTTTTTCTTGTATATCTTGGATATATATTTATTTTATATCTTCTGATTCTTGTAATTTCTTCCCTTCTCCCCTGAAGTACTTTGGGTGTTCCTGTTTGCTTTGGCATCGTTGGTAGTTTCTTTCCAGAACCTTTGGGTACTTCTGTTATTACCGTAGTTGGTATACTTCTGATTAAATTATATATATATATATATATATATATATATATAGATAGATAGATAGATATATAGATAGATAGATAGATAGATATATAGATAGATATATATAGATAGATATATATATAGATATATATATCTTTATTGTTTTTTGCTGTAGATTTAATGTAGCTTCTGAATTATTCTACCTTTTAGTTAAAATGTCAGAGAAACTCACGGGTTTCAAAAAATGTGCAAAAAATTCTACTGTAAGATGGATACTCTGAATGCGTATACTGCCTAGCCCGTCACATCTTGATGCAAGCTGTGACAATTGTAGGAGTTTTAACCCTAGGGCCATCATTGACCATAAAACTAAGTTTATTCTCAGAGGCTTGCTACCGACTAAATCTTCACTTGACTAGCATCTTCTGAGGCTCATCCCTTAAGAAGTCTGGAAAAAGATTCCAGGAAATGCTGTCCGGAGCCTACCACCTCATCAGCTACGAGTTCAGAACCTCCAGCAAAAATGTCTAAATCTTCAGATCCAAAGATTCACAAAGAGAAATCACCTTGGAGTCACCACTCTTTGGCATGGATCCACACTCCCCCCTTCTTACAGCATTCCCCAAGATAGCACCACCATTCATGGCCCTCCTCCACAGCATCCTCAACTTGCTCTTCTAAAAGTTTGACTGAAGCCAGTATCAACAGGATAATAAGGAAGTTCCTCTCAGTGCAGATGCAAATGGGGGTTCTCCCGGCTTCATCCCCGTCGGGTCCAGAGACCTTAATACACCCTCCCCCTTGCTCCTTCTCTGATCCGACCTCTGATATCAGAGTTATTGTGTCTGAAGGTTCTGGAGTCATTCACATCTAATCCGAAGATATTGGTCTCATCGACTCTGGTGGCATCTGTAAGTGGACCGACTCAGAGTGCCTTGGAACTTTACTGTCAGCACCAGATCCAAGGTGTTGGACTAGACTTCGAAGCTGTCTGAGCCATCTCTACTCCTCAGAACCTCTGCTTTAGACAGCTTGGCTCTGACTCCTTCTTCGAGTGCTTTGCCTTTAGGGAGGAGGGAGCTTATAGCCTGTAAGCATGTTATTTCGGAGCCATTGTTTTCTCTGCTAGGCATTTGGCACTCGAGGTAGTGGAGAGAGCTTTTTCCATCCCTAGAGCTCGAACTTCTTCAGCTGTGGCCACCCTAGCCCATTTGTCTCTGCATCTTGATCTTCAGTCATCCTTACCACAGGGACAGCCAGCCCAAGTTAGCCACCAGGATACCCATCAGGGTGTATTGATTTCTTCTGAGTCTTCTCTGGAACATCCCACTGAAGAAGTTCCCAGGAAGAAAAACTGCAAAAGAAGGCACCTAGACTCTCCTCAAGAGCCAGCCACTGAAGATATCAGCTTTGATGAGGGGAAGGGTCCCCAATATCACCACCTGACGACATCTGATTTGGAGACATTCTAGAATTCAAAAGCAAAGGGGTGGTTGGTCTCCCAACTACCCTTCTCTAGAGGAGTATGTATTCCTGGAGACATTTGGTTGCTGGCCTGTCTGCCTCCTGGGTGACACCACCCACTAATCAGCTTATTGATTTGGTTTCTCAGTAGGCATGGATGGAGCCTGATAGTGTTGAGCCGGTACCCAAGAGAGCAGACAACATCTTGGTACCTCCTAAGAACAGACTCCATTGGATCAAAGGAGCACAAGTTGATGCTGTGGTTGTAGTAGCAGCCACCAAGAAAAAACTAGCAGAACAGAGTTCCTCTGTTCACCCTGCTAACAGAATCTAGGGCATTGGACAGATTTGGCAAACATGATTATGCTTCTGCGACTTTTTCTCTTTGTTCGCTGAACTACCTGGCAAACTTCACAAGAATCCGGGAGCATTTGATTAAAGAACTTACCAAATCCCTCTCTGGGACCGTTTCTTCCAAGGCAGAGAGCACTGTTGCCTCGCAGTTGGCTACCATTCAGTCCTTTTCCAGTTTTTCCATGAGACTTCTCTCACATGCAGCAGAAGGTACCTCATGGATGGCAGGTTCAGTTATTTCCATCATAAGGCAAACCTAGATGTACTTGTGCGATTTTGCAGAACCTTTCAGTGCTCCCTTTGACAGAAGTTCCCCATTTGGCTCCAAGACACTCCCCGAGTGTGAGCAAGAAGGTAAAACACGTCTGCTGTGAACGTACATTTTTTGACCGGTCAACAAACCTTTTCTAGGAGTCATTGAGGAGGTCAAAAGATGTGGTTCAAGAAATCTTGGGGTCCCTTCCAAGATCCACATAGAGATAGTTTCTCCTTCTGCCTCTGAGGGAACTAACTGAAAACACCAATCACACGGCAGAGGGGGGTCCACAAAACCAAGGATCACAGATTTCGTCTCTGACAGATCTACCGGTGCTCCTGAAAGGAGGCCTAACTGTCTCTGGAAGCAGTGGGGGTCATTTATCGCCTGCACCAGAGAGCCTGGTTAAAAAAATCACAAAAGATAATTGGTGCAGAGGATAATACCCAGAGGTTATTTCATACCATTTTCCCATCCACCTCCTCTGGTTTCAAAGAAAATCCCTGATGTTTCACCCAGTCAGAGGGAGGCAGCAGCACTGGAAATGGAGAACCTGCTAGAGAAGAGAGTCATCCAAGAGGTTCCCGCTGACCAGAGAGAGTCCAGAATTTGTTCAAGATTCTTTTTATTATGAAAGAAAACGGCAGACTGAACCAATTTTGGATCTCAGCAATCTATATCAGTCAGTTCAGTATACAAAGTTCCAGATGGCCACGGTCCAGTCCATTTTGCCTTTTCTGCACCAGGACATTTTATTTTTATTTTAATTTACATTTGTTGTTCGGGATAGTCCGAATGGATACGTGTCCATTTTCAGCGGAGGCCCGGGGAGAAAAGCTCCAAGGGTAAGCAGATACAGCATTACATAATACCAGCATTACATATTACAAACAGACTATTTACAGAGATTACATAAGTAAGCAAGTTAAACAAGTTCCACAGGTTACAGTTAATCCTGAGCACAAGTCAGGATTAAATTAAATTGCACAGTAAACTGGTTAACAGATTTTTACACATTCTAGAGAGAGTTAGCCAGGCTTGATACATTGACATAGCCAGTTAAGTGACAAATGTTGTTTGAGTCTAGTTTTAAATTGACCTAAGGTGGAAAGTAAGGTAATAGCTGGAAGAGAGTTCCAGGATCTACTTAGAGTTTGCAAAGAGAGAATCACCGGCTGTGTTATTAATTTTGCTAGTCTGAGTTAGTAGTTTGTTAGAGGATCGAAGCGGTCTAGGATTGTTATAGGGGGTGGTAATATTTTTAAGTGCAGGAGTATTGTCCGGATTTTAGAGGATTTTATAGGCCATAATCGGTTGGTTATACCGGATTAGGCTGGGTAGTTCAAGCCACCCAAGCTGATTTAGATTGATGCAATGATATGTCCTAAAAGGCAGCCCAGTGGCAAACCTGGCAATGTGGTTGTAGCAAATTGAAAGTTTGTTAAGGACAGTCTTGTTTAAATTCGAGAGTAGAGGGGATACATACAGAAGGGTTGAAAGAAGGTGAGAGCGAGCTATGGCAATTTTAGCTGGAGGAGTTAGGAAGGCTTTTATTCTGTAAAGTGACCCTAGTTTTTTATTGATGGTTTTGATAGTTTGGTTAACATGTAGGTCAAATTTTAGATTGTCTGTGATGACACCTAATAGTTTTGTAGATGGGTCAGGGGAGATTATTGTGCCATCATTTGATTTTATAGTAAAGGTGAAAGCGGTAGACCTACGTGTTGGTGAAAATAACAGCATTTTAGTTTTTTTTTTGGATTTAGGATCAGGCGGTGTTCAGAAAGCCAGTTTTCTATTGTATTAAAGGTGGTCTAGGTAGCTGACCATAACTCTACTGGAGATGTGGCTAAGCAAATCATAATTGAGTCATCAGCATATTGGATACAGCTGTCTTTTGGGATGACAGTATAAAGGTCGTTAATGAAGATGGAGAACAGCAAGGGCCCTAGTATAGAGCCTTGTGGTACTCCAAGGGTGTTAGGTAGAAGGTTAGAGAGTTTGTTCTGCCAGAGGACAGCCTGCTGTCGACCATTCAGGTAGGATTGAAACCATTGGAGGGCTCCGGTATCTAGACAGAATGTTTGCAGGGTGTGGATTGAAAGTTGGCGATCAACCATATTGAATGCCTTGGAAAGATAACTTCCAAGAAACCAAGGCAAATAAGATAAAAGATAATCCACAGACAGGAAGAACCGAACCAAAAAGCACAAAGTGCAGCTTTATTGAACAACAAACAGGTCAATAAATCAAGCGCTTTCGTCAGGCAAATACCTGGCTTTCTCAAGATAAAAAGTAGTGTGACTGAAAAGTTTAAATACTTAAGCATCTGATCACATGGTACTTAATTAGTTCAACAAACATCCACTTAAGAAGGCAGTTAATTAGTAACTGAACTCAGTGAGTGAAAAGTATGAATATGAAAATGCAGAATAAAAGTTCAAATAATGAAAACACTAAAAAATCATTAAAAATGATGTACAAATGTGTGCATTAAAAAATCACAAATGTGTAAGATAAAAGACATTTACTAATTGTAACAAGAAAATCATAGCCTAGCCCTTCTCAGCTTTAGTACGCTGGATATATTAATGGCCTTATTGAGACCAGGGGATTTTGCAGCATTAAGTCTAAGCTGCCATAAACGTTCTTTATATTCAAGGCGGGCTTCCCAGTCACCTCCTCTGGCATCCTGGGTCACCTGTTCAAGAACCATAAACTTAAGTTTCATGTTAGGGCAAGAAGCAAGATGTTTAAAAAAAAAATTAGTGTCGTCCTTTTTTGTAATGTCATATTGATGTTCATGAATTCTTTTTCTAAGGGGTCTCTCAGTCTTCCCTATGTAGAAACTGCAACATTCTGTGCATAATCCTAAATACACCACCCCTTTTGCTCCGCAGTTGTAATATCGGTCAGCGTCAAATCTAAATTTTCTAGATGGAAGATAAAAAGAACTATCATTCATGATAAAGGAACACTGCTTGCATGCCCCACATTTATAGGTACCAAGTTTAGGGGAACAATGCCTTGAATCTGATAGATGCTTTCTTTCAAATAACCCTTTTAGGTTAATATCCCTTCTAGTCACAAATTTGGGACGTTCCTGGATTATCCCTTTAAAGTCATCGTGTAGCGTCAAAAGTGGCCAGTGTTTAAGCACTGTGTGTTCCACCAGTTGGGAATCCTGTAAAAATGTGTGAATAAAACTATTATGCAAGTTAAAGTATTCCAAATTCTCAAACTGCTCAACTTGCTGAAAGCCACTACCTAACAGCGGAAAATACTTGGTTTGTCTGTTATCTGTCACTTCTTGGGCCATGTTGTTAAGCAAGGAGGCAGGGTAACCTCTTTCTAAAAAAAGTTTTTTTAAAAACTCAACTTCTTCAAGAAAATATTTATCAGTGCTAGACATCTTAGATGCACAAATGAATTGCCCCTTAACCAAGCCCTTTTTCTGGTGAAATGGGTGACCACTGTCAAAATGAAGGTATGAATTAGAAAAGGTGGCTTTCCTAAATACCTTGGATTTAAAGGTGTGATTACAGTAGTCCTTCTGTATTGATATATACAGGTAGTTCAGTACGTCCTTACTAACATTATAAGGTTTAGGAGGATGGCCTAATGGTTAAGGTGTTTGCCTTGCAAACACAAGGTACAGGGTTTGAATCTCACAGGGGTAATTGGCTAGGCTTAAAATGGCTCGCAAGGGCAGTTAGCCTAGTACTAATCTATGAACCTATGAACCTATAAGTGAAAGATAGAAAGTGTGTGGTAGAATTAATATAACTCATGAACTCAAAGTTGCTCAGGGTTCCTTTCCACAACAGGCAGATGTCATCAAGGTATCGCTTATAATGGACTATGTATTGTACCCAATGTGTGGAAAATATAAAATTGTTCTCCCAGTAATGCAAAACTATGTTGGCGTATAATGAGGCACATGCAGCGCCCATCGCAACCCCCTTTTTCTGTTTAAACAGTTCTCCATTGAAAAAAAGAAAATTATTATCGAGAACAATTTCCATAAACTCAACAATTAAGCTGATTGTGTTGGAACTAAGGCCGGATTCAGAGGCCAAAACTTCATTGAACCACTCTAATCCAATAGAGTGTGGGATGCTGGGGAACAATTCTACAATATCAATGGTTGTCATAAATAAATCAGGATGAAATAACGTAATTTCTAAACCCTTGAGAAAATCCCAAGAATCCTTGCATACATGCTGTAGCGTAGAAGAGAATTTCTTTGTAATGTGGTCAATAAACTTGCTCAATGGTTCAGTGATACCTCCAGCCCCCAAGACAATAGGTCTAAATCTCATGGGGTCTAAACCTTTATGGGTTTTGGGTATTGCAAAAATTACCGGGGTCCTAGGTTTATTGACGTGTAAATAGTTATATAACCTTTCGTTAATAACTCCCTGTAATAGGTGGTCCGATAACAAAAAATTGATCTTGGAATAGGCTAAATTTAACTCGTTCCTAGAAATCAATTCATACTACTCAGGATCCTGCAACATGTTGTGGAGGTAGGTGTCATATGCAAAATTATACATCAGGACCCCCCCCCCCCCTCCCTTGTCGGGTTTCATCACCCTAACACCGTCCTGAATAAGGGACTTGATTAAATGCTGTGACTTAGAGTCCAAATTATTAGATGGAGAATGTGTTCTGCTAAAACACTGCTTTCTTAAATCCATTTCCACCACCTCCTCAAAAACCTTGAGAGGGGTGTAGAGGGGGGTTGTAGGTACTACCCCTTGCTAGCTCTTCTTTTGTGTGTGGTTGTCCCTTAAATTGTAATGCTAGATTTAAATGTCTGACAAATAACTTTAAATCCACTAAAGCATCAGTCAACTTTAAGGGGCGTAGTGGAACAAACTTGAAACCCTTAGTAAAAAGCTCAAAATAGTCCGAAGTTATTACTAAATCAGTAAAATTAAATATAGTAAAATTATCTTTTTTTTATTATAGTGTACTTGTTGTCAGATGATTCAAGTAGTAAGTCAGAAGGTTCAGATCCTAGCATGTTACCTATCTGCGCCCCCTGTTCCATTCTTGCCGCTGGTGGGTGATGTCCCTGCCCCTGGTCTGCCCGGGGGATAGTGAAAATCCTGAAAGCTGTTATTATTGGTCTTCTGAGCTAATCTTTCACTTCTCCTAGGCAAATCGGTTGTTGGGGTACCCTGAGCATCTACAGTGTCATAGTTATTAGCACCAACCTCTTTGGTGTTAAATTTACCCTTGCCAGGACCCGGATAAGCCCTTCTGTCCCTGTATTCAATGACATCACGTTCAAGCTTTCTTATTTTCCTATTAACTATTTTGACACAGTATTGATCAACTTCATCAAAAATATTATCATAGTTCCTTTTAATACTTAAAAAGTTCTTATTTTTAACAACGGAATTATTTAACGTATTCACTTCCTTTAACAAAGTATTGGCTTTCGCCTCATAATCCTCAATCATAAAATTCAACATTTCTAAGCCGACTTTATCAAACAAAACAACCAATTTGTTGTACAGTTCAGAGCCAGGGAGAGCACTATTTGGAAATTTGTAGCAACGTAGTCCTTTCGGAACATGTTGCACCCGAACACATTCTTTAAGATAGTCTATTTCCAACGGCATGCTTTTATAAGCATATAGCTTGTCACTTAGATTATTAAATTCGTTCTCTGCACCAACATGAGAATTTGTTGTAGTTAAGACAGTACCTTGTTTAAAAAGAAATGTCCACTCAGTCCAGGCACTAAAACTAAAATCTTTTTTAGAAGATGCCAAACTGGTAGCATAGTTGGTGTGTTTACTTCTGGACTTCTCCTGTAGATCGGTGTTGCCCAATAAGATCTCGCCAGGAAGTTCCGTTTGCAGTAAACCATTCAATCCTTGTTTCGGTGATAATGTAGAATGTTAAGTTGTCTATCTCGCCTTCATTCTTGCTGGATGGGTTCGGAGCCGACCTCGGCTCCAACTCGGCCACTCTAAAAGCTCGAGAGTTGGTTCCACCGGCTCGAGGCTCCCCTTATATCCCACAATGCTAGGCGTGAGTTACCTCAGATCTCGTTTGCCGCTACAGCGATCGAGGTGTTGTATTTCTACCGGCTCAGGTCAGTGGTTTAATCTGTCGATTTAAACTAGTTTAAATCCCCTTTATTTAGTTAAAATTTTCATATTTCCCTTAGTTTAGGGTATTTCATCCCTTTCTTTCCCTTTTTCAAACTTTTTTTCCCTCAAGAACTTTAAAGTTCTTCCTTTAGGCCTTCGGGCCCTTCTATCCCTAGTGGAGTGTTTGTGTAGTGTAGGGATATTTACTTTATTTTCGCTAACTAAATAATTGTTAGTATAATTTAGTTAACTTCCTTTTAGTGTAATCAGTGTGTGTGTGTTTTTTGTGTGTGGTTACACTTAGGTCCTTGATAATGTCCAAGGATTCAAAGGTCTCAGGCTTCAAGAAGTGTGACTCGTGCTGTCAGAAAATGTCTCTGACAGACGGTCACACTTCTTGTGTTTACTGCCTGGGACCTTTGCACCTGCAGGACTCTTGTGCTGTTTGCCATGGCTTCAGCCCCAGAGTCCTGCAGGAAATAAAAAATAAACTTATCTTGAGAGGTTTACTCAAGCCTGAGGATTCCCTTACTGTTTCTTCGGGAAAACCCTCTAAGGCTTCTAGGTCCTCGGCTCCAGCTACTGAGTCGAGGCCTAAAGCTTCGAAACCTCCTTCTACATCGGCTCCGGCTGGAGCCGATGAGTCTCAGACTGCAGTTTCTGTGGTTTCCTCGGCTCCGGCTGGAGCTGAGGTATTGGAAATTCCTGTGTCGGCACCGACTAAACCATCGGAGCCGACATCTAGAAAGAGGTCCAGGTCACCTTCCCTTGGCTCCGTTCATTCGGCTCCAGGTTCTCCCTTGCTGTCTGAACGGAGCCATAGATCTCACTCCTCTAGGTCATCGAGGCTTTTGGACCATGACCTTCAGAGGGTAGCGAGTCGACTTCTTAAGTCCGAGGCACTGGCCCAAATGCTTCAGAGCCCGACTCATCAGTCGATGCCTGACCCTGTTCCTCATTATGTTCCTCCTCCGACTCAGTTGAGTTCGGAGCCGGGGCGTTTCGGAACCGAGACTGTGGTGGCGTCGGAGCCGATACAAATGTCTTCGGCTCCGTCGTCGGCTCCGATTTCTTCCTTGGAAGAATCTCGGCGCCGGACTTCCCTCGTCGGCTCCGAGGGGGTGAGTGGCATCGGACCCTTGTCCGACCCTGCTCTCCCTCTCGGTGATTCGGCGCTGGTGAGTTCGGCTCCGACATCGGCCTTGGAGCCATCACTGTCGGTGCCGAGGGAGGTTCTCAGCTTCTCGGAGCGGGGACCTCTGGCTCTGCCTGACAGGGGTGCGTTCGAGGTCATGCGGAGTGTGTTGGAACCTGGTTCAACTCCACAGTCGGCTCCGTCTGCCCCTCCCTCTTCGGTGCCTCAGGTCAAGTCTATTCACTCCCTCATCCCGGACCGCAGAGAGCCAGCTCCTCAGGAATCCCCTGTGGGGATCTCATCCTCTTCCGAGGCCTCTCCTGAATTGGCAGAAGAGCCCCCTCGGAAGAGAAAGTGTAAGAGGAAACACATAGACTCACCTGAGTCTGTCACCTCCGACACAGATTTAGAGGATTCCGAGGGTTCCCCCCATTCCCCTTCTGAAGATGTCTCCTTTGCAGACATTCTAGAAATCCTCAAACAGAGGGGAAATTGGCCAGCCCTCAACCCTTCGGAGGATGAATCTGTGTATCTTGAGGCGTTTGGCTCTCGCCCTTCCACCTCCTGGGTGTCTCCCCCTTTTTGACCCCCTCATGCAGGTGGTAGCAAAAAAGGTATGGACGGCTCCTGATTCAGTGGACCCCACTCCCAGGAGACCCTCAAAATTTATTACGGCACCAGTAGATAAACAGTTTCTGACAAAGGGAGTTTCTGTGGATGCTATGGTGGTTGCTGCTGCCACTAAGAAGGAACTAGCTGATCCTTCAGTGCCTGTCCATCCACCTAACAAGGAATCTAGGTCTATGGACAGGTACGGGAAGCGGATGTTCTCGTCAGCGACCTTTGCAATGCATTCGCTGAACTACCTATGCCATTTTACTCGTCTTCAAAGAGATCTGATCAAAGAAGCGAGTGATATGTTAAAGGATCCTACAGCTGCGGGGTTTCAAGACAAGATGAACACTCAGCTGGCTACCCTCAACTCCATAGCTAACTCCTCCATGCGCCTCCTTTCGTATGCGGCTGATGGAGCGAGCAGGGCCGCAGGGACAGGAGTGGCCTTACGCAGGCATGCCTGGATGCGGCTGTGCAACTTTGCGGACCCCTTCAAAACGTCGTTCACTAATTCCCCGTTTGATGGATCATCTCTTTTTGGTCCTCAAGTGAAAGAAACCTTGACTAGGTGCGAGACTGATGGCAAGACTCTTTCTGCCGTCGGAGTCCGTTTTTCTACTCCTTCTAGGCCTTACCCCAAAGGCCAGAAAAGTGGGAAAATGTGGTTCCGTAAACAATCTCAAGGGACTTCGCCTGACGCACAGAGTCGGTTCCCCGCCAGAGGCAGAAGGGGGGAACAACAATGGTAGACGTCGCCCTAGAGGCAGGGGGGGTCCGCAGAACCAGGGCAATCGAGAAACTTTCAACGATAAGCCCTTTCAGCATCCCTGAGGTGTTGCCCGACTGTCCACCTTCGGAGGCAGTCGGGGGAAGATTGTCACTGTACCCAGAAGCCTGGCTATCCCTAACTCGAGACAAGTGGGTACAGTCCATCATTTCCGAAGGCTATTCCATTCCCTTCGTTCGCATTCCAAACCGATCAAAAAAATCCCTTCCAGATGTTCCACCCGCTCAAAGGGATCTTGCAGCTTTGGAAATTTCAAAGCTGCTTGCAAAAAGAGCAATTCAGCCAGTTCCAGCAGACCAGCAAGGATCCGGAATCTACTCCAGGTTCTTTTTAGTTCCAAAGAAAACAGAGGACTGGAGACCAATTTTGGATCTCAGTATCTTGAACAAGTCGGTCAAGAAAAGAAGATTTCGGATGGTCACGCTGCAGTCCATCCTTCCCCTATTGGGAAAAGGAAACTGGATGTGCTCTATAGACCTTCAGGATGCGTACTATCACATAAAAATGAACAGACGCTCCAGAAGATTCCTCCGCTTCAGGTTGGGAACCAGTCATTTTCAATTCAGGGCCCTGCCCTTTGGTCTCACCACCGCCCCCCGGGTGTTTACCAAATGTATGGCAGTGGTAGCTTCTCACCTGAGACGACAAGGATTCCAGGTGTTTCCATATTTGGACGACTGGCTCCTCACAGCTCCCACCAAGCATCTTCTTCTAATGGCCAGGGATTACACCTTTCGCATTTGTCAAATATTAGGCATTTCCATAAATTGCGAAAAGTCTGTTTTGTCGCCTTGTCGTACTATTACCTTCATAGGCGCAAATCTAGACACAGTCAACATGTCTGCGAGATTAACAGATCAGAGAATAACAGACATACACAAACTGGTCTCGCTCCTCTTCAGCAGCAACAGAATCAAAGCCAGGTTAGTTCTGAAAGTGTTGGGAATTATGGCGGCTGCCATACCTCTGCTTCCATTAGCCAGATTCCACATGAGAATCCTTCAATGGATGCTCTTCACACAATGGTCATACCAGCAACTTCCGATGTCCCACACCATTATGATTACGCAGGCATGCAGAAATCATCTTCTGTGGTGGATGTCTTCCCCTCAGCTCTTATTGGGAAGACCCTTTGTTCCTTCCCCTCCGGTTGCTACTCTGACAACGGACGCCTCCCTGATCGGGTGGGGGGGCATTATCAGGGCAGAACTGTCCAGGGCACATGGCAACCAGAAGAATGCCACTTGCACATAAATGTTCTGGA
The DNA here is from genome assembly GCF_019279795.1 of Protopterus annectens. Classification (NCBI taxonomy): domain Eukaryota; kingdom Metazoa; phylum Chordata; order Ceratodontiformes; family Protopteridae; genus Protopterus; species Protopterus annectens. Next base: position 270,421,888 of record NC_056729.1, on the reverse strand, counting down.
GATGAGAGCAGTGCTTTTAGCGTTGCAAGCCCTTCAAGACTCTCTTCCCTTGGGAACGATTGCAATCCAGACAGACATGATGTCTGTAGTGTGGTATATCAACAAACAAGGCGGAACCAGGTCTTACCCCCTGTGTCGAGAAGCACTCAGACTGTGGCAATGGGCGATTTCTTCTCAGCGGTTTCTGATAGCAACGCACATCCCCGGGAAGTCCAGTCAAATCGCGGACAAGTTGAGCAGAGCTATCCTCATGCCTCACGAGTGGTCTCTGAAAGACTCTGTTGTGAGAGAAATTTTTCTAAAGTGGGGTCAGCCTTGCTGCGACCTTTTTGCTACTCCCCAAAACAGCAAGTGCAGAAATTATTTCACCCTATTCCCGTTACCAGGCCAACCCAGCAGAGACGCTCTAGTCCAAGTTTGGCCCCGGGGACTTCTGTATGCATTTCCTCCCTTCCCACTAATCTCTCAAGTGGTACAGAAAGCTATCGCTCAGAAGGCCTCGTTGATCCTCATTGCTCCTTACTGGCCTCGACAGGTTTGGTTCCCCTTTCTACATCAGTTTCTGTTGGAGCGACCTTGGCATCTGGACCTAGTTCCAGATCTTTTGATCCATCAGTCGGGTCAGTTTCATCGCTCCCTTCCCTCTCTGAACCTCACTGCTTGGTTCCTCCAATTCCAACCTTAGCCAGGCTTCCTCAAATATCTCACTCTGTTCGAGATATTTTGATAGCTTCCCATAAATCTTCCACTCGAAAGATTTATTTGAGTAAGTGGAAACGTTTCGCCTATTGGCCTCAAGGAAGGGACATAGATCCTTTCACTGCTTCTATCCAAATGGTCCTTGATTTTCTAGCTGAACTCTTCCATACAGGTTCATCTCCTTCTACTCTTAAAGTTCAATTGGCAGCTATTTCTAACTTTCATGTGGGCATTTCAGAGTCTGCCATAATGTCCCACAAGCTTTGCAAAGCCTTTTTGAAGGGAGTTTTTCTACTCAGACCTCCTTTAAGAAATCCTCCTCCTCCTTGGGACCTAAATTTAATTCTTAGTTCTTTGATTCTACCCCCTTTCGAACCTGTTCTTTAAAATTGCTATCATGGAAGACACTCTTTCTGGTAGCTATTACTTCAGCTAGAAGAGTTTCAGAACTTCATGCACTCAGCTGTCGACCTCCTTATCTGTTGTTCCATAAGGACAGGGTATCCTTACGAACCAATCCGTCTTTTTTACCTAAGATAGCCTCGGCGTCTAATCTAAATCAAAGCATTGACCTCCCTGTGTTTTTTCCAGAATATTCTAACAGGTCTGAACAAAAATTGCATTGGCTAGATGTTCATCGTCAGTTAAGGTACTATTTGGATAGAACCAAACAATTCAGAAAATCTGACCAGCTGTTTGTCTCTTATGCAGAAGGCAGAAAGGGACTTTCAGTTTCAAAGGTATCATTATCTAGATGGCTAACATCTCTGATTTCCCTTGTTTATGAACTTAGACACCAAAAGCTGCCTAGCAAACCTAAAGCCCATTCTACCAGAGCTTTGGCTACTTCTATAGCCTTCCAAGACAGACTGCCTATTGACGCCATTTGTGCAGCAGCTACTTGGGCTAATCCTCACACTTTCATTTCTCATTATAGGCATAGAGCTAACTTTGGTTCCACTGTTCTCAAGAGTCTGTTCCGTTAGGCCACCCGGGACAAGGTGCTAGGGACGCGGTCCCATCCAGCAAGAATGAAGGCGAGATAGACAACTTAACATATAGAAGTTATGTTCTTACCATAACGTTCCATGTTAGTTGTCTTCTTCTCGCCTTCTTCTTGCGTCCCACCCTCCTTCCCCCTGGCCTGGACAGACCTAGAGGAGTTGTGATTGTGACCTCTCTTTCTACCACCTCTTTACTTAGGCATATGCTGCTGTGCATATTTTCCTGGATCAGGATTTAGGTCACCCTTCTCTTCTCCCTGATTTTTAGAGGTGGACTTTGTTTATAGTTATTCTGTTACTATTATAAGCTGGGTTTAGCTTACAAACGAGATCTGAGGTAACTCACGCCTAGCATTGTGGGATATAAGGGGAGCCTCGAGCCGGTGGAACCAAGCTTTTAGAGTGGCCGAGTCGGTGCCGAGGTCGGCTCCGAACCCATCCAGCAAGAAGAAGGCGAGAAGAAGACAACTAACATGGAACGTTATGGTAAGAACATAACTTCTATTTTCTTCCTACAGTCTAATTGCTGGTTGCCAGGAGGTATACTAGCAGGATCGTTGGAACCCAGATTCAGTGAATTGTTTAACTGAGTCAACAAAAACAGTACCTGCTTAAACTCCCCACGTGTTACCGGAGCTTCATCTGATTCACATCTAAGTAGAAGTGGTGTCTCCTGAAAATTGGTCTGGTCCAATCCTTCAGCCATGGAAATGTAAACCGAGAAATAACTTCCAAGAAACCAAGGCAAAGATAATCCACAGACAGGAAGAACCGAACCAAAAAGCCCAAAGTGCAGCTTTATTGAACAACAAACAGGTCAATAAATCAAGCATTAACGTTGTAGAATTGTTCCCCAGCATCCCACACTCTAATTGGATTAGAGTGGTTCAATGAAGTTTTGGCCTTAGTTCCAACACAGTCAGCTTAATTGTTGAGTTTATGGAAATTGTTCTCGATAATAATTTTCTTTTTTTCAATGGAGAACTGTTTAAACAGAAAAAGGGGGTTGCGATGGGCGCTGCATGTGCCTCATTATACGCCAACATAGTTTTGCATTACTGGGAGAACAATTTTATATTTTCCACACATTGGGTACAATACATAGTCCATTATAAGTGATACCTTGATGACATCTGCCTATTGTGGAAAGGAACCCTGAGCAACTTTCTTGAGTTCATGAGTTATATTAATTCTACCACGCACTTTCTATCTTTCACTTATAATGTTAGTAAGGACGTACTGAACTACCTGGATATATCAATACAGAAGGACTACTGTAATCACACCTTTAAATCCAAGGTATTTAGGAAAGCCACCTTTTCTAATTCATACCTTCATTTTGACAGTGGTCACCCATTTCACCAGGAGAAGGGCTTGGTTAAGGGGCAATTCATTCGTGCATCTAAGATGTCTAGCACTGATGAATATTTTCTTGAAGTTGAGTTTTTAAAAAAACTTTTTTTAGGCAGAGGTTACCCTGCCTCCTTGGTTAACAACATGGCCCAAGAAGTGACAGATAATAGACAAACCAAGTATTTTCCGCTGTTAGGTAGTGGCTTTTTCAGCAAGTTGAGCAGTTTGAGAATTTGGAATACTTTAACTTGCATAATAGTTTTATTCACACATTTTTACAGGATTCCCAACTGGTGGAAGACACAGTGCTTAAACACTGGCCACTTTTGACGCTACATGATGACTTTAAAGGGATAATCCAGGAACGTCCCAAATTTGTGACTAGAAGGGATATTAACCTAAAAAGGTTATTTGAAAGAAAGCATCTATCAGATTCAAGGCATTGTTCCCCTAAACTTGGGTAACTATAAATGTGGGGCATGCAAGCAGTGTTCCTTTATCATGAATGATAGTTCTTTTTATCTTCCATCTAGAAAATTTAGATTTGACGCTGACCGATATTACAACTGCGGAGCAAAAGGGGTGGTGTATTTAGGATTATGCACAGAATGTTGCAGTTTCTACATAGGGAAGACTGAGAGACCCCTTAGAAAAAGAATTTATGAACATCAATATGACATTACAAAAAAGAAGGACACTAATGCTTTTTTTAAACATCTTGCTTCTTGCCCTAACGTGAAACTTAAGATCTGAAGTAGGAGATTCATTTGTCTGCAACCTGTGGGTTATGGATCCGATATCGGATCCGAACCGGCATGGTTTACCAGCTATGGATCCAAGCTCTCAGCTCCTCCCCTCACCCATAATGCCCTGCTCTACCCTCATGACCTCAGATCTCGTTTGCCGCGCATGGTGACTGGATTGGTTTCTATAGCTCTCAGCTAAGTGCTAGTTTTCTAACTGTTAATTCAGAGTTTTTGAAGTTTTTTGTTCAGATTTGTGTGAAAGTTTAGGTATTTCTCCTTGATAGTTTACTTTAGAGTTAAATTAAGTAATTTTTTTCCCTCCCCTCGTTATTGGCGTAGTGTGTGTGTGTGTTGGGCCTGTGTGTGTACTTTGTTTTTAGTTACTTTAGTTAGTAGCTTGTTTATAGATTGGGATGGCTGAACAGCCCAAATCTATATTTTCTAAATGCTCCGAGTGTGGTCATAAGCTTTCCCCGGCTGATGGCCACACTCGGTGTGTTAGGTGCCTGGGGGTTGAACACCTCACATCTGGATGCTCCATTTGTGCAGGGTTCAACCCCAGGGCACTGAAGGAGCGGAGGTCCAAGCTTGTCTTGGCGGGCCTTTTACCGCCGGACTCGGCTCCGACCTCCGCTCCTTCGGGAGTAACCGTGGTTTCGGTTCTTCCCTCAGTGGCACCCCCTCCTCCTCCTGGGACTCAACCTCCCGTTTCTGGACAGGAGAAGGATGCTAGAAAAAAGGACCGGAGGGAGAAGCACCACAAGCGGCGGGCCGAGACCTCTGTTTCGGCCCCGCCAGCCAAGTGGGCTTCTTCCCCGGCTCCGTTGTCGGCTCGGTCTCCTCCTTCTCGGCTCCGGTCCCCAGTGTGCTTTTCACCGGGTCCTGAGGAGGAGGAGACCCGATCTCCGTCGAGGCTATCGAGGAGGCACTCCAGGCCTACCTCGGTAGCCTCGTCGAGATCTACATATAGCCTTTCGGATGCTGATCTGGACCGGATGATGAGAAGATTCATCCAGGCCCAGATGCAGATGGGAGTGCTCTTGCCTCCCCCCCCTCTGGGGGGGAGCTCAACACCCTTTTTCAAACCTATTGCTCCTTCTCCGACCCGCTATCCGGGTTCGGAGCAGCTGGAGCCGAGCAGCTTCGGAGCCGGGGGTGGGTCGGCACCGATAGTACTTGGTACTTCGGATCCGACCCTGCCCTCGAGTGCGTCGGATCCGACCTCTCGGAGCCTGGATCCGAGCCTCGGATCCGGGGATCAGTGCTCCTTCGGCGCCGTGTGTCGGAGCGCACTGTCCCCGGATCCGAGCCCTTCGGCGCCGGCTCCGATCCACTCTTCGGACCCGAGGGGTAGCCGATTGTCGGATCCTTTGGTCGAGGTCGGCTCCCCTTCGGCGTTTGATGTAGTGGAGAGGGCCCTGTTGAGGGTCTCCGGACCCCCGGCACTTGTTCCGGCTCCGTCCCCCGCTCCCTCTGCACTGGGCCAGGCTTCCACCATCCGGCCCCTGGGACAGCCCGCTTCTGTGCCCCAAGTTGCTCCAGTGGAACATGTTACTGCTTGCGAGGACTCCTCTGACAGCCCCCCAGAGGATGTCCCTCGCAAGCATTCGTGCAAAAGGAGGCACATTGACTCCCCCGAGTCTCTCACGGAAGACACGGATTTGAAGGAAGGGGAAGGCTCCCCACGGTCACCCCCCGAGGATGTCTCATTTGGAGACATCATGGAAATGCTCCGTATAAGGGGGGGGTGGTCTGCCCCCAAGTCTTCCTCGGACGAGTCCGTGTTCTTGGAGGCATTTGAAGCGGGCCCGTCTACCTCTTGGGTGTCCCCTCCTGCCGACCCCCTGGTGGACCTTATTACCACCAGGGCGTGGAAGGAACCGGACACCGTGGAGCCAATTCCTAAGAGGCCCGATAGGATCCTTAGCCCACCGTCCGACCGTGCCCATTGGAGTAAGGGGCCTCCGGTAGATGCCATGTTGACGGCGGCCACCAAGAGGGAACTGGCTCAGGAGAGTCCCTCTGTCCATCCCCCGAGCAAGGAGTCTCGGATGATGGACCGCTTAGGGAAGCGGATGTTTAGTTCAGCGACCTTCTCGGTAAGGGCGCTGAACTACTTGGCACATGTCATTAGGATGCAGCGAGATCTCATTAAAGAATACGCTGCATCTCCCCCAGAGTCCATTTCGGAGGAGGACAGGGTTCTGCACTCCAACCGTATGGCCACTCTTAGGTCAGTTACTAATACCTCTATGCGGCTACTCTCCCACGCAACGGAAGGCGCCGCTAGAGCTGCGGGACAGGACTAGTCACTAGGCGTCAGGCCTGGCTCCGTCACTGCATTTTTCTGAGCCCTTCAAAGCGTCATTTGCAACGCCCCTTTGATGGTTTTGCTCTTTTGGCAAAACCGTTCGAGACGTTGACCCAGAGCGAGAAGGACGGAAGGCGCTGTCTGCCGTCGGAATCCGCTTCTCTGCACCCCAGAGGCCCTACTCTAGGAACCAAAAGGGTCAGAAGAAGATGTGGTTCCGGAAGTCGCAGCATTCCCAGCCTGCTCCGGACAACCAGTCCTTCCGTGGCAGAGGAGGACAGGGAGGACGCCGCCCTAGAGGCAGAGGGGCTCCCAGAAACTTCGGGTCCAGGGAACCTTTCTCTGAACGGCCCGCGCAGCAACCCTGAGGGGTTGACCGGCTGCTCCACTCTGGAGGCAGTCGGGGACGTTCGGGCACCTAGCGGCATGGGAGTCCATAACATCAGACCGCTGGGTTCTCCAAATCATATCCAGAGGATATCGCATCCCCTTCCTTCACCTTCCAAAGTTGAAGTCCCTCCCAGACGTCCCACCCGGTCAACGGGAGGCCGCTTTGGCAGAAATTGGCCATCTGCTAAAGAAAAGAGCCATCCAGCCCGTCCCCCCAGACCAGATCGGATCAGGGTTCTACTCCAGGTTCTTTTTAGTGCCAAAAAGACGGGGAACTAAGACCAATCCTAGACCTCTCTCTTGAATCTGGCAGTCCCCAAAGAAAAATTCGAATGGTCACTCTGCAATCTATTCTCCCCTTCTGGGAGAAAATCACTGGATGTGCTCGATAGACCTCAAGGGCCGTACTACCGCATCCTGATGGACAGGCGCCCAGGAGGTTCCTCCGCTTCGGCTGGGAGCCAGTCACTACCAGTTCGGGTCCTTCCCTTTGGTCTCACCACAGCCCCCAGGGTGTTCACCAAAGTATTAGCAGTGGTAGCGGCCCACCTGAGGCTTCAGGTGGTGCAGGTGTTTCCCTACCTGGGCGACTGGCTTCTTTCCGCCCCAACAAGGCATCTACTTTTATTGGCGAGACTCCTTTCTCCATCTTGCTCCTTTTCTGGGCATCACAATAAATACAAAGAAATCCAACCTGGCCACACAGCTCTTAGATTTTATAGGGGCCAGGCTAGACACAAGGAGTTTACGAGCCTTCCTCACTGCGGACAGAGTTCAAAATCTGCAGCTCCAGGTGCGGGCCATTCTCCACTCAAGTTCTTTTCCGGAGTTGGTCCTGAGGGCTCTAGGGTCCATGGCATCTGCTATAGCACTTCTTCCTCTTGCCAGGCTCAATATGCGCATTCTACAGTGGACGCTCTTAGTACAGTGGTCATACCTTGCTCTCCCCATGCATCATCCCATTGCGATCAGCAAGGCTTGCAAGCGGTCCCTCTTGTGGTGGCTTCACTCCCGGATCTCCACAGGGGCCGCCCATTTTGTGCTTCTCCCCTCGCCACGGTGACCACGGGCCTCCGCCTCGGGTGGGGGCAGTTGTGGGCGGACCGTCCAAGGCACGTGGGACGATTCAGAGACCTTACTGCATATCAATGTTCTAGAGATGAGAGCAGTGCTCTTAGCGTTGCTAGCACTTCAAGACTTTCTTCCCTTGGGAACAATTGCGATTCAATCGGACAACATGTCTGTGGTCTGGTACATCAACAAGCAAGGGGAACAAGGTCTTACCCTCTTTGTCGAGAAGCCATGAGAGTTTGGGAATGGGCAATCTCCACCAACCGCTTTCTAATAGCAACGCACATTCCGGGTCGGTCCAACATCCTAGCGGACAAGCTCAGTCGCACCATTCTGACCCCTTACGAGTGGTCTCTCAATTGTCGAGTAGCGGAACGCATATTCGCACGGTGGGGAACCCCTTCATGCGATCTTTTTGCCTCTCCCTCAAACACCAAGTGCGACAGTTTTTTGCTCTGATACCTCGTCCTGGAGGTTCCCCAAGAGACGCTCTGGTGCATGCTTGGCCACCCGGTCTTCTGTATGCTTATCCACCCTTGCCTCTGATGCTCCAAGTTCTTCAGAAAGCCTCTCGGGTGGGTTGCAGAATGATTCTCATTGCTCCGTTTGGCCTCGACAGATCTGGTTCCCCTTCCTAAGGTCTCACTCGGTGAATCCTCCTTGGATTCTAGATCCCATCCCGGATCTGATATCCCATCCATCCTGCATTCCTCCTCCGAATCTGGACAACCTGAAGCTGACCGCTTGGCTGCTCCAGTTCCACTCTTGATCAGGACTCCCGGTATTTTGTCACCTGTTAAGGCAATTTTGGTGGCAGCTCATAAACCATCCACTAGAAAGATTTACCGCAGCAAGTGGAAACGTTTTTCTTTGTGGGCGGAGCGGCAAGGCCTGAATCCCTTCACGGTTCCTCTTCCATTAGTGCTTGACTTCCTAACCACTCTCTTTAACGATGGTGCCAGCAGTTCTACAGTCAAAGTACAACTGGCTGCTATTTCTCATTATCACATTGGCCATGACTCTAATCCTCTTATGGCAGCCAAATTGTGTAAGATTTTTCTCAAAGGAACTTTTCTTCTCAGGCCCCCTATAAAACAAGCGGTTCCTCCTTGGGACCTCTCTCTGGTTCTACAGGCCTTGACCGCCCCCCCCTTTCGAGCCAGCGGCTACGGTGGATCTCAAATTCTTGTCCTACAAGACAGCCTTTTTGGTAGCCATTACATCGGCCAAGAGAGTTTCTGAGCTTCAAGCATTGTCAGCTAAACCTCCTTACTTGGTATTTCATCCGGACCGTGTCTACCTCAGGACCAACCCGTCCTTTCTTCCTAAAGTCGCTTCTGAAGCAAACATCAATCAGTCCATTAACCTCCCTGTTTTCTTCCCTAAATATGAAAACAAAGGTGAATATAAGCTCCATTCATTAGATGTTCACAGGCAACTTAGATTTTATCTGAACAGGACGGCTGGTCATAGGCAATCCGACCAGTTGTTTATTTCCTTTGCAAAATTCAATTTGGGCAAGCCAATTTCTAAAGTTTCTCTGTCCCGCTGGATTTCACAGTGCATCTTATTGGCTTATCAAGCTTCAGGAAGGCACACACCGGAGGGTATACGCGCCCATTCAACCCGGTCAGTATCTACCTCGGCAGCCTTTAAGGCTAGGATTCCTCTAGATGATATTTGTGCAGCAGCCACGTGGGCTTCATCTCATACTTTTATTTCCCACTATAAGTTGGATCTTGCATCTAGGGGTAGAGCATCATTTGGCTCCGCGGTGCTCCGGAATATCCTTCCATGATGGCCGCCCAAGATTCAGGTAGCTGGGGACTCTGTCCCACAGGTTGCAGACAAATGAATCTCCTACTTCAGATTTAGAAGTTATGTACTCACCATAACGTTCCATCTGAGTAGGTGTATTCATTTGTCTGCAACCATCCCGCCCTCCTATCCCCCTGGCCTTTCAGTTTCCTGCATATGGTGTGTTACCCTTTTCAGGGTGTTTTTTTGCTATTGGCAAACTCGATCTGAGGTCATGAGGGTAGAGCAGGGCATTATGGGTGAGGGGAGGAGCTGAGAGCTTGGATCCATAGCTGGTAAACCATGCCGGTTCGGATCCGATATCGGATCCATAACCCACAGTTTGCAGACAAATGAATACACCTACTCAGATGGAACGTTATGGTGAGTACATAACTTCTAATTTATGGTTCTTGAACAGGTGACCCAGGATGCCAGAGGAGGTGACTGGGAAGCCCGCCTTGAATATAAAGAACTTTTATGGCAGCTTAGACTTAATGCTGCAAAATCCCCTGGTCTCAATGAGGCCATTAATATATCCAGTGTACTAAAGCTGAGAAAGGCTAAGCTATGATTTTCTTGTTACAATTAGTAAATGTCTTTTATCTTACATATTTGTGATTTTTTATGCACACATTTGTACATCATTTTTAAATGATTTTTAAATGATTTTTTAGTGTTTTCACTATTTGAACTTTTATTCTGCATTTTCATATGCATACTTTTCACTCACTGAGTTCAGTTACTAATTAACTGCCTTCTTAAGTGGATGTTTGTTGAACTAATTAAGTACCATGTGATCAGATGCTTAAGTATTTAAACTTTTCAGTCACACTACTTTTTATCTTGAGAAAGCCAGGTATTTGCCTGACGAAAGCGCTTGATTTATTGACCTGTTTGTTGTTCAATAAAGCTGCACTTTGTGCTTTTTGGTTCGGTTCTTCCTGTCTGTGGATTATCTTTTATCTTATTTGCCTTGGAAAGATCTGAGAATATATAATTATTGTTGCGATTATGGTTTATGGTGTTAGTCAAGTCTAGGAGGGCTGAAGTAGTGCTGTGATGAGGACGGAAGCCATGCTGAGTGTCTGCCATAAGGCGATTTTGGATTAGATGGTGCATGAGTTGTCTATGAATACATTTTTCCATAATCTTTGCAAGTGGAGAGAGTATAGCTATTGGCCTATAATTGGAGAATTCAGTAGAGCTGCCTCCTTTGTGAAGTGGGATTACATAGGATATTTTCCAGATGGTGGGAATTTTAGCTTCTACTATGGTTCGATTGATTAGTATTGAGACTGGGTAAGCAATAGCATCAGCTGATTTTTGTAGGTACTCGGCAGGGAGTTGATAAGCAGAAAGTGTAGTGGGTTTTACTTTTTTGATCAAGGTACGGATAAGTGAAGTGGCAACTGGTTGGAAGCTAAACGCGCGTAGGTTTCTAGGGGTGCTACTTTCAGGACCAGGGGAGCTAGGAGGTAGTTGACTAGCTAGGGCTTGAATTATCTCAGTAAAGAATTGGTTAAAACATCTTCAGGGGTTTTATCAGTAGTAGTAGCAGGGAATGGGATTGAAGTTTGTCCAGGATGTAGTAGATTATTTATACCTACCCAAAACTTCTGAGGGTTATTTTGATTTACTGTCTGTAAATTACAGTAGTATTGTTTTTTGTCTTGTAAAATTGTTTTTTTGGTTTCGTTCCTGGATTGCCTGTATTTAATGTGATCTTGAGGGTCTTTAGAAGAACGCCATAAAGCCCATGCTTTGTTTCTAAAGGTAATTTTGAGTTTAGACTCTATAGAAAGCCATGGTGCAGTTTTGCCTTGGTTCTCTTTGAACGAACAGGTGCATGCAAATTAAGGATCTCAAGGAATTTGTTGTTAAAGTATGCTACTGCTTCCTCTAAGGGGAGGTGTTTTAGAATAGACCAATTACATGAGTTTAGTTCTTGTTGGAATTTGGCAGGGTCAAAGTTTTTATTGTTTCTATCCTTTGAGTAAGGGTTGCTGGGAATTAATGGTTTTGTGCTTAATTACATATGTAAGAAGGTGATCGCTTAAGCCATTAAGGAGGGTACCAGAGGTGTACAGTTGGGGGTGACTGTTTGGAGTACCCAGTCAAGTATACTTTCTTTTTGGTTGGGTTTACCTATCCTGGTAGGGGTGGATATGATTTGTGTAAATGCATACAGGTTAATATGGGTGGTTGGGGATACTGAGGAACAGGTGCACCAGAGTATGTTAAAGTCTCTAAGTAGTAGGGTTTCTTGGGGGTAGTGACATGATAGCCAGTGCAGGATATCTTCAAATGTAGATGTACTGTTATCTGGGGGAATGTACATACAGATGATATTAATGCATTTATTTTTATTAAGTTGCAATTTGGTGGCAAGAATTATTAATCTGAGGAGGTTGTATTACATCTATGGTGACATTCAACTCAGATTTATAGAGTACAGCTACCCCACCCCCCTTCCTTGAAGCATGGATGTTCTGAATAGATCTTCAGGATGCATACCATCATATCAAAATGAACAGACACTCTAGAAGATATCTGCTTCCAACTGGGAGCCCAACATTACCAATTCAGAGCTGAGCCCTTTGGTCTCACCACAGCACCCAGAGAGTTCACCAAGTGTATGGCAGTAGTGACAGCTCACTTGAGGCTGCAAGGATTCAGTGTGTTTCTATATTGAGATGACTGAGTCATCAACACTGCTACCAGACATAAAATGACATAAGCCTGAGATTACTTACTCCAAATTTGCTCCTTTCTGGGTATTTCAGTTAATCACAACAAATCTCATTTGGAACCAACTCAGACATTGAAATTCATCAGTGGTTCTTTCAACACGATCACACAGAGCATCTCTCCCTCTGGCAGGAGTTCAGACTGTTCAGTTTCAGGTCAGGAAAATCATCCAAAACTCTTCACACTCAACCCGATTAATTCTTCAGGCTTTAGGGTCCATGTCAGCAGCAGTCATCCTTGTACCATTGTCATGATACAGTATGAGAGTATTTCAGTGGACATTTATTCAGTTGTCATTCTTTACCACCATCTGCCCAGACAGATGAAGACATCTCAAGCTTGCCAAAGATCTCTCCCATGGTGGATTCAGTCAAGTCAAAGAAGGTTGTCCCTTTGTTCTACCTCAACCCAAGGCCATAGTGACCATGGATGCCTCCCAGATAAGGTTGGGGGTTGCACTATATGGGAAAGACAGTCCAAGGCACTTGGTCCCCCGAAGAAGCCAACACGCGTCAGTGTTCTGGAAATGAGAGCCATCCTAGTGTTGCAGGCTTTTCAGTAAACTTTCCCCACTGGGACTATTGTGATTTAATCTGACAATGCATCAGTGGTTTGATATATCAACAAATAAGGGGGATCCAGATCTTTTACCTCCCTGTGTCGAGAAGCTTTGAGTGTGGCAATGGGCAAGCTCATCCAATAAGTTATGCAGGTCTATTTTAGTGCCTCACTTGTGGTCTCTCAATATGAAGGCGGCAGAGTGGATTTTCTGTTGATGCGGTCAACCGTGCTGTGACCCATTTTGCGTCCCACTGTCAACAGGAAGTGCAGCAGGTTCTTTGCCCTCATCCCCCCACTGGGGGTGGGGTCACCGAGAGATGCTCTACTTGTCGCCTTTATGCCTATCCCTGATGCTCTTCATCCCCAGATTTCTTCAGAAAGCATCCCAATTGAAGAGCATAGTAATCCTTATTGCCCGTTATTGGCCTTGTCAGATTTCGTTTCTCTTTATTTGTCTTCCTTGGATCCAACTCCAGACCTTCTGTCTCACTCGACAGACTGGATTCATCCAGACATTCTGGGTCTAAAATTAACCACATGGTTTCTCATAGGTTCATAGGTTGGTACTAGGCTATCAGCCCTAGGGCCTATACAAGCTTAGCCATAACAATTCCCTGGCTATTTCTTCCCACTATTTACTTCCCTGGACCCCTGTCTAGCAGGGCAAATGACGTGATCCCCGGGGTGAATTTCCTTTCTCCCATCCAATCGTCAAGGTTCCTTTTGAAGAGGACCAAAGAGGCACTTTGCTTGACATGTATGGGCAATCTTTTCCAGTGTCTGGGGAGTGTCTGGGTCAGGAACCTATCCCTCCAGCATGTTTTGTTTATAGTGATGACAAGGTTTAGCTCCCTGGAGCGTGTGGCTCTGAGAGATTGGGATTTCTTTAAGTGTAGCATGTCCAACAGCTCTGGGTTTGTCATGGCCTTGTATGTTAAGCAAAGATCGCCTCTGAGTAGACAATATGCGACAGAGTGTAGCTGGAGTTTTTTAAGGCGGTCAGGGTAGGGCATCTGCTTTAGGCCTGTGATTCTTTTAGTGAGGTATTTCTGTGGCCTTTCCAGTTGTTGCAGATGTCTTGAGAGGTACATACCAAACGAGGCATTGTATTCTATAATGGGTCTAATGAGGGATGAGTACAGTGGGACAATGACCTCCTTTTTTCTGGATGAAAAGCCCTTAGTGATGAGGAGTGCCACATAGAAGGATTTCCTGACTGTTGTGGCGATGTGGTTATCAAAGGTGAGACCGCTGTCCACCTGTGTCCCTAAGTCTCTTATCACACTTTCGATGTTTAGTGTACTGCCACCTATATGGTAATTCACGGATACATGTTTTTTCCCCAAAGGAGATAACTATACATTTCTTGGCATTGATCTTGAGCCCATGGCTCTGGCACCAAGCATCTGTTTCTGTAAGGCCCTTTTGTAGAGTATCCACATCATTTGAGGATTCAATAATGGTTCCCAGTTTGCAGTCATCTGCGAACTTTGTTATCCAGAGTCCCTTAGTGTTGGCCTGTACTTCAGAGAAGTAGATGCCAAACAAGAGCGGTCCCAGGACTGAACCCTGAGGTACTGCACTTGTCTGGAGCTGGATTTGGAGTCTGCTACTTTTACAGTGTGGGTTCTATCAGTAAGCCAGTTAGCAACCCATTGGGTGATGTAGGGATTAATGCCCAGCTTAGTAAGTTTATCTATGATTCCAGAGTGGGGGATGGTGTCAAAGGCCTTGGCAAGGTCTAGATAGGCTGTGTGGACCACCTTACCCTTGGCCATGGCTCTGGAGACTGATTCGAAGAAGTCAGTCAAGTTCAGGAGACAAGATCGGCCCTTCACGAACCCAAACTGGGTGGGGTCCAGTGTTTGAAGGTTGCCAATGTCTTTGTTTATAAGTTCCATGATAATACGCTCCATGGCCTTGCAGATAAGGCTTGTCAGACTGATGGGACGGTAGTTTCTGGGATCCAAGGTGGATCCCCCCTTGTGGAGTGGGATAACTGTAGCTGTGCGCCACTCAAGTCAGCACGAAACCTGAGGTGAGGCTATGATTAAACATGACACTTAGGTGAGGTGCCAATTCATATTGTAGTTCATGTAGTACACAGCCCGGGATGTCACCTGGTCCCATGGATGCTGTATTCTTAGCTTTGGAGAGTGTTTTTTTTACCTGTGTGGCCGTTATTACCGGAATTTGGCAATCTTCCGGTATTGACATGGGCCATTTAGGGGGTGAGAGGGGGGGTGAAGTTGGCACTGAATCGATCTGCCAGGATATTGGCAATATCCTTGGGATCAGTATATTTAATGCCATTCTGTTTTAGCTCAGAGCAGATCTGAGCATTGCCATTTAGATTCTTGACATAGTTATAGAATGCCTTGTGGTCGTCTTTGGAATCTTTGGCAATTTTATTTTCGTAACTAACTTTGGAGGATTTTATGAGGGATCTCAGTTTCTTACTGAGGCTGGTAAGGAGGTTTTTTGCATCCTGGGATTTTCCTCTTTTCTGCAAAAGTTTCTTCCTTTTGTTGTAAAGTTTGTTTATGGCAGGGGACCACCAGATTGGCTTCTTTTTTTTTTTTGGATGAGAACATCTTGGTTCTATTTGGGATGGCACAATTTATGCATGAGTGGATGTGCTCGTACAGTGCATTAGTGTAGGATTCAGCAGTTGAACTTTCAGCTTCCGTCTGCATGGGTGTCTTGAAGTTTGTCACTTCTGACTTGAGTAGCATGAAGTTTGCTTTGGAGAAGTTTTTTATGGAGTTTTCCTTACTGGGGGGGTGGGGTTGGGATGTGAATGTTAAGGGTGATTAGCTTATGGTCAGACGTGACTAACGAGGGGGGTGACCATAGGTGAGGAGCATCTATTTCCCATGTTGGTAATGACCAGGTCTAGGATATTGGAGCCCCTGGTGGGACTATGGATTAGTTGATCCAGGGCGTTGGAATTTATGAATTCCAAGAACCGCTGGGCAAAGGTGTTGGTACATGAGTAGTTTTCCCAGTTAATGGTGGGTAGTTAAAATCACCCAGTATTAGGGTGTTTGGTTCTATCTTAATATTTTCCAGAATGTTTAGAAAGGTGTAGTGAGAATCCTGGGGTATGGTGGGGGGATCTGTAGCAAGCTACAATTTGGATTGCAGTCTTACCTAGTGTTAGTTGCACCTGGAGAATTTCAGACGCATTGTGTTGGGCAACTAGCCTGGTGGTGTGAATATCCTTGGTGAATATTGACACTCCTCCACCTTTAGTGTTTTGGTCCTGCTTTGGTGGCCGAAAAGTGTGGTAAGAGTTGTAGCCTGGTATTGCAGGGGTGCTCTCTGGAGCCTTGAACCAGGTCTCAGTTACTGCACAGATATCAATGTTCTCCATTTTTAGGAGTGCCTCGAGAGAGTGCATTTTGAGGTTTAGACTTCTAGCATTACCTTCAGATTTTGCATGCTTGTACCTGTTACGGTGGTGGTTTTGTCCTTTGAAGTTTGCCTAAAAAAGGCACTATAGGGGTGGCAAGGGCCTTAGCCAGTAACCTGAATCCCAGGGGCGACAGGTGCAGACCATCTCTGGCAAAGCATCGTGGTCTGTCAATCATGTCGTCCCAGGCAGACAGATACTTTATCCCCTTTGAATGACACCAGAACCTTAGCCAATTGTTGAAGTCAATCATTTTGTCCTTATATTGTGGTATCATTCTGGGCGAAGGTAGGATGCTACTCAGGGCTAGGGTCATACCTGCCTGGGCCACATGATCCGAGAGCTCTTCCATGTCTCTCTTCATGTAGTCCAGGGAGGTACATCTCAAGTCATTCACTCCGACATGGACAATAACAGAGTCATATTTGTACTTGTGGAGTGACTTGAGTGCATGCGTTATGTGGCGGATCCTGGCACCCGACAGGCAGCTGACAATAATTTTCTCCTTGTTCAACCTGGTGAGAGGGACATCAGTATGCCGGATTATAGAGTCACCTGTGACTAAAGTGTTAGGTACATTGTCTTGCCTTAGGGGCTGTTGCTGGGTGGCACACAGGTGTTGTGAACTATGTGACACTTTGATTGTGATATGTGTTTGTTTGCGTTTCAGCTTCAGAGGTCCTTGTTGCTTGGGCAGGTTACAGTTAAGGGCCTCTGCATATGTGGATTTAGTGTTGCTATATGTGGGTGTTGGTGGTGTGGGTTTAGAAGGGCTATGTGTTGCTTGAGGTGTAGTGTGGATGCTACCTTCCCTTCTCCTCTTGACTGTCTAGCACAATCTTGGGTGGAGAGAGCTTTGCTTCCATTTTGGCTATGTAAGTGCATCTCTCACAGGTTGTAGTATTGGGTGGTAGGAGGAGAGGGTTGTCTGTGTACGAGGCAATTGCTGCATTGCCCCACTATGCCCAGTTTCACCAGGTGGACAGGCGAAATCACCGGAAGCTGACCCTTGGACATGCCTGGTTTGGTGCTTTTTTTTTTTTTTTGTAAAGTACAGGAGCTGTTTTCCCTTACCTTAGCAAGGTACTTTGCAATTATAGGCTGTTTAGTGCCTACTATTAATTTCTCCTTATTAACAAGGAGAGTTGAGTGCTTGTATCAGTTTAAGGCGTCCTAGTGCTTTCCAGCAGGTATTAGAGAAAGTGCTAGTGAAAGGGATGCTTAAAGGTAAGATGAAAAAAAAATGCACACTGCAGTGTGCACTAGAGAAGTTAGACGTGAAAGTAGGTAACTTAAGTTTTACCTGTTTAAAAAGTTAAGGTTTAGTGGAGAGTTGCTATTTTTAAAACAGCAAGATGGGTTGAAAGGGGTGGTCAGTTTTGTATTCTGGTACTGTGGAATACAGTAGGATGGCCAATAAATGTAAATAGTTGAAAGGGAGGGTTTTTTGATTTAGTGATTACTCGCACAAGCCAGTGAAAGTAGAGAGGAAATGAGATATATGGTCAGATTAACATAAGAGGCAGGCAACTAGAAAGACAGTGGTATTTAACAAGACAACTGACTGGGTGGGAGGGCGGGAAAAAAAATTCTGCCTGACTCAGAAAAGAGATAGCTGTGGTCTCTTTTGAAGTTTTAATATGCTGTTAAAGCAGAATGCAAGTAAAACACAAGGTAAAGAAAACAAACTACAGTATTTAAAATATACAAAATACAAAAAATAAAAGCAAATTAACCTTTCCTTCACAGCAAAGTGTAGCAGAGTCTGAATGAGCCTTTCTGGTAAAGCTCAGAAATGTTTTATTTTACCCCTTAAATAGAAGATGTTATGTGATCCTATCTCGCCTACATTCAGTACTGATGGGCTCGGAGCCGATCCTCGGCTCCGACTCGGCACGCTATGCTATAGAGCGAAGCCTCTTATTGGCTGAGCTATTCTTTATCCCAGGATGCACCACCACTAATCCCCCAGATCTCATTTGCCGCTTACAAGCTAGGACGTGGTCTCAAACTTGGCTGAGCTAAGTGCTGTTTTTTCCTAAAGTTTTCCTGTCAGGAAATTCTCTGTTCTTACCCAAATAGCTGTTTTAACAGCTATTGTTGTTGTATGAGTGTTTTTGGACTTATTTCTGTGGTAAATTTGTGTGTTTGTTTAGGGAAAGGTTTCCCGCTTCAGTTAGAGGGGCCTTCCCCTATTCATTAGTAGTTTCTCTTTCTTTTAAGGAGGTCAAGTACCTGTTTGAGTTAGAGGGTTCTTGGCCCTCCTTTTTGCTGTCGTGATTACTGTATTGTAGTACTTTGATTTTTGTTAAAAAAAAAAAAAAAAAAAAAAAAAAAAAAAAAACTTTATTGTTTAAAATTTGTATTTTTTCTGTCTACAACAGTGTTCTTTACTGCTTATATTGACTGTTTCAGAGACATTATGTCTAAAGAACATAGGCCCTCCGGGTTCAAGAAGTGCACGAGGTGCAGTTATAAAATGTCTATAACTGATGACCACTCCTCGTGCGTATACTGCTTAGGCGCCAAGCACTTGCAGGAGTCCTGCAGCGTGTGTCACGCCTTTTCCTCTAGAGTCCTCCAAGAGAGAAAAAATAAATTAATCTTGAAAGGGCTGATTAAACCCTCCTTCGAGGAGGCCTTATCTTCCTCATCCTCTCCAGCAAAGAAAAAGAAAGCGTCGGCTCCGACCAGCTCGTCGGAACCGACTACTAAGAAATCCAGGCAGGCTTCTCCATCGGCTCCACGGACTTCGGAGCCGAGGGCGGAATGGTCTGCCTCGATGCCCCCAGTCTCGACTCCTCTGGTTTTGGAGCCGATGACTGGGGCTTCGAGAGGCGGGTCACCTTCATCGGCTCCACTGATTTTGGAGCCGATGAGGGTTGCCGGCTCAGACTCTTCCCCTTCGGCGCCGAAACCCTCCTCGGCACCGAGGGAAATTGTTTTGGGATCTCCCTCGGCGCCGATAGTGGTTGAGTCCATTCGGAGCCGGTCCCCCAGTCCTTTGGAGCCGATGGAGAAGTCGGTTCGGACCCGATCGGTTTCATCTAGATCTTCCAAGATGTCTGATTCGGACATCGACAGGGTGCTCCTAAGACTTTTTCAGTTTCCTGTGTTCCAAAAATTAGTTTCGGCTCCAGCCCATTCGGCTTCGGAGCCGATGGCCCACCCTGTAGTTATGGTTCCTCCTCCAACAGCCACGGCACCATTGGAGCCGGTGCTGGTGGAGCCGATGGAGGTTTTCGGGTCGGCCCCGACCCTTATTCCAACCCCGGCTCTCGAGTCGGAGTTCGGTACGCAGACCTCCTCTGTCGGCCCGGGGGGGGGTGTGCCGGGACTGATGTTTTCGGTCCCAAGCCTTCCTCTCGGTGCGTCGGCTGCGGGGGTACCGTCTACTGTTGTGGCCACGGGGGTTGGACTTTTTCAGGATTCTGGTGGTCCGGCCTTCATGGCCATGAGGAGTGCGTTAGCCAAATCATCTTTGGCTACCTCCACGGTCTCACCAGCACCTTCCCTGCATACGGAGACTGGGTCTTTGGCAGTCCCCCTGTCCTTAGACAGCGGAGCCCCGGGGCCTGAGGTTACCCCCACTGGGGCCCCCCCCTTCCTGGAGGTCCCTTTGAAGCTTCTTCAGAGTAACCCCCAAGGAAAAGATTGTGCAAGAGGAAGCACGTTGACTCCCCAGATGAGTCTCTCACATCAGACACTGATCTTGATGATGCAGAGGGGTCCCCTAAGTTGTCCTCAGATGATGTCTCCTTTGCAGACATCCTGGAAGCCCTCAAACAACGAGGCGGCTGGCATTCCAAACCCCCTTCTGCTGACGAGTCGGTGTTCCTTAAGGCCTTCGGGGCTCAGCCCTCCGCCTCCTGGGTGTCTCCGCCCTTCGACGAGCTCCTAGATTTGATCTGTCAAAGGGCGTGGGAACATCCAGAATCTGTGGAACCGGTGCCTGCTCGCCCAAATAAGTTCCTGTCAGCACCCCCAGAGAAGGAGTTTTTGACAAAAGGTGTGGCTGTAGATGCCTTGGTGGTGGCATCTGCTACCCAGCAAGATGTAGCAGAGGCTTCGACGTCCATCCATCCTCCTAATAAGGAGTCTAGGAGTATGGATCGGTACGGGAAGCGCACCCTCAGTTCAGCGGCCTTTACTTTAAGGTCCCTGAACTATTTAACGCACTTCACCAGGTTTCAGAGGGATCTGATCAAGGAGCTTTCAGTTACCCTCTCGGGTAACCTACCTGAGCAGCTGGCGCAGACGGTTGGCTCTCAGTTGGCTACGCTGTCATCCATATCAATCTCGTCCATGAGGCTCATTTCATATGTGGCCGAGGGGGCGAGTAGAGCGGCGGGTACAGGTATTGCTCTACGGAGGCAAGCCTGGCTTCGCCTGTGTCATTTTGCGGAGGCCTTCAAGTCTTCTTTTGCCGACGCTCCCTTTGATGGGTCCTCTTTGTTTGGACCCAAGGTAAAAGACACATTGACCGCTGAGCAAGAAGGTAAGACTTTGACTGCCGTAGGGGCATGATTTTCCACTCCCTTTCGGCCTTATCCCAAGGCTAAAAGAGGAGGGAAAATGTGGTTCCGTAGATCCCAGAAGTCTTATCCCTCACAGCAGGACGATCCCCCTTCTAGAGGCAGAGGAGGGGGAAATTTTTCTGGAAGACGCCGTCCCAGAGGCGGCAGAGGCCCCCGCAACACTGGAGACCGCAAGTCCTTTCGTGGCTTTTCAGCCTTTCACAATCCCTGAGGGATTGCCCGACTGTGCAGCTCCGGAGCCAGTCGGGGGTCGTTTTTCGGGGCACCTAAAAGCCTGGGAAGGTATCACTCAGGACCAATGGGTGCTTCGAATTATCGCCGGAGGTTACTCCATCCCTTTTTCTCATCCACCAACCCCGTCCAAGAAAATCCCGGACCCACCACCCAGTCAACGGGAAATTGCAGCCTTAGAAGTCTCAAAGCTGCTTCAAAAAGGAGTCATCCAACCGGTCCCCGCAGACCAGATCGGGTTAGGGACTTACTCAAGATTCTTTTTGGTGCCAAAAAAGACCGGGGACTTGAGGCCCATCCTGGATCTCAGCATTCTAAATCGTTCAGTCAAAAAGTCCAAGTTCCGAATGGTCACCTTGCAATCCATTCTCCCACTGCTGGAGAAAGGTGTTTGGATGTGCTCCATAGATCTCAAGGACGCTTATTACCACATCATGGTAGATCAGGCGTCCAGGAGACATTTGCGCTTCAGCCTAGGAGGCAGTCATTTTAAGTTCCGCGCGCTGCCCTTTGGTCTCACCACAGCCCTCAGGGTGTTCAAATGTTTGGAGGTAGTGACTGCTCACCTGAGGAGTCTAGGATTCCAGGTGTTTCCGTATCTGGACGACTGGCTCCTAACTGCCACCTCCAGTCGTCTATTATTGCAGAGTCTACAAGCCACAATATCACTGGGCACTTCCCTTGGAATCACCTTCAATTGGCCAAAGTCTGTGTTGCTGCCATCTCAACGCATAAGATTCATCGGAGTAGAGATAGACTCAAACAGAATGCGGGTCTATCTTCCTACAGAAAGGATACAAACCATACAGGCTCAAGTTCGAGCCTTGCTTCCCAGATCCAAAGCTCCAGCCAGAATGGTCCTACAACTATTGGGATCCATGTCGGCCACTGTTCTTCTAGTCCCCCTAGCAAGGTTGCATATGAGAATTCTCCAGTGGCTTCTTTCGACACAGTGGTCTTTTCAGGATCTCCCTCTCAGTCACCTCATACGGATCACGGAAACCTGCAAGCGGGACCTTCGCTGGTGCCCTCCAATCTGGATCAGGGTCGACCCTTCGTTCCACCTCCTCCTTTGGCCACGTTGACTACGGACGCCTCCCAGATGGGGTGGGGGGGTGGGGGGCATTTCCTGGGCAGGTCAGTTCAAGGCAAATGGCATTCAGAAGAGAGTCTTCTTCATATCAACATTTTGGAAATGAGGGCGGTGCTTCTATCTCTACAAGCCCTCCACGATTACCTCCCTCAGGGCATGATTGCCGTTCACTCCGACAACATGTCAGTGGTCTGGTACCTGAACAAGCAGGGAGGAACCAGATCCTACCCTCTCTGCAGAGAGGCCATGAGAGTATGGGAATGGGCAGTGGCGAGCAAACGTTTTCTGATAGCAACTCATATCCCTGGCAAATCCAATGTGATAGCCGACAGACTGAGTAGAACTATCCTCTCTCCTCACGAGTGGTCTCTGAACAATACAGTGGCAACTCAGATTTTCAGCAAATGGGGAATTCCTTGTTGCAACCTCTTTGCAACTCCGCTGAATGCGAAGTGCAAAAAGTTCTTCTCCCTCACTCCAGCTCCGGGGGAGAGTCCTATGGACGCACTAGCCCATCCTTGGCCCACCGGCTTGCTATACGCCTTCCCCCCGGTTCCCCTCTTTCCCAGAGTGATCCAAAAGGCGTCTCACTTGGGGAGCAAAATGATCCTAGTTGCTCCTTACTGGCCTCGTCAGGTATGGTTCCCCTATCTTCGGAAATATGCACTGGACGGTCCATGGTTCCTGGACCAGATCCCAGACCTATTAGTTCATCAGTCGGGACTACTCCACCAGTCCCTTCACACTTTGAAGTTAACAGCTTGGCTCCTCCTCTTCCGACTATAGTCAGGAATCATACCTTAGACCCGGAAGTCATACATATTTTATCTTCGGCCCACAAGTCTGCCACCAGGAAATTGTATACCAGCAAATGGAAGAGATTTGCTATTTGGGCTCAACTCCGGGGTCTGGATCCCATCACTATTCCTGTATCAGAAGTCCTAAAATTCCTAACTTCCCTATTCAATCAAGGTTCTTCAGTCCCTACCATCAAGGTCCAATTGGCAGCTATTTCCAATTTTCATGAATCTATAAACCCACCTTTAACGAGCAACAGATTGTGTAAAACCTTCATGGAAGGTGCTGCGCTTTTATGACCTCCGATTTCTCATCCTGCTCCTCCGTGGGATCTCGATGTGGTGTTACGTGCCTTAACTTCCTCCCCCTTCGAACCGGCAGCAACATGTGATTTGAAATTTCTATCTTGGAAAACTGCTTTTCTGGTTGCTACTACTTCTGCCAGAAGGGTTTCAGAGCTTCAAGCTCTATCTGTAAAACCACCGTACCTGGTTTTTCACACAGATAGAGTATCTCTCAGGCCTAATCCATCCTTTGTCCCTAAAGTTTGTTCCAGTTTTTGCCTACAACAGTCATTAGAACTTCCAGTTTTCTTTCCAAAGTACTCTAACAAAGCGGAATACATATTCCACACATTGGATGTCCACAGGCAATTGCGTTTTTATTTAGACAGGACCAAACAAACAAGGAAAACAGATCGATTGTGTCCTTTTCGGATAATAAATTGGGCAAAGCCGTCACAAAGGTCACTATTGCCAAATGGATCAGGGACTGTATTAGTCAAGCTTATTCCTCTTCTAATATAGAGCTTACGACCTCTGTCAAAGCTCACTCTACAAGAGCTATGGCTACTTCAATAGCATTCCATTCTAAGCTTGCCATTAGTGACATTTGTGCAGCGGCTACATGGTCTTCCCCGCATACTTTCATTTCCCACTACAAATTGGATGTGGCATCTCGGGGGCGAGCGTCATTTGGTTCCACAGTGCTCAGGAGTGTTTTCCAGTGAGCCACCCAGGATTTAGGTGCTAGGGACGCTGTCCCATCAGTACTGAATGTAGGCAGATAGGATCACATAACATCTTTTAGTTATGTACTCACCATAACTTTAGATGTTTGGGATCCATCTCGCCTACATTCTAATAACCCACCCTCCATCCCCCTGCCTTGGAGATCAGAAGAGATCGGACGGTCCGAATTCTATTGTTTCATCTTGAAACATCTGGCAATGTTATATAAACAAGTTATGTGTGTGTGCATGAATGCGGACAAACAAGATCTGGGGGATTAGTGGTGGTGCATCCTGGGATAAAGAATAGCTCAGCCAATAAGAGGCTTCGCTCTATAGCATAGCGTGCCGAGTCGGAGCCGGGGATCGGCTCCGAGCCCATCAGTACTGAATGTAGGCGAGATGGATCCCAAACATCTAAAGTTATGGTGAGTACATAACTAAAAGTTTTAGTTCCTAGCTCCACCCCTCAGTTAACAAATGATTAACCTTAAATGACCTCTTCTATCTTATGAGTCCTTAATTGATCAGTTCTGACTCAGGTTCATAGGTTCATACTAGGCTATCTGCCCTAGGGCATTTATAAGCCTAGCCAGAATGTGTTTGGCTTTTGCCACCCATTTTAAATTTATTTTGCTATGCCCTTTTTCGAGGTTAGTTTACTGTGCCTCTGTCTAACAGTGACACAGAAGTGATACCCGGGGTAAACCTACGATCTCCCATCCACTCATCAAGATTCCTCTTGAAGAGAGTCAATGAGGGACTCTGCCTAACCTGGACTGGGATTTTATTCCAGAGTGAAGGGAGCCTCTGGGTTATGAATCTGTCCCTCCAGCATGTCCTATTTATTTCATTGCTGAGGTTCAAGTCTCTCGAGCGCGTAGCTCGATGGGATTTGGATTTTCTGAGGTGCAGCATGTCCATTAATTCCGGGTTGGACATGGCTTTATACGTCAGGCACAGATCGCCTCTGAACAGCTGGTATTCCACTGAGTAGAGCTGGAGATTCTGTAACCGGGCAGCATATGGCATCTGTTTGAGCCCTTTGATCCTCTTGGTGAGGTACTTTTGGGGTCTTTCCAGTTGCTGCAGGTGTCTGGTAAGGTACATCCCAAAAGGGGCATTGTACTCGATTATGGGCCTGATGAGGGATGAGTAAAGAGGCACGATGACCTCCCCTGATCTAGATGTGAATCCCTTCATGATTAGGTGGGCTATATAAAATGTTTTTCTAACCACTTTGGCCACGTGGTTGTCAAATGAGAGATTGCTATCAACTTGGGTCCCCAGGTCCCTAATTACGTCTTCTGTACTTAATGGATTACCACCTATGTGGTAATTTGTGGGCACTTTGTTTTGCCAAAGGGGATGACTATACACTTTTGGCATTTAGCTTGAGGCCATGGCTCTGGCACCAGTTGTCTGTTTCTATGAGGCCCTTTTGGAGGATGCTTGTGTCGGCTGGAGAGTCGATTATGGTGCCCAGTTTGCAGTCATCTGCGAACTTGGTCAGCCACAGTCCTTCCGTGTTGGCCTGTACCTCCGAGAAATATATACCGAACAAGAGAGGTCCCAGGACTGAGCCTTGTGGGACACCACTTGTAACTGGTTTGGAGTCTGACATGGCTCCAGCAATTCTAACCATGTGGGTTCTGTCCTTGAGCCAGTTTGCAATCCATCTAGTGACATAGGGGTTTATATTTAAGCTGGTGAGCTTATCTATAATGCCCGAGTAGGGTATTGTATCGAAGGCTTTTGCGAGGTCCAGGTAGGCTGTGTGGACCACCTTCCCCTCGTCAATGGCCTTGGTGACTGTTTCAAAGAAATCAACCAGGTTTAAGAGGCAGGATCTGCCCTTAAAGCCAAACTGGGTAGGATCCAGTGTCTGTATCTTTATGAGGTCCATGATGATCCTTTCCATAGCTTTGCAGACCAAGCTAGTCAGGCTTATGGGGCGATAGTTTCCAGGATCCGTTGAGGCACCACCTTTATGGAGAGGGACCACTGTTGCTGTACGCCACTCTTTGGGCACATATCCTGTAGTAAGGCTGAGATTGAACAGTAGTTTTATGTTTGGGTTTAGCTCTTCTTGGAGTTCATGTAGGACGCAGCCCGGGACACCATCTGGTCCCATTGATGCTGTGTTTTTTGCTTTGGAGAGGGCTCTTACCTGAGCATCTGAGATGTCAGGGGGGCAGCACTCTGCTGGGATAGATATTTGCCCTTTTGGTGGGGAGGGGGGTGAGAAGTTTGCGCTGAACCTGTCAGCTAGGATGTTGGCAATATCTGTGGGTTCAGTGTATTTTTTGTCATTTTGGACTAATTCTGAGCATATCTGGGAATTACCACCCAGGTTCCTAACATAACTAAAGAAAGCCTTGTGATTATCCTTAGTGTCCTGTGCAATTTTTCTCTGGAAGCTGGCCTTAGACAATTTTATGAGTGCCCGTAGTTTTTTGCTAATACTGATCAGTGATGCCTTCCCTTTTTGGGATTTTGCTCTATCATTTAGTAGCTTCCTCCTTCTATTGTATAGTTTGTTTATGGCTGGGGTCCACCAGACAGGACGTCTGCCTTTGGAGGACTGGGTCTTGGTTTTATTTGGGATCGCATGATCCATGCATTCCTGAAGGTGTTCATAGAATGCGTTTATAAAGGATTCTGCGGTCTGGGCCATATTTTCCACAGGCCCGGGGGCTTTGAAGGATTCCACCTCGATTTTGAGGAGTGTGACATTTGCTTTAGAGAAGATTTTCACTGTGGTTTTCTGGGCAGGTGGTGGGGTCGGGATGTGAATATCCAGTGAGATTAGTTTATGGTCTGATCTTACCAGTGAGGGATACACTTCTGGTCTGGAGCATAGAGTCCCCATGTTGGTGATGATCCGGTCCAGTATGTTTTCCCCTCTTGTGGGAGTGGTAACAAGTTGTTCCATAGCATTTGAGTTTATAAATTCTAGGAACCTTTGGGCTAGGGTGTTGGAGCTAGAGTAATGCTCCCAGTCTATGTTTGGGTAGTTGAAGTCGCCCAATATTATGGTGTTTGGAGAGACCTTCATATTTTCCAGTGTTCTCAGAAAGGCTGAGTGGGGTTCTTGGGTTTGGGAGGGTGGTCTTTAACAGGCTATAAACTGGAAGGCAGTTTTACCCACTGTTAGTTGCACATGGATAGTCTCTGATGCTTCGTGCTTTGCCACCAACCTGGAGGTGTGGGTATCTTTGATGAATATCGATACTCCCCCTCTTTTTGTGGTTCGGTCCAAGTTTTGGGGCCGAAAAGCATTTTATGAGGTATAACCTGGTAGTGCTGGGGTGCTCTCAGGAACCTTGAACCAGGTTTCTGTTACTGCACAGATATTGATGTTCTCCATGCTAAGGAGAGTTTCGAGTGCGTGCATCTTGAGGTTTAGACTTCTGGCGTTGAGTAGCATTACTCTTAGTTTCTTATCCCTTGTGATACCTATGGAGGTGGGTTTGTCTTGAGCCTTGCCTAAAAAAGGCACTATGGGGGTAGCAAGAGCCTTTGCCAATATCCGAAAGTCCAGGGGTGACAGGTGCAAGCCGTCCCTAGCGAAGAATCGTGGCTTGTCAAGCATATCATCCCAAGCTGACAGGCATTGGATCCCCTTTGAATGACACCAGTACTTAAGCCAATTGTTGAAATTGATCATCTTGTCTTCATATTGTGGCATCATTCTTGGTGAGGGTAAGGTCAGGGTCATACCAGCCTGGGTTACATTCTCAGAGAGCTCCTTTGTCTCTTTTCATGTAGTCCAGGGAGGTACGTCTCAGGTCATTCACACCAGCATGGACAATGACAGAGTCATATTTGTACTTGCCTTGGAGTGACCTGAGTGCTTGTGTTATGTGGCGGATCCTAGCACCCGACAGGCTGCTCACCGTGACCCTCTCCTTGTTCAGCCTGGTGAGCGGGACGTCAGTGTGCCTGACGATAAAGTCACCTATTACAAGTGTATCAGATGTGTTGTTTAGTCTTAAGGGCTGTGACTGTTCGGCACACTGGCTTTGTGAGATATGTGTTGCACGTGTTTTGTTTTGGGGTAGCGGTTGCTTAGGTGTCTGCTTTGGAGGTCTCTGCTGCTTAGGCAGATCTTTATTTAGAGCCTCCGAGTATGTTTTTGTGTGATTATGTGTTTGGTTTGCTGTCGTGGTAGGTCTATGTGAGACTGGAATTGTAGTGAGTGTGGTTTCCTTCTCCTCCTGACTGGTTATGCCAGTACTGAGTTGAGAGAGCTTAGCCTCCAGTTTGGTTATATGGTTGCATCTCTCACATGTGTTGGAATTTTTTGGGAGGAGGAGAGGGTTGTCTGTGTACATGAGGCAGTTGTAACATTGCCTCAAGATTCCCAGATTCACCAGCTGGACCGGAGAGGAGATTGACAGCTTACCTTTGGATATGCTAGAATAATATTGGGAATTCCTTAATAATTGAAAACAAGGGCCAGTGGGGAGTGAGGGTTTAGTGCTTTTAATTTTTAGTTCTGACTTACATGATTGCTTTAGCGAGCAAGTGCCAGGTAACTTAAGTGCAATGTGTTACAGGTAACTTAAATGCAAAAACGACAAACAGTAACTTTCTTTCAAGTGAAACAAGGAAAGAAGTACAGTAAGCAATGCAGATATCACTAGTGATCCACAGAAGCGCTGAGAAGCCGCATATTAGGTGGAATTAGCGTTCCAGGGAAATAGCAAGCAAACAAACAACAAGCATATAAACAAAGCTAGATCCAGCAGGCCCGAATCCAGTCTATGCCACAGCAAACAAGGCGCACCAACTTCAGTAAGAAGCAGTTCAGATATGCATGCACTATAAGCCTTTAACCAGAAATTCCCAGCTCAGAAGGGCAGAGTTCAGCCTCTCCTCCCACAAGAGTGCAGACCACGAACCCTCTTAATGTAAAATAACTGGCCTGAAAGCCCAAGTGCTTAAACCAGAATTAATACACTTTTAGAATAACAGACACTGAGCCCTCAATCAGCAGTTCCCAACCTAGAAGGATGTAAGCTACCTGTTCTGCCACTACAGTGCAGACCACAAACCCTCTCAGTGCAAAACAACTGGTCCGAAGCCCAAGTGTTTAAACCAAAAGGCTTAGAATGAGTTACACCAAGCAGTAATAAATACAATTGAGTACTTTTAAGATGGTGCAAAAGTAAAATAAAGTAGGTAGAAACAGAAGTACAGTAAAAGCAGATGAAATTTTTTTTTTTTTTCTGAACAAGTGCCGAGATCAAATAAACAGATTTGAGTGCTGAAACTAGAAAACTGGCTAGTTATAAGAAAAAAAACTAAGCTAGAAGGCTTCCCTCCAACACAGAAGGGCTTGGGGGCTCAGAAGCCTACAAATAGTCTATACCACTTAACAGGAAAGGCAGGAAACAAGCTTAAATTTTTTTTTCTGTTTCCCAGATGCTCTCTGGGAAACAGAGTTTCTCTCAGAAGAGAGAAAGAGATGTGGTCTCTTTTGAAGTTTTAATATGCTGTTAAAGCAGAATGCAGGTAAAACGCAAGGCAGTCTGGATGAGCCTTTCTGGTAAAGCTCAGAAATGTTTTATTTTACCCCTTAAATAGAAGGTTTAGTTCCTAGCTCCACCCCTCAGTTAACAAATGATTAACCATAAATGACCTCTTCTGTCTTATGAATGAGTCCTTAATTGATCAGTTCTAATTTCTGCCCGACTCAGAAGAGAGAAAGAGCTGTGGTCTCTTTTGAAGTTTTAATATGCTGTTAAAGCAGAATGCAAGTAAAACACAAGGTAAAGAAAACAAACTACAGTATTTAAAATATACAAAATACAAAAAATAAAAGCAAACTAACCTTTCCTTCACAGCAAAGTGTAGCAGAGTCTGGATGAGCCTTTCTGGTAAAGCCAATTCTTTTGCTTGCTAGACATCCCTGGCTGATCCTCCCCAGTCCATCATATTCTTTTATCATCTCGTAAAGCTTCCACCAGAAAAGTTTTTATAAAAAATGGGAAAGATTTGTATTTTGGGCACAACAAAATCGATTAGAACCTTTTTCTGCTTCTGTCTTTAAAGTTCTAGAATTTCTAGCATCACTCTTCAGTGAAGGTTCTTGCTCTTTTACTGTTAAAGTCCAATTAGCTGTTATCTCTTACTTTAAATTTCATGTTGGAATAGATAATTAGTTTCAAGCATTTTTCAAATTTTGTAAAGTCTTTTAAGAGGAACACTTCTCAGACCTCCTGTTAAAATCCTACTCCTCCATGGGATTTAAATGTAGTCGTGCAATCTTTAACCCAGTCTCCATTTGAAAATTCAGCTAAGACAAAATGAAGACATTTAACTTGGAAAACTATATTTTTAATACCAATTACCTCTGCTAAAAGTTTCTCTGAATTTGGTTTTCCAAAAAGAATTTCCTTGAGAACCAACCTTCCTTTCTTCCTAAAGTGGTGTCAGAATCTAATATCAATCAAACTCTCAACTTATCAGTCTTCTTTCCAAATGTTTCAAGTAAAGGAGAGTATATTTTATACATGTTGGTTGTTCGCAGACAATTAGGTTTTACTTAGAATGAAAGATTTTAGAAAAACAGAACTGTTTATATCTTCCTCGGATTCAAAATTGGGCAATTCAGACTCAAAAGTGACATTACCTAAATGGTTGACTGATTGTATTGCCTCTGTTTTTAATAAATGGGGCATGTCCTTACCCAAACCACCAAGAGCACATTCCACAAGATCTATGGTTACTTCAGCTGTTTTGTCTAGAGCTTCTGTAGTTGACATTTGTGTGCAGCCACAACTTGGGCCTGTCCGCTTACCTTTATTGCTCATTACAAATTAGATCTGATCTCTAGGAGCAAAGCAGCTTTTGGTTCAACAGTTCTCAAGAATATCCTCCTTTAGAGTCTTCCCAGGGTTTAGGTAGCTTGGGACTTGGTCCCAAAGTTAAGGAACGAATGAAAATTGACAGCATCGGGTAAAGAAGTTATGTACTCACCATAATGTTCCATCTGCGTTGTCCATTTTCATTCTTTCTCATTTAATTTCCCAGCAAGTTCCTCCCAGTCCTCATTTTGGAAGGATCAAAGATGCTGAAGGAACTTTGTTCCTTTGAGTCTGAGTTTTCGCTGGTTATTTTAATATTTTTATTCCTTTGCAATGCTGTAGGGATATAAATGGCAGCAAACAAAATCTGAGGTAAGTTAGGGACTAGGGCATTATGGGAAAGGGAGAAGTTTGAGCGCTTTTGGTGGTCCATGAGCTAGTAGAAACATCCAAGTCGAATCCGAGGGTCAGATCCAAACCCAAGAGATAAGGAAGAGTGAAAATGGACAGCACAGATGGAGTGTTATGAGTACATAACTTTGTTTGAATGATCACTGTTGCAGTAGCCATCCCTCCCTCCCCTTATTTTTGTATTTTTTTTATGGCAGGGTATGGACTTTAATATATTCCTAGCATTGTCCCCTCGGGTCTGTATCCTTCCTGTCTCTGTTGACATAAAAGATCTGAACGGCTTAGTGCCCAGTCCTGACTTTTATACAGCTGAGCACAAGTTTTCTGTTTCAGTGCATGAAAGGTGTCCTGTAAGCCTTGCAAAATGGCCAGCTGTTGAATCTTTTGCAGCATTCAACCCATATAGCCCACTTAGCTAGGACTGCTGCAGCAATGACCATTCGAATATCCATTATTATGGCAAGTTTACTTTTGGGGACATGTTCAGAGGCGTTGCATGCTTAAGTTTTTTTTATTTTATTTCAGAAAGCAGTTGCAAAACAAAATTAACTAGGCCCAGAAGGTAGTTTCTCCTTCCAACAGAAAACAAATGTAAACTGTCAAGCTTTTTACACCACTTCTCTGAACTTAATTTGGTAATGGTTGGAGAAATCACTATGCATGTATGGTCAAATAGTGTAGCAAGGTCACCCATTAAGTTCTTTTCCTACATTTCGGCTACCCATATTTCCTTTCTTTATAAAGCAGTTACACAGGTTAATTAAAAAGTCTAAGCTTTTATTGTAGAAAGTCAAGTTAGTTTTTGGATCAACTAGGTTTTCTGTCTAGATTCTTTTTGACTTCTGAAACTACCAAGACCTCAGAAATCTCATCAGGTGGATTACTTAAACTAGGATGGATATATGTAGTTTCTTTTCTTACTCTCGTAAATCTTTGTGGCTGGTGTGGTGGCCTGAAAGGTGCCTCACTTTACATCCTAATTCACGTTGTACCCCTTGAAGTAGCCTCATATTTTAGATGGCTTCCAAAGATTTAGTATCACAGACCCTCATTAATGGGTCCATGGTTGGGTGTTACTTCTGTACCCGATTTTTTTTTCAACAAAATTGTTCATTTGAGGACATCAGTTGCTCACTTACCTAACCAGAACAGAATGCGGCATAAAATGCTGGCTGCATAAACTTCTTGGTCCCCGGAGTCTTCCACTTTTTCAGCAGTCAGCATCTGCAGTGGTATTTTCTTTAATGTGTTGCTAAACAGTACAAAATTGGTAAGGACCACAAGTGCTAGATGTTGAACCCATTTACTCAAATTCAGTGGAGGAAAAGGTTTCCAACCCACTTACCAGGAATGGAAGTAGTCAAGAGCCCTTCATTTGGAGATTGGCTAGAGGATCATCTGTTGAACCCAGTTCATAGTTTAGATGATTGTCTCAAGAACAAACATGAAGCAAGGTTCACTCCTAAACCTCCCTGAAACCCTTGTGCAGTGAACCAGCTCTGACTCAAATCCAAGCCATTCATTGGCCATGGTTGAGGACATTTGGTTTGTGGAGGCTTACTCACAGCATCTGTCTTGTGGGCTTGCATTTCAAGTTTCTTGCACTGTCCTGTAATTCACTTGATTGAGTAGAGCTTGGTAGAGTTGACTAGCCTATTTCTCGAGATTGGTCTGTCCCATAATATGGTCATGGATTACACTGCGCATGTGTTCCTCAGGCACAGTTGAGGTGTGTCCACTGGAGTCCACCACTTCATCCACATTTCCACAGGATGATCCCTGCTTTGGGGTTTACGCTGCTGAAATTCAGATTAAACTGCCCTTGGACTCGTATGAAACACCTGACAGACTGAGAAAGAAGCCTGAGGAGCCCTATGTTATTATACCCTTGAGCTAGTCATGGTGTTTCAGATCAGTCTGAAAGCAGCTTGATCTTTTCAGTTACAAAAATGCTTTATGCTTTTTAGAAGTTGTTGCCTGAGTTGGATATATCTTCCCCAGTAAATTCCATACCTAAATCCTCTGTTTTCAGTGTAGCTTAGCTACCAGATTCCACAGCATTCTACCACCTTGTGCTGACAAGGAGTCCAGAGCTGTAGACAGGTGTGGAAAAAGGTTCTACACATGTACCACACTGGGACTAAGGGCATTTAGTTAATTCTCTGTCGGTCCCAGTTCCAGGCTTGCGTGTTGCGAAAAATGCTGGACTTGAGTAGTATCGTTTCAAGACTATTTTGTAGATGTTCTAGTAGTCCAGTTGGATTTACCCTAACCCAGGATTTGTGTCCAAAGGTACAGATGATGGGAGAGAGCAGTCTATAGCAGTATTTGCACTTTTGTCGCACAAGAAATGATCAGTCATAAGATTTTGTTAATCATTTTGGCACAGGCTACTTCCAGAAAAAGAAACGTACCTAGCTTTGGGACTGTTTGTAGTGTGGCTAAATTTGATTGTATCTGTAATATTGTTTGACTTGAGCTTTTTTGTTTAGATGCTGTTTTTCTGTGGTCCATAATGTCCAATTGGGGGGGGAGGGTCCTAATGCACTTTATTGCACACAGTTGTCTGCTTAAAGATCACTATTTTCAGTACGTTTTTTTCTTCGGAAGAGTACTGAGGTTTCCATACTGCACTACCTTAAATTTCAGGCCTATCAGAGGAGCTTTTTTAATTTATGGGCTTTTGTGGAATATAAACTGTAGCAAATTAAATGCTCCTGATTCTTGCCACTGTCAATAGAGAATCTTCCGCAAGTACCAGAGACAAAACTCATCTCCTAAGAGGGAGATGATGAAACTGAAACTGTACATACTGAGGAAACTAGTGGTGAAAGAGCCACCAGGCAAGTACTGAGAGGCCATAGTGTCACTACCGGTCTTGTTTAGAGTTAAAGGCATCAAGTCTGTAGAAACATTGCTTTGTCCACTCCTGACTCCCTGGTCAAATTAACTGGATCCTCTCTTTTCCTAACCTGTTTGGAATGAAGTCAATTGGATTTAATCCAGTGTAGTTAATCAGACCTCTTGAATTAAGCAAAATCTCCAGGATATTCGCTGGTTATAAGTGTCTGTGATGGATATCTTTCCTATATATGTATTTCTGCTGCCCCATCAGAATGGTCCTCCTATTGAGAGATCCCAGATTTATTTATATATTTATCTGAGAGACATTTATTTCAGACTGGTATAAAACCTCTCAATAATAAAATTAATCTATAAAAAAAAATAACCGCTATTGGAGTATCTTTACGTTCTTGTGTTTGTCAAACTGTATACAGCAATTCTAATAAAAATACATTAAAATGTTGAGTTGTAATCCTGTATAAACCATGCAATGCCCCTATAGTGCATTTTTTAGGCAAAGTTCAAAGGACAAAACCACCACCGTAACGGGTACAAGCATGCAAATTCTGAAGATAATGCTACTCGATGCTAGAAGTCTAAACCTCAAAATGCACTCTCTCGATGCACACCTTAAAAGGGAGAACATTGATATCTGTGCAGTAACTGAGACCTGGTTCAAGGCTCCAGAGAGCACCCCTGCAGTACCAGGCTACAACTGTTACCACACTTTTCGGCCACCAAACCAGGACTGAAACACTAAAGGTGGAGGAGTGTGCATCTTCACCAAGGATATTCACACCACCAGGCTAGTTGCCCAACACAATGCATCTGAAATTCTCCAGGTGCAACTAACACTAGGTAAGACTGCAATCCAAATTGTAGCTTGCTACAGATCCCCCACCATGCCCCAAGACTCTCACTACACCTTTCTAAACATACTGGAAAATATTAAGATACAACCAAACACCCTAATACTGGGTGATTTCAACTACTCTGCCATTAACTGGGAAAACTACTCTTGTACCAACACCTTTGCCCAGCGGTTCTTGGAATTCATAAATTCCAACACCCTGGATCAACTAATCCGTAGTCCCACCAGAGGCTCCAATATCCTAGACCTGGTCATTACCAACATGGGAAATCGATGCTCCACACTTATGGTCACCCCCTCGTTGGTCAGGTCTGACCATAAGCTAATCGCCCTTAACATCCACATCCTGCCCCCACCCCCCAGTAAGGAAACCTCCATAAAAAACTTCTCCAAAGCCAACTTCATGCTTCTCAAGTCAAAAGTGACATTTCATGACACCCATGCAGACGGGAACTGAAAGTTCGACTGCTGAATCCTACAGTAAGGCACTGTATGAGCACATCCACTCATGCATGAATCATGCCATCTCAGATAGAACCAAGATGCTCTCCTCCAAAAAAAGGAAGCCAATCTGATGGTCCCCTGCCATAAACAAACTTTACAACAAAAGGAAGAAACTGTTGCAGAAAAGAGGAAATTCCCAGGATGCAAAAAAACTCCCTTACCATCCTCAGTAAGAAACTGAGATCCCTCATAAAATCCTCCAAAGCTAGTTATGAAAATAAAATTGCCAAAGATTCCAAAGACGACCACAAGGCATTCTATAACTATGTCAAGAATCTAAATGGCAATGCTCAGATCTGCTCTAAGCTACAACAGAATGGCATTAAATATACTGATCCCAAGGATATTGCCAGTATCCTGGCAGATCAATTCAGTGCCAACTTCACACCCCTCTCACCCCCTAAACGGTCCAACTCAATACCGGACGATTGCCAAATTCCGGTAATAACGGCCACACCGGTAAAAAACGCACCCTGCAAAGCGAAGAATACAGCATCCATGGGACCAGATGACATCACAGGCTGTGTATTACGTGAACTACAAAATAAACTGGCACCTCACCTAAGTGTCATGTGTAATCATAGCCTCACCTCAGGCTTCGTGCCCACTGAGTGGCACACAGCTACAGTTATCTCACTCCACAAGGGGGGATCCACCTTCGATCCTGGGAACTATCGCTCCATCAGTCTGATGAGCCTGATCTGCAAGGCCATGGAACGTATTATCATGGAACTTATAAACAAAGACTTTGGCAACCTTCAAACACTGGACCCCACCCAGTTTGTGTTTGTGAAAGGCCGATCTCGTCTCCTGAACCTGATTGACTTCTTCAAATCAGTCTCCAGAGCCGTGGACGAGGGTAAGGCGGTCCACACAGCCTATCTGGACCTTGCCAAGGCCTTTGACACCATCCCCCACTCTGGAATCATAGACTTACTAAGCTGGGCATTAATTCCTACATCACTCGATGGGTTGCCAACTGGCTTACTGACAGAATTCATACTGTATAAGTAGCCGACTCCAAATCCAGCTCCAGACAAGTGACAAGTGGAGTACCTCAGGGTTTAGTCCTGGGACCGCTGTTTGGCATCTATGTCTCTGAAGTACAGGCCAACACTTAGGGACTCTGGCTAACAAAGTTCACAGACTGCAAACTTGGAGCCATTGTTGAATCCCCAAATGATGTGGATACTTTACAAAAGGGCCTTACAGAAACAGATGCTTGGTGCCAGAGCCATGGGCTCAAGCTCAATGCCAAGAAATGTATAGTTATCCCCTTTGGGAAAAAACATGTACCTGTGAATTACCACATGGGTGGCAGTACACTAAACACCGAAAATGTGATGAGACTTAAGGGCACAGGTGGACAGTGGTCTCACCTTAGATAATCACATCGCCACAACAGTCAGGAAATCCTATGTGGCACACCTCATCACTAAGGGCTTTTTATCCAGAAAAAAGGAGGTAATTTTCCCTCTGTACTCATCCCTCATTAGACCCATTATAGAATACAACACCCCGTTTGGTATGTACCTCTCAAAGACATCTGCAACAACTGGAAAGGCCGCAAAAATACCTCACTATAAAAATCACAGGCCTAAAGCAGATGGCGTATGCTACCGCCTTAAAAAAAACTCCAGCTATACTCAGTCGCATATCGTCTACTCAGAGGCGATCTCTGCTTAACATACAAGGCCATGTCAAACCCAGAGCTGCTGGACATGCTACACTTAAAGAAATCCCAATCCCTCAGAGCCACACGCTCCAGGGATCTAAACCTTGTCATCACAATAAACAAAACATGCTGGAGGGATAGGTTCCTAACCCAGAGACTCCCCAGACTCTGGAATAGACTGCCCATACATGTCAAGCAGCACACCTCTT
This sequence comes from Protopterus annectens, assembly GCF_019279795.1. Taxonomy (NCBI): domain Eukaryota; kingdom Metazoa; phylum Chordata; order Ceratodontiformes; family Protopteridae; genus Protopterus; species Protopterus annectens. The sequence goes on along the minus strand of NC_056729.1, from coordinate 270,384,792 downwards.
TGGCCCTCTTCACAGAGAACCTTGACAATTGGATGAGAGAAAAGAAATTCACTCCAGGGATCATGTCAGTCGCCCTTCTAGACAGGGGTCCAGGGAAGTAAATAGTGTGGGAAGAAATCGCCATGGAATTGTTATGGCTAGGCTTGTATAGGCCCTAGGGCTGATAGCCTAATACCAGCCTATGAACATGAGTTTGCCATGCTTAACAGTAGCTAATAAATTTATATTAATTATTGGAAGTTAACTGGGTTGTCCACAGTGTGGACTCTAGGAATATATCTCCCATTTTTCATTTCTTGTATTCTAACCTCTGACAGTATGCCATTGGCATCTGCTCATTAACAGAGGCTGTACCGACTTCCACAATCTAGTGCAGGCTTTCCTGGATGTTAATAAGGGCACTTTTATTCATAACCTTTTCACCTTGATATCCCAACAGTAAGTGCCTTTGCAAACAATGGAGGATTGAGATAACCCAGCTGTTGTAGTGTGAAGGTCCTTCTAAGGTCTCTTTGTTGTCCAGAATTCTAGATATACCTCTTTCCACAAGGAGGAATGTTTTAGCAGCCTTCTTTGGAAGATTGATGTCTGAAAGCAGACATGTGCCCTACCAGTATTTATCCCAACCTCTGCCTCTTTCACTGTTAAAGGCTTGCTTGAAGAATGTTACTGCTTGACACAAGTGGTCCCTCAAGCAGCTTGATCTTTCATGTCAAAAGCAGCTGCCTTGACAAAGATAAAGGTGTGGTATCCTCAACCTCGGTTCCTTGGATTCCATCTTAGAGCAGGAGGATCTGGCATATTTCACACTGATTTCTCTGCTTTTGAGATGTGACACTAGCAATGAGGAGACCATGTTGTCGCCCCCTCCAGCAGGAGCAAATTACCTTTTGAAAGATGTGCATTTTATTCATTCATTAGTTAGGTGAGTGAACTGGTCCCAGGACCTTGGTGTTTCAGCCACAACTGGAGACCACTGTACTGAATAGGATAGAGTAGAATAGCTGTGCATGCAAACAGCAAAGCAACATATAATAGGGTACATCAAATAGCCATGCATTCGTTAGAAGCTAATCACTGCTAATAGATTCAGAAAGTGACTTAGTGAGAACTGCTTACATGAGCAGACATGTTCTATTTATAATGGCATATATGCGATAGAGCTTAGTTCTTGGCAGGCAGTGGTAGCAATGGCATTAGGAGTCTAAGGAGAAGTAAAGCTTCTTGTGTAGCATTTCATTTTTCCTGATTTGGTTAGATACTAAATAGTCATGTGTTTCTGATGAGATAGTAGTCTTCTCTGATTGCGGCTATAAATAGTTGTCATCTGATTCTAAATTAGGTTTTGAAGTTTACAGAAATTAATAAAGCACTGCTAACTTGCTTGGCGTTGAAGCTGAAAGTTAAAGATCAAGTTATGAATTGTAAGTGGAAAGATCCAGCACTACTGAAACAGAGAACCTCAGTTGACAGCATCATGGTTAGAAGGATAGAGGTAGTGGTTAAAAGTTGGGTGTGTCAGATTTTGGAGGGAATGCAGAAGTATTGTAGATGATGCTGGCTGAACTACAAAAGAGTTCTAGTAAATTATAGTACTTCATAATTGAAACATCAAACAGAATAAAGGAAGCTGATTTAGAAATTTTGACTATGCAAATACCATTTTGACACTGCATCAGTATCAGAAGGTGATGGATAACCGTTCTAGTTTGCAAGCAAAGTTATAGCAGTGGCTGATTTTAGGTTAAATGAGCAAAAGGCTAAGGCACAGCAGAAAAAGATCTGCACGTAAATGGAATCCCTGTAAGATGATAGGATGGATTGTCATATTTGTGAAGGACAAGTTGGCAACCTGGGCTGGCTTGCAGGCAAGACTGTAGCAGAATCGGAAGGGCATATTGAGTCTGTGTTTTGGTTCAATTTCAAGTCTTGTTAAAAAATAAATTTTATTTCAGCACATAAAATATGTAAAATAAGAGGAAAATGTTTTGTTGAAAATGGCTTCTATGCAGATATAGAAAATATGCCTGTAGAAGGTAGTAGTAGTAGTCCTGCAGAAGTGTCCAATAAGGAACTCCAAGTTTATTATTCATAAAGTCATGGAGTGTAATTATAACAGATTAAGTTAATAATGAAATTGGTCGTCTACAGGCCCTCAACCCATTTTAATATGACGTTCTAAATGATAGTGTCAGTCCACTAAATCTTGTGAATGTCTTTGGAAGGCAGTAAAGCACTGGATAATAGCTAATCAGAGCTCCACTCCCACCTGGATTTTCCTAGGGCCTTTGATAATCTCCCATACACTGTTGTTATTGAAAAGCTCATTCTCTTGAATATTAAGCCATGTGTAACCCATTGGAAAGCAGATTGGTAACATGCTGACAAAACATGCGCAATAGGTGGTGGTGTTGGTGCAGTTTCTTCTAAAGGGCTTGTCACTTGTGGTGTCCCAAAAGTCTCCTCCTCTGGTTCTCTGCTTTTTGACATGTGCTACTTTGTCCATGCTGATGGCCGGGATCTGTGGCTGACAGTTTGCTGGTGAATTTAAACTTAGTCCTGTCGTTAAGTCTCTAACTTATACTCTTGTCATGCTAGGGGCTGTAAGCCACACAAATATCTTGTTTCATGACAAGGAAACTTCAAGCTTGTGGTAGAATTCTATTGTAAACAAGAACAGCCTTAACAGCCTAGAACCTACCATACAAAACATGCTCCCCTGAAATTTGATACCATTTTTAGGGGCACAAGCACATTTATGGACAGTGAGCACTTATCTGACCACCATGTATCAGCTTCTGTTCTACCTATCAAAATTAATTACTAGTGACATTTTCTGTATCCAGGGAAGTTACTGTCTTCATGTACTCCCCTCTCTTCAGGTTAATCAGCTAATTACAGAAGACTGTTCTCTTTCACATTACCTATACGAACACATACCTGAACTAGAAAAACTCCCAACACATTCTAATCATGAAATCTTGGGAATGAGTTTAAGTTATACAAACTAAGATACCAGTACCATTGCTTTGTGTTTTATAGGCACTTGCCTGGGAATTCACTTGACCTATGGGTGTGGAACACCCACATCTGATATTGTTAATCTTCTTTCCATTCATCATTGATGGGTTCGGTTCTGAGCCCTCGGAACAGAGTTGGCCTTTTTACCAAGCTCGCACCAGCCAAAAAACTCTCAAGCCACATATCTACCCGCAGTACCCTTCTCCCTGTTACCGCACATCTCATTTGCTGCTTAGCCATAAAGCCACGTTTCAGCCGAGCTGTCAGCTAAGTGGAACTTTTTTAATATTTGTGTGAAAAATGTTGGATATCTTCAGATTTTGTTAAGCAATTAGTATTTTCAGTGTCTTTCCTTCTGTTTAACCTTGTTTTTTCTCTCTACCCATTATTACTGTTGGTAAACTTTCAAGTATCATTGTTGGTATGGCCTTTCCTCCCTTACCCATGTGATATTTCTTAATACCATGGTTGGTATTATCTTTCCTGTTTAACCTATTAGCTTTGACTTGTATTCAGGTGTTTCCCTTCTTTTCTCTATACACCAGTGTATCGTTACTGATGTGATTTTTTTGAAAGGAGTTGACTTTATTCTAGTTGGATTATACAGTTGGCCTGTGGTGTCTTTTCTATCAAGATGTCGGATAAGAAGGGTACCAAAGATTTTAAGCATTTATACTTCCTGTAATGGCAAGTTACCTAATAGTGATTCTCATGATGACTGTGAATACTGTTTGGGAATGCCCCACCTTTCGGTGCAGCCTCCGTGTGACATTTGTCAAGAGTTTGTCAACGCACTCTTAATGAGCGCAAAAATAAACTCATTCTGTTAGGGTTACTCAAGTCTCCCTTCAGAGGCCATTTCTGCGATGGAGGTCTCAACCCCTCCTACTAAGGACAAAGACATTCCACTCTGTTCCTTCTTTACCATCGGGTGATCAGAGTAAGCCTGGGAAATCAAAGGTCCCAAAGTTATCTTCGAAGCATAAATCTGCCTCTACGGCTCAGTCTTTCTTGGCACGGACCATCTTGAAACCTTCAATACCAGCGCCTGTTTTGGCATTGGTCCTGCCTCCGGTACCGATCATAGACCTAACCTCGCTTATTCTGACTTCGTAACCTGTGGCCACTTCAGGTCAGGGCACACCTTCGACTACTGCATTAACTTCCATTTTGGAATCTACCATTTTGGCTCTTAGTGTCACTTTGGTGCTGAACGTTGTACCGACCTCAGTGGATTTGACCCCTTTACTTCTGGTCTCGAAACTAGAGACTTCCGTGCTGGCAGACCTTACACCATGGACCCGATACTCCCCTTTCGTAGATCATTTCTGGGCCAAGCGTATAGTCCCTTCATCGAATGTCCTGACTCCTTGTCCAGAGTATCCACTAGGAGGGGCCACCACTAGCCTGTCTGAACACAACGTGGTGCTTCTTGTAGACCAGTTGTTGTTAGCCAGGGGGATCCTCTCTCTTTCTAAGACCCATCTACCTTTAGGACTTGGGTTGTCTTTTCCACGGGATCCATCTTGCACTTCTCCTTCGACCATCTCTATTCCAAAGCCTTCTGCTTCAATATCCTTCTTGGAACCCATCACCTCGGCACCTACGGTGCATCTCACTTTGGCTCAGAGTTTGTCCCTTTGGTCTTCGGTTCCCGCTGAACCGGTCCTTCCTCAATCTGGGGGTTGGGGGACAGGAGCATTAGCCCGGGTTACGGAGCAGTCTCCCTCCTCGGTTCCATCCTCTGTGCCGATCCTGCTTGAAGCTCCATCCATGGGGATGGGTTAATCAGAGTGGGGGTGTGACCTCGGTCCCGAGGTTGTCTTTTTCTGTTCCGGGCTCCCATCCCTCTTCGGGCAGGCCTGCCTTCTGCGCGATGGAAAGGGCTCTTGCTTCTGTCGGAACCCCAGTTTTCACCCCCTGCGCTACAGCTGTCACAGACCACCCCCTGGAACACTGTATTCAAAATGAAATGCTGTACAACAATGGCCAATGAAGTAAAGTTCTCTTGGAGAATAGGTAGTGTGGTTAAATGATATAAAACTTAAAGGTGCAACATATATTGCAAAAAACTTGCATACATTTCCAGTACTTAATTTAAATGCACTTACAAGATATTCACGCTGTGAATGCAGTTATACCATAGCGGAATGATAGCTCCAAAGTATCCAGTCTTATGATGGCTTCAAAGTATCCAATATTTTTGGTCTGATATACAAAGTATCCACACTGAAGATGTAGTAGCTGCTATGTGACTGTGATAACAGCTTAACCAGTCTAACAGATCAAATAAAAGCTTCTAGCTTTAATGGCAGTTAAAATCCTGGAACACTGGGTAGAGAAACCACATGATCAGGGTCCCCTCACTTCCGAGTCCTCATCAGAGAACCCCATTGAAGAGTCCCTTTGAAAGAAGACGTGCAAGAGGAAGCACATGGACTCGCCCGAGGAGTCCTAAACGGAAGACATGGATTACGATGATGGTGAGGGCTCCCCACGGTCACCTCCTGATGATGTCTCCTTCAGAGACATCCTGGAAATGTTGAAGCAGAGAGGTGACTGGAAGCCCTCCAACCCTTCATCTGAGGAGTCTATGTTCCTGCAGATGTTTTGCACCCAGCCTTCTACCTCTTGGGTGGCCCCACCTTCCGATGAGCTCATCCATCTCGTCGTGCAGCACACTTGGAAGAACCCTGATTCCATTGAGGAGATCCCTCGGAGACCAGACAAATTTTTTTCCCCTCCTGCGGAGAACCCGCATTGGTCCAATTGGTTACTAGTTAATGCTATGGTGGTGGCAGCGGCCAGAAAAAGTACTTGACTGAAGAAAGTACGTCTGTCCACCCACCCAACAGTGAGTCCCAGGTAGTGGACAGACTTGGGAAGCATGTTTTTGTATGAGGGACCTTTGCTATATGGTCCCTGAATTATTCGGCACATTTTACGAGGCTCCAGAGGCACTTGATCTCCGAACTCTCTGGGACACACGCAAGACAGTTGTCTGACGAGGTCAAGGACAAAGTGGCCTCGCAGCTTGCAACCCTGGAATCAATATCCAACTTGTCCATGAAGTTGCTATCACATGCGACCGAAGGGGCAGCTAGAGCAGTGGGTTCGGCCATTAAGAGGCGTCATCCCTGGATGCGCATTTATGACCTCATGAATCCCTTCAAGTTTTCCTTTCTCAATGCTCCCATCGAAGCTTCGTCCCTTTTTGGCTCCAAGGTGAAGGACACGCTAGCCAGGTGTGAGCAAGACAGAAAGACTCTGTCTGCCATAGGCCTACAGTTTTCCAACCCTCAACATACCTTCTCCAGGAATCAGAGGAGTGGAAAAATGTGGCATAAGAAATCGCAGGGTCCTTTCCATGCTGCACATGATGATGATACCCCCAGGGGCAGAGGGGGTAAAAATTCCAAAAGACGCCCCTTATAGAGGCAGAGGTCCTCGTAACCAAGGCTCCAGGGATTCCTTTTCTGGACAGCCTTATCAGCACTGCTGAGTAGCAGCCCAATTGCTTACCTCTGGAAGCAATTGGGGGTCCATTCTCTCTGCACCATGCTGCCTGGCAAGCTATCACCACCGATCATTGGGTACAGAGCATCTTCACCAGAGGTTACACCATTCCCCTTTCTTGTCAGCCAAATTTTCCAAAATTTCCCGATGTTCCACCCAGTCAAAGGGAAGAAGCAGCTTCAGAGATTATAAAGCTGTCTCAAAAAAGTAATCCAACCAGTCCCACCAGACCAACACGGATCCAGAGTTTACTTGAGATTTTTTTGGTGCCAAAAAAGACTAGACTGGAGACCCATTTTGGATCTCAGCAGCTTAAACAAGTCTGTCACCCAAACCAAATTCCGGATGGTCACAGTTCAGTCCATTCTCCCCTTTTTAAGAGAAGGTGATTTATGTGCTCTGTAGATCTCCTGGATGCGTATTACCACATCAAGATGGACAAATGCTCCAGAAGCCTGCTTCGCTTCCAGGTGGGAGCCAGTCATTACCAATTGCATGCCCTGCTGTTTGGTCTCTCTACAGCCCCCAGAGTGTTCACAAAATGCATGGCAGTGGTCACAGCTCACTTGAGACTAAAAGGATTCTGGTTGTTTCCATATCTAGACAACTGTCTCTTCACCGTCCCCACTGAACATCTTCTGGTAACAGCACTACATTATACTCTCTCTCTCTGGCAAAATTGTTGGGAATAACGATACGTTGCAAGAAATCAAACCTTACTCCTACACAACAAATAGTCAATTAGAGCAGTATTCAATACACAGTCCTGTCTAGTATCACCCCCATTTCACAAACTCCACCGATTGAGACTTCAGCTCTGAGTGATACTCTCTGAAACAAAAAGTCTCAGCAAGGGAATTTCTTCAGGCCCTAGGCTCTATGGCAGCTTCAGTTCCCATAGTGCCTCTAGCAAAGCTACATATGCGGACCCTGCAATGGTTCCTTCTTTGTCAGTGGTTCCCAAACTATCACCTCCTTGGTTACCAAATTCGTATAACCAACTCCTGCAAGCAAGCCTTCCTTTGGTGGATGAGGCCAGATGTAGAACTTTGGAGCTGCCCATTTCAGTCCCCTCAGCCCACAGCCATTGTGACCACGGATGCTTTCCTGATCAGGTGGGGGGGGGGGGGCATTTCCAGGGAAAGACTGTCCAAAGCACATGGTCCATGTCAGAGACCCACCTACATATCAGTGTTTTGGAACTGAGAGCTGTGCTGTTAGCATTGCAGGCCTTTCATTCGGCTCTCCCTTCCGCAATAATTGCAGTTCAGTCAGATAATATGTCAGTGGTTCGGTGTAGCAGCAAGCACGGACGAACCAAGTCCTACCCACTATGTCGAGAATCTGTGAGAATTTGTCAGTGGGCTATAGCTTCCAACCACTTTCTGATAGCAATGCATATCCCAGGGAGCTGTAACGTGATTGCAGACAAGCTGAGCAGATGCACCCTCATGCCTCATGAGTGGTGTCTCATCTCCGGGGTGGCGAAATAAATCATCAGCCACTGGGGCCAGCCTTGCTGCAATCTTTTCTCCTCCCCATCTAACAACAAGTGCAGCAGCTATTTTGTCCTACTTCCCCCAGAGTGGGCGTCACCAAGGGGCGCTGTAATCTATGATTGGCCAACTGGACTTCTTCACGCTTATCCTCCCATCCCCATGATTCCTCAGTTTCTAAAGAAAGCTCTTCGGTTGAGATGCAAGGTTATCCTCCTAGCCCCATTCTGGCCTCTACAAGTTTGGTTCCCCTTCCTTCGGCCTCACCTAATACACCCGTCGTGGATTTTGGACCCTCTACCAGATCTGACCAGTCACCCCCCCCCAAGGGTTGTCACCCTAATCTGTCCAGTCTCAAGCTGACCGCTTGGTTTCTCCACTTCCACTACTAGCCAGGCAAGCTAATATCTCCTCGCCTGTTCGAGACATCATTCTGGCCGCTCATAAACCATCCACCAGGAGACTATATCAGGATAAATGGAAAAGGTTCTCCATCTGGTCGAAGGATAACATGCTAGACCCATATTTTGCTCTAGTAATTGCAAGTGCTTTAATACTTGTCTAACTTTTTTGATAATGGGGAGCCTCTGCCTCTACAGTACAAGTACATCTAGCGGCAATTTCCACAATGGTATAGTTGGCACCCCTCTTATCTCTTTATGCCTTTGCAAAGCTTTCCTCAAGGGGACCTCTCATATCGGGCCTCCTGTTAGACAGCCCATGGAACCTAACTCTAGTCCTTCAATCTTTGACTCAAAAACCTTTTGAATCTGCTGCGAAGTGTGACCTAAGGTTTTTGTCTTGGAAATCCTTGTTCTTGGTAACCATCACGTCTGCCAGAAGATTCTCGGAGCTGCAGGCATTGTGTACCAAGAGGCCTTATCTTGTATTTCATAAAGACAAAGTATCACTTTGGACGAATCCATCCTTCCTTCCCAAAGTTTTCTGAAATCTCCATTAACCAGACCATTGATTTACCAATGTTTTTTCTGAATTTTGCCAATAGAGAAGAGTACTGCCTTCATTCTCTAGATGTACATAGACAGCTGAGATTTTACCTAGACAGGACCAAACCTGTCAGTAAATCAGAACAGCTTTTCATTTCCTTTTCTGGACCCAAAACAGGAGAGGCTGTTTCCAAGGTTACATTATCAAAATGGCTAAATGACTACATACATTTCATATTTTAATTCAGTAATGAACCTATGCCAAAAGTTAAAGTTCACTCCACTAGATCTATGGCAACATCTGTAGCTTTCCATTCCAGGGCTTCCATGGATGACATCTCTGCAGCAGCTACTTGGGCTAAGCCTCATACCTTTATCAGTCATTACAAATTGGACTTGGTCTCCAGAGGGAGAGCTGCCTTCGGCTCAGTGGTACTCAGGAATGTTCTTCCATAAGGGCTGCCCATGGACCTCAAGGTAGCTTGGGATTCTGTCCCATCAGTGATGAATGGAAATAAGATTAATAACATCAGATGAAGAAGTTAGGTCTTAACCATAACGTTCCATCTGTGTTGTTCATCATCTTGCATTCATCACTCCCCACCATCCTTCCCCCTCCAAAGGCTGCTGGGGGATGCTTTGAGTCTAAGTGGTGCCCCAGAGCATTTGCGCAGAAGTGGCCTCGGCTTTGCTTCTCTTTCTAGCAAACTCAATCTGAGGTAACAGGGAGAAGGGAATTCTGGGTAGAGACTTGGCTCAAGAGTTTTTTGGCTGGCATGAGCTTAGTAAAAAGGCCGACTCAGTTCCGAGGGTTCGGAACCGAACCCATCAGTGATGAATGAAAGAAGATGAACAACACAGATGGAACATTATGGTAAGACATGGCTTCTTTTTTTATTTAACCTGTTACAGTTCTAAAAAGTGGAATTACCAATAATGCCCTTAGGACCTAAACGTACATTGGAATATAAACAGAACATATTGATGCAATTGCTCTCTCCCAGAGGATCACCTTCCTATACAAAAGTTCCCAGTCTACATCAAAGTAGCTCACTATTTCTCTTTAAAGTCAGCCTATATAATTGGGTGGGAATCTGTAAATTCACCATCAGATTGTGTACTCGGACCCTTATGATGAGATTAAATTGAGTAGTGGGGTTTGTACTGGATAAGCTGCTAGTGGTTTGTTAGACCAATACTCTGCTCATAACCTGAGGGCCTGTAAGATGTTGTTTCCAGCCTTTTTTTAATTTTCTTTCCGTAGTGAATAGAAATGTCTACCACTCAAATTTATGAATTGTGTATGTGACTTGAAATTTGAAGGGGTAACTGACTAATGTCATGCAGGAGGCTAGGGAAGAGACTAAACATATAGTGCTGCAGGACAGTGGATATGTTGAGATTATGGGCAATGGGCAGATGAGCCATGGTGATTGTTGGCTGCATACATAGAAGCCCTTTTTTCTATTTCTCAGTTGAGTGAACAAAGATAGGAAGAGAGGGCACAATAGTGGAAAAATCTACTGCCATATAATGGGGTACTGTTGATCGTTTACCTTCAGCTAACAGTTTTTTTTTGAGACTGCATTAAACTGCCATGAAGTTATATAAATTTTCCAGAAACTGACTTTCTACAGTGGTGACAAGTTCTTTACTGAGAAATATGCATGATGTTGTCCTATCAGTCTATTGCAGTATTCCTGACATGAGTTGCCTGCCAAGGCGGTGACCCATCATCGACCAGTATACCAAAGTCTTTTACTACCTTGGGTGCGCGCAGTATATCTGACTTAGGCCACCAACAGATGTCTGCCATAAGAGGCATACACATGCACCACCCTCAGAACAATTTTGCCGCCATTCAGATCACCAGTCCCAGTCATCGCTCTGCTGTTGGAATCGTAGATTTCTGAGATAAGTGCCCTGCTGGGGAAACCTTTTTTGTTGTTTGTCTTTTTTGCGACCTTTATTACATTACTGAGGTTAATTTCATCCAAGAAGGGGAAGTGTGACTGTGGAAGGCAGATTCCACATAAGGATAGTCATTCTCAGTGCCTTTTTTACCATGGCCCTCAGCACAACCACAAAAACTGCTCCATCTGCCAGTCTTTTGTTCCTCCGTAGTCTGTTGTCCTCCCTCGTGATCTACCTTGAAGACCAGCGGCTTAAGCTTCTGGTAAAAAAGCGCGATGGATCCCTCCTCAGACCTAACAACCGAGTCTGCCAAGCGTACGGCAAAAAAACATAGGCCCAAAACTGAAGCTGCACCTCTCGAGTTTGGATGTCTCTTTGGAAGCACTTGAGAGCTTGGAAACACACGCTGACTGGGATCCGGAATAACAGGCCGAGCCCGTTTCACAGGCCACCTTGGCTCTGGATGTTTGCACATCCAGAGAGGCTTCTCAGATGTCAGTCTCCGACTTCCAGGGGAACCCAGGCTGATTGTGCCTAAGGGCCCTAGGGGGAGATATCCAGATTATCATTAGGAAGGATGCCGACTCTGATGTTCTGATCTATGAACCTATGTTATTGAATGCAGGCCTGCTTCTGGCCCTCCTTCTTTGCACCGTATGGCTACCCCTGCAAAGAAGAAACAAAAAAAAAAAAACAAGCATGTTCCCCCTTCAAACCCCATAAAGGAATGGCTAAACTTCTCTCAAGGCCATTTCAATGCCTTTATGACACTTGGGCCTCCATCTGGTCACTCTGCATCCCCACTGAAAAGACCCAGTCCTCAGCCCACTTCAGAGGAAGATTCCTCTTCTGAAGAGGAGGATCCTTTGGATTTCTCTTCACAGATCCCCTCTCCTCTGGACTACGCCTCCCCAGAAGAGGATTCTAATGGAACAGAATCTCTCCTGTAGGAGATTTCTTTTGGGGAGACTGTGTCTGGGATGCATGACCACTTCAAATGGGGACAGTACTGTCATGTCTAAGGTCCAGAAACGTTACTATGACCTCCACCAAGTACAGTCCCCTAGTCCTTCAGCCATTCTTCCTGTTATACCACCCTTTTTGGATGCACCTCCACTCATCCAGATTCTCAACCTTTAGCTCCAAAAAAGCAGGACAGGTACTACACGGTACCCAAGGAGTGCCAGTTTCTTTTCAAGACCCCAGTTGCAGATCCTTCTGTTATATCTGTTGCCTCTGATAAGGCCTCCATGTTGCTGCCTCCTTTTTCCTTCCTGCCTTCTGATAAGGATAGACAGCTGGGGAGGCTGGGAAAGAAGAGCTGTACCTCAGCCACCCTGGCCTTCAGAGCATTAAACTGTCAGGCACACACAACCAGTTACAATTTGGAACCCCTCTCTTAAATTTCCAAACTAATTTCAGTCATGACAGAAATCAAGACCCTGGCATCCCCCTTGCTTTGCTACTTTTTCCCAGTATCAGGTGCAGCTATGATACTGTCAAAGCCACCTCTAGAGCTGCTGCTTCTTCATCTGCCCTCAGGAGATTTGCCTGGCTGAGACTTCAGCCTTTACCTGACTGCATCAAGGCTAAATTAATGGACGCCCCCTTGGACAATACTGCCCTTTCTGGCAAACCATCTGCATACCTTTTCAAATCCCTACAAGAGAAAAGCAAAGAAGTTAAGTACCTTAAACTTATTTTGGTATCCACTGTACCAAAATTTCTCAGGAACTACCCTGCAAAACAAGTATTCATTCGCAGATGATCCAGAGCACCACAGACTTTGCCCTAGAAAAGGCGTACGAAGACTCAACAGTTTTCTCCTTCTCTGGCCACTTCCTCACAAATGGCAAAACAGCCTTTTCCTAATCAGATAGTCTCCTCTGTGTGATTCCTCCAGCAACCTGCCCTGCCCCCAGTTCCCCTTTCCCACCACCTTTCCCTTTCCTTCCCGGGAACTTATCACTAAAGACTCTTGGGTGTTGAGCAAAATCAAGGTGGGGTACTTCATGGTCTGGCAGGAGGTGCATCCCTACAGGGGCATTCCCCTACCGCCATCATTTTCCCACCAGTCCTGAAAGGTCTTTTAGAACAGGACACTATCAAATCTGTTCCCCCAGGGCAAAAAGAAAGTGGATTTTATTCTCGCCTTTTCCTAGTTCCCAGGAAGGAAGGAAGGCCCATGGAGACCTATTCTAGACCTCTCTCACTTAAAACAACTTTCTGATGGTCCCCTTTTTCATAATGCTTACTTTGGAAACGATATTCCCTCTCATCCACCCTCTGGTATCCCTCGCTTCTATGGATGTCAAGGATGCCTACCTTCATATTCTCATCCATCACAGATGCAAGAAATTCCTACGATTCTGTATGGGATCCTAGCACTGTCGGTTCTCAGCTTTGCCTTTTGGAGTCTCCACTGCCCTGAGAATCTTCACAAAATGTTCAGCTCCAGTGATAACCTTTTGCAGACTCCATGGGATCTTAGTCTACCCCTACCTAGACGACCTGTTGATACAAGCCAGTTTGCAAACAGAATTAAACATGCATCTCCAGCGGGCAATTACCATTCTAGAAGACCTGGGATTTTACCATAAGCTTCAAAAAGTGATTCCTGGTCCCATCCCAGGATCAGACCTTTCTGTCTGCAGATTTTAAACTCGGAGCATGATGGTATCCCTCCCACCCACCAAGGCTCAGTAGATTTCACAGCTCTTTGCAGAGACACTACCCTTGGAACAGCTATCTGCCAGACAATTCCTGAGAATCTTGGAACTCATAGCTTCCACCATCCCCATGCTCCCTCTAGCCAGACTGCACATGAGGAAACTCCAATGGTTCCTAAAGTCTGTATGGTCTCAGCATGTCCACTCTCTAGAATCCCAGATCCCCCTTCTACCCTATCTAAAGGAGGAGCTCCAGTGGTGGACAACACAACTATTTCTAAATCCAGGCCTCCCCATTCACCCATTGCCACCAACTCGAGTTCTTTTCACAGATGCATCAGACACTGGTTGGGGAGCAGCCCTGGATCACCACACTGCTCAAGGGGAGTTGTTACCCTCACAAATGAGGGACTACATAAACGCCAGGGAAATGAAGGCATTACTCCTTGTTCTTCAGACATTTCAATCCCTCCTCAGATCAATTCCCTATTGAGTAAGTAAATGCTTAATATAGCGAATGCTGTTTAATCGATAGCTAAATGTCAAAACGGCAAAATCCCGAAGATACGGAACAGCAATTTTTTTTCCCAAGGGGGGGGAAAAATCACTGGGCCATTTTCAGGACTTTGCCGTTTTCCTGTGGTGCGATCTTGGAGTTGGTATATTTAAGTAGAGGGGTGTGGGGGGTGAAGCCCCCCACTTTATTTTGTGTTTTTGCCGACCAGCGATCCCCCCGGGGGAAAAATTGCTGTTCCATTTATTTGAAATTTTGTGTTTTCGTTTTTGGGTCAGTTTATACAATGTCCACTATTTTAAGCATTCTCTGTTATAATGTAGACCCCTCAGATCAGTGAGATTGAGTATACACTGACAGCATGACAGTCTTGTGGTACATAAACAGCAGAGGGGGACCAGATCCTAACTCATTTGCAGACTAGCAATGCAGGTCTGGGATCCTGCCCACCTCCTGGATGTATCCCTCCACACAGTCTACATCCCTTCCAACCAGAACACCTTCGCAGACACTCTAAGCAGATCCAGAACACAAGCTCACAAATGGATGCTTCACAGGGATGTGTTCCTGGACATATTGTCCACAAGTGGCTATTCCCGAACTAGACCAGTTTGTCTCCCTCTTGAACAAGCAACTTCCATAGTTTTATGCCAGGTCACCTCATCCTCAGGCATGGAGAGTGTGTGCCCTATCTGTCTCATGGAAGAGGAAATTTCTATATGCATTTCCTCCCCTTCCACAAATTCCGAAAGTCGTGTTGAAAATACATCAGGAAAAGCCAAAAATCTTGCTGGTGACTCCCTATTGTCAAGAAAGCACTGGTTACTCCTCCTCTTTCACCTAGCCAAGAGTAGTCGCAAGTTGCCCTCACAGAGTGAGCCTACTAACACAGATCAAAGGGTCACTCCTCCACCCACACTTGGAAACCCTCCAACTGACCTTGTGGGTGTTATAGCCCTGATTTCGTTTAGGTACCTTTACTCTGTGAATGTGCTTCAGGTCCTGCAGGAGGCCAGGAAACCTACTACTAGAAAAGCTTACCTCTCCAAGTGGACGAGTTCTTCATTTGGGGTCTTAACAGAAACTAGGACCTACTGATGACAGATCCACCTATGGTTTTATCCTGCCTGTGTGAATTGCTTAATGCAGGATTAGCTTACTCCTCCATAAAAGCCCATTTGTCAGCTATCTATGCTTGTCTGCCACTTGCTCCACCTTTAGCTTCATGATGTGAAGCTAAACAATTCCTCAAAAGCTTACTCCATATCACTCCCCAGGAGACCTGTAGCTCCACCATGGGACCTCCATTTTTTACTGGAAAAACTGACTCTGGCACCATTTGAGCCAACTTCTAGCGCGCTTAAATACTGTACTTTGAAAATTGTCATCCTGGTGGGTATCTGAGTTACAAGCCCATATGGCATCTCCTCCTTTCCTGTCTTTCCACAAGGACAGGGTCTCCATCAGGACCAACCCCTTCCTGATGTCAATAAATTGTCCTTGAACCAGACAGTTCACCTCCCCACCTTCTTCCCTTCTGGCCAGAACAGCAATGAGAGGATCCTCCACACCCTTGATGTACACCACTCAAGTTCTGCCCACACAAGACTAAACCCTTTAGGAATTCAGACCAATTGTTTGTGTCCTTTCACCCCAGGGCTCTGGGATTGTCTGTGCCTAAATAGACCATCTCCAATTAAATATCCAGATCCATTGCCTTTTGTTATGCTGACCATGGATTAGTACTTCCAGGGTCAGTCAAAGCTCACTCTACCAGGACAGTGTCTTCCTCGGGGGGCCTTCCACAAGTGTTTAGAGACAAATTCCATTCTAGAAGCTGCTAGGTGGACTTCTGTCCACACCTTCACTAAACACTAAGCTGGATTCCATCTCCAGATCCAGGGCAGGGTTTGCCAGGGCCACTCTGCATGTCTTCATAGAAAATTCCTCTGCTATTCCCCCATCCCTTTCTTCGTGAGCATTTATACTCTCCCTTACATCAGGAATACTACAACAGAGAAGAGAAGGACATGTGTATCATTATGGTAAGTTCTTACACATGTCCTTCTCTTCTCTGTTATCGTATTCCAACCCTTCCCTCCATCCCCCTGCTTCCTGGCTTTCTTGGATACATTGATCCTCATTCCCTTAGACTGTCTCTCTGCCTGTGGCTTCAGTTCTGAGAGTGGTGCACGTGTATGCCTCTTTTATGGCCGACATCTGTTGGTGGCCTATGTCAGACGTACCATGCACCCAAGGTAGTAAAAGACTTTGGTATACAGGCCAACATCGGGCTGCCGCCTTGGCAGACAACTCCCTTATGTCAGGAATACTGCAGCAGAGAAGAGGAAGACATCTATCGTTATGGTAAGTTCTTACACAGCTAATCTTTAATGATATACAAAAGTAACTTGTAGAACTTCGTACAATAGATATGTTATATGCTGAATTATATGTTTGAAACACAAAATATTTATTAATTTTTCTTTTAAAGGTACCCTAGTGTTACAATAATATTTGGTATTTAGAGAAATTATTTTTTTTCTATGAGGTAATTTGTATGTCATTCCAGTACACTGTTGCAGTATTCATTACATTAGGGGTCCCCTGCCAAAGGTGGACCAATGTCTGGCCAGTATACCAAAGCCTTTAGGTTGCTTTAAGGTATGCTGTACATCACACACATGCTCTTTGTGTAGCATAGGGCATAAAGGTGACATCAGGACATAGTATCCCCTGAACAACTTTGCCCCCAATCCAAACGCCATCACTGGTTCATCAAGTTATTGCAGGTAAGTGCCCTGTTGGGGTTCTTTTTACATATCTTTTTTATTGTTGTTTATGGGGTTTCATGTCATCCAAGAAGGGTAACTGCCAGTGTGCGAGACAGATTCCCCATAATGCCCACTAAGAACAGTGTCTGTTTTGCCTTGGTGCCTCGCATGACCATACACCCTGTTCCGTCTGTCAGGCCTTTGTACCTAAAACACTTCATATTAGACTGTCTTCTTTAGCACTCTGTCTTGAAAACCAACATCTTAAGCTTCTTGTAAAAGACACAATGCAGGGAACTTCCCTCTCCGAGGGACAGCCATCAGTGAAAAAGGTGGCCAAGAAGCCTAGGCCAGAATCTTCTGCTGTTCAAAACGTCGCTCTTGAGGCAAGTGAATGCCTGGAGGTTCGCCCAGCTTTATCATTGGATTCCTCTGCTGTGATTGGTTTAGAGGCTGGTGGGGATCTGACTTGAGGCACATCCAAGGAGGTATTGCTGATTATCTCAGAGGAATCTACCAATCTTGACACTCCCTTTGAAGAGATTTCATTTGGTGACACGATCACCAGGATGATGGTGTTTTTTAAATGGGATTGTGTTCAGGTTTATGAGATACATAAAAGATATTATGAGTTGCAGATGGATGCTGCTAAACTTTCTGCAGTTCCTCCTTTATTGGCTTCCTTGTTGGATGCCTTTTCCCGTGCTTCTAAGGCTGCAGACTGTCAGCCCCCTGCTTCTAAGAAACTTTATAGATTCTATAGGGTGCCTGAGGAATGTAAATTTTTGTACAAGTGTCCTTCCGCTGACCCCTTGGTGATGTAACAAGCCCTCTCGGTTGCTTCCTTCTCCCAAGTTACTGCTCTCTAATAAAGATAACAGGGCCATGGAAACACTAGGCAGGAAGGTTTGTACCTCTTCTGCCTTGGATTTTAGGGATGTTAATTATCAGATCCATATGTCCAGATGTTTGTTGGCTCTCCTGTCCCAGGCCTGTCCGGTTATTTCTGATCTTCCAGGCTCAGAGGTTAAAATTTCTGCTCTTTCCCTATAAGGGACTTAGGTGGCTTGTCATGCCATCAAGTGTAGTTATAATGCAGCAGATGCTTCTTCTATGGCTGCTGCCTTTGGGTCCATGATGAGCGTGTATTTTGAGTTTCGGCTTCAGCCTTTGATTTGATATTAAGGCTAAGTTGTCTGTCTTGATAAGACATTTGTTTTGTAACACTGTTATTGCTATGTTTCAAGTCCCTTCAGGGTAAGGGTAAGGCTTTACAGGATCGTAAACATGTGCTTGTTTCTGCTGTGCCTAAATTTCAGAGAAACTACCCCAATAAGCCAGCTTTTGTTCGTAGGTAATCTCGCCCTCTTCCTAAGGGTAAAAAGGGTGGCAAGCGGGCTTCTCTTGCTAACGCTACTCAGACTTTAGTGCCTCAGAAGTTCCCTTATCCAGATAAACTAGGTGCTGACTATCCTAGTCTTCCCTGCCACTTTCCTCTTTCTCTTCACCTCTCTCTCTCCCTGTTTGGCTACAGATTACTCAGGATTCCTGGGTCCTGTCCATTATTCGCTAGGGGTATTTCGTGGTTTGGAAATCCCTTCCCCTTTTATGGGTGTTCCACAGCCCCATCTCGAACAACTCTCCTTTCCCAGAGGTGCTTCAGGATCTTTTAACTCTGGGTACTAGTCAAGAGGTGCCTATGTCCCAAAGTGGATGAGGTTTTACTCGATGATTCTAGTACCCAGAAAAAGAGGGTACTTGGAGACAAAGTCTAGACATTTCTCATCTAAACACTTTTCTGAAGGGGCTCTCCTTTCAATTGTTGTCCCTTCAAACTTTGTTCCCTCTCTTGCTTCCTCAGACTTGTATAGTGTTTCTGGATATCAAGGATGCTTTTCTCCATATCCTGATCCATCCCCTTTTCTGGAAGTTTTTACATTTCTCTGTTGCTTCCTGGCATGTTCATTTCTCTGCTTTGCCCTTTGGGCTTTCTACTGTCCCAAGAGTATTCACCAAATGCCTTGCTCCTGTGATTGCTTTTTACAGGTTTCAAGGGATCCAAGTATTTCCTTACCTGGATGACCTCCTATTTCAGACATCCTCTCCAGAGATCAAGTTGCACAATCTTCATTTTAACATTTCCCTTCTGCAAAGCCTGCGGTTCACAGTAAACTTCAAGAAGTCTTTTTTTGACTCCTCCTCAAGACCATGTTTTTCTGGGGTGCAGGATTCAGATTGTGCCTATGCTTGCATCGTTACCTCCTCCCAAGGCTTTGACACTTATTTTGTTCTTTCAAGCCTTTCTTTCTCTGACATATGTAATGGCCAGGGAGTTTGAGAGCTTTGGGATCCATGGCCTCCACTGTTCCTATCCTCCCTCTGGTCAAACTCCACATGAGAAAGTTTCAGTGGTTTCTGAAGTCAGTTTGGCTTCAACAAGTGCATCCCCTAGACTTTGTTGGTCCTCTTCTGTCTTGTCTCCAGAAGGAATTTCACTGGTGGAGCCAGCAGTTATCTCTAAATCCAGAGCTTCCTTTTAACCACCCTCTTCCCTTTCAGGAGCTGTTCACAGACGCTTCAGCCATGGCATGGGGAGCAACAACAGTATCAGAGGTGAAAGCTCTTTCGCTGGCAGTTAAGGCTTTTTATCCTCTCAAGGACCTCTCAAGGTGTTTACAAGACAATACCACATTGATGTGGTATGTAAAGAAATTGGAGGGGGGGGGGCAAGATCTTACCATCTTTGCTGGTTGGCACTTCTAGTGTGGGATCTTGCCGTCAAGTATCAAGTGTTTTTTCAGGCAGTTTACATTCTTTCAGGTCAAAACATTGTGGCAGACGTATTGAGCAGTTCCTTAATTCAGTCCCACAAATGGATGCTTCACAGGGATCTGTTTCTGGACATTGTCCACCAGTAGGGTGCTCCTCAAATAAATATATTTGCCCTCCCCTCTGAACATACAACTTCCTCTGTTTTGAGTCCCAGGTCCTCTGGTTTGGAAGGTAGATGTCCTATCTTTTTCTTGGAAGGGGGTGTTTCTTTACAGTTTCTTTCCCCTTCCCTCATTCCAAAAATCCTGTTCAAAATTCAACAGGATGCTCCCAAAATCTTGTTGGTGGCTTCCTTTTGGCCAAGACAACATTGCTTCCCTTTTCTGCATTTAACCAAGGGCAATCATCACAAGTTACCTCACAGGGTGGATCTACTCATACAGGACAAGAGATCCCTCATCCATCCCGACCTGTCCATTCTTCAGCTAACTGTCAGTGATAGGATTTTGATTCCACATAGACATCTTTTTTTTTCTGAGGATATGCTTAGGGTCCTGCAGGAGGCCAGGTAACCCAATACTAGGAAATCCTATTTATTCAAATGAGAGTTTTTTCTGTTTGCTCTCTCTATCATAACCTGGATCCACTTTTGGTGGCTGTTCCTTTGGTTCTCTCTTACCTGTGTGAATTGCTCAATGCTGGGTTGGCTTATTCTTTTAAAGCCCACTTATCAGATGTATCTTCTTGTCTGCCTTTATCTCCTCCTTTAGCTTCTCGGTTTGAGGCTAAACAATTTCTTAAAGGTGTCCTTCATATTAGGCATCCAAGGAAAGCCTGTTCCTTCTCCCTGGGATCTTAATTTTGGTTTGAAAAAATTGACTCAGGCTCCTTTTGAGCCTGCAGCTTCAGCGTCTTTGCAACATTATTCTTAGAAGACTGTACTTTTGTTAGCCCTTTCTTCTGCCAGACTGGTGTCTGAGCTTCAAGCTTAAGGCTTGTTCTCCATTTTTGATGTTTCATAAGGACAGGGTGTCCTTGCATACTAATACTCCTTTTATGCTGAAGGTGGTGAATGAGTTGGCCCTTGATCAGTCTATACTGGATGTGCATAGTCCACTCAGATTTTATTTGGATAAGACTAAGACCATTAGAAAATCAAATCAGCTATTTGTTTCCTTTCATCCTAGGTCCTTAGGATTAGCTTTATCCAAACAAACTATTTCTTCCTGGATCTATAAAGCTATTTCTTTTTTTTATTCCTTTCATGATAAGAGCCTTCCTTGATGATCTTCGTGTTTCACTGTTGCAGTCATTACATTTGGGTAATCTACGGGCAGGTTGCCCTCAGTCGGCCTGAATATCAAAGTCTTGGGTCCTGCGTCGGTTGCTGTCTCCTCTTCCATGACGTCAGGGGTATAAAACATGCAGCCGACGCCATTTTATTCAGTCTTTCTTGCCGCACGGTGCCCGAAGCAGAAGCAATTTGCAAGTGCCAGTCGGACGACTCCTGAAATTTTCGCATTCGAATTTCAGATCTGAAGTCTTCAACTAAAGCTAAGTACCCCGTTGGGGAAACTTTTTCTTGCTCCTTACCAATGTCAGTAAAAGTTAATAATTGCTTTACTTGTGGGAAGCAAATACCTCATAAGGATTTTCATTTGTACTGTATTCCTTGCCTAGGCCCAGATCATAACGTGCCTTGCTGTCAGTTTTGTTATAGATTTAACCAGCGCACTATTAAGCGTCGGTATATTTTTGCATCAAAATATTTTGGATCCAGATTTAATTACCCTGAAATGTTGTCTGTTAGCAATCCGACTACCTGAATTCACAAAAACGCAAAGAAAAAGACGAGACAAACCGTCGAGGTCCAAAACCAACGACGAAGCTTCTCCTAAGCTATTTGCTGGTACTCAGTGAGGCGCTTTTGAAGCCTTTGATACCCACTACTTTTGAGTCGCAGGCCTCTACCGAGACCCATGCGGAGCCCGTTATGCCGCGAGATTCTCAGAGTATTGAACCCACGGATGTCTCTCCCTTGGATGGGTCCGGAGCCGCTGAGCAGGCACCGGCTTTTGAGGGTGTTTTCAGGCCTCAACATTTTTATATAAAACCTACACCAGCTTCAAAAACAAGATCAAAAACATCTAAGTCTAAAAAAAGACGCATGAGCCACGTGCTCAGGCCCCTATGCCTAAAAAACAGATGATCAAAATGGCTGAGGACGTACTTATCTTGATTAGAGGTTCCCACCCCCCCTCCCCCGATAAGAGGCCTAGGCAAGATACTGATTATGAATCTTCAGATCAGGTTTCTATTGCTTCTGATTCCTCTTCTGATCAGGAATTGTCTATACCACCCTATGAGGATTCTAATGCAGGATAATCCATCCCATCTGCATCTCCTCCTGAGGATTATTCTTTTGGAGAAACCTTGCATACTTTAAGGGAACATTTTCATTGGGAGAGTCAGGATTTCTCTGAATCAAAAAAGAGGCTTAGGGATTTCCTTCTTCCTCAGCATAGGCCTTTGGCTATACCTCCTGTATTAGATATTGTTGATTGTGTTTTCGGAATCAAGCATGGCTCCCGATTCCCTACCTCCGGCTCCTAGCAAGCCAGACAGATATTACAGGGTTCCCGACTCCCACAAATTTCTATTCAAAAATCTTGCTGCTGATCCTGAAACTATCTCGCAGGGTCCCAAAGGTGTAAAGGCTCTTCAACTAAAAATCCTACCCCCTCTGATAGAGATTCCAGGGCACTGGATAGATGGGGAAAGAAGGTTTATACATCTGCAACCTTGGCAATTAGGGTCTTAAACTGCCAGTTTCATATGCTTAAATATCAACAGCATGTTATAGGCTTATTGAAACCAAAAATTATGTTGATTTATGATTGTGTGGAAAATAAAGAATTACAGGAATTATTGCGTACAGCAGAACAGGTTGGAAAGCATACTTTGCAATGTGGTTTTGATTCCTTGGAGGCCTCTTGCAGGGTCGCAGCTACTGGATCTGTGATTAGAAGGCATGCCTGGCTGAAGGAGCAAAATCTTGCCTGATCATGTTAAAGCTAAATTGTTGGATGCCCCTTTACAGCATGATACTCTGTTTGGTAATAAGACAGAAGAGGTTTTAAAGAAAATGGAAGACAAAGCTAAATCTATGCAAACTGTAAAAGATTTCTTACAAGTGCAGCCACCCAGATTCAGTAGGCACTGGCTTACTAAAAATTGGTCCTTTCCTGTGTCCAACAGAGCCTCAAAAGACAAATCCAGGCGCTCAAAAGGCTCTAGATACCAATCACAGGGTTCTTACAGGTCAAAGCAGTGGGGTGCCTCCACCTTCAAATCTGGAGGAAATAAAGCACAACCGTACAGTAAGCAGTCTCAATGACTTCCCTCTACCATTACCAAGCACTTATCTTTTAGCAGCCCCCATGGGGGAGGGGATTTAGCACTTCATGCTCAAAATTGGCAGTTAATTACCCAGGACAAGTGGGTATTAAACATAGTATCCCAGGGGTACAGATTTCATTTCCATACTTTGCGAATTGCAAACGGTTGGCCAGATCTGTCACAAAATCAATGGGCAAAGGCTCAGAAACAAGTTACGTCCCTCATGGATATGGGGGCTATTCAACCAGTACCAGAACGGGAAAAAGGACAAGGTTTTTATTCAAGACTGTTCCTGGTACCCAGAAAAGACAATGCCTGGCGTCCAATACTGGACTTACCGATTTTGAACACATTCCTGGACATTTCAAAATTCAAAATGCTGACTTTACAACAGCTACTGCCTATGCTGGGCAAGAACACTTGGTTAGTGACTGTAGACTTAAGAGGCATACCTGCATATCCCAATAAGGGAATTGTGCAGAAGATACCTCCGCTTCAAGGCAGGTTTTATGCATTACCAATTCTCTGCACTGCCCTTTGGCTTATCTACTGCGCCCAGGGTCTTTACAAAGTGCCTGGCACCAGTAATTGCATTTTTCAGACAAAAATACAAATCTGTCCTTACTTGGACTGTCTCATTCAAGCAGAGAACAAGGACATTCTTCTTCAACATCTGGTGTTTGTAAAAAGGCTTCTAACATGCCTAGGGTACACAGTAAACAAAAAGAAATCACAACTGGTACCCTCTCAAAAAATTACATTCTTGGGTGCAAGCTTGAATACAACTGCCCAGATGGCTTACCTTACGCCAGACAAACAAAGGCAACTGACTATATACTTCAAACAGATGGCAACAAAAACCCAGTTATCTGCAAGACAAATTCTGCAGGCTTTGGAGTTCATGGCATCCTGCATTCTACTAATTCCATATGCAAGACTGCGTATGAGGAAATTTCAATGGTATCTAAAAATTTTATGGAGTCAACATTGTCACAGTCTGGAAACAATGATTCCTCTCATTCCCTGCCTACAACAGGAGTTTTTTGGTGGGCAGAGACATGTCACCAAAACAAGGGACTGTCATTCACTCTACCCTCTGCCACCCAAACCTAACTACAGACACATCAGACCATGCTTGGGGGGCCCAACTGGCGGGGATATGCATTCAGGCCATATGGAACCCAAAACAAATGCATCTACATATCAACCAGAAAGATATGCTAGCTGTTCAGAATGCCCTGACAGCCTTCAAGGACTTGCGTCGTCCAGGACATCTACTGATAGACAGAGAACACCACAGTTATGTGGTACAGAAACAAGCAGGGGGTACACATTCCTACCCCCTTTGCAGACTAGCCATGGCATTGTGGGTCACGCCCTTGACTTACCAAGTACATCTTCAAGCTCAGTTCCTGCCAGGAAAACAAAATACTCTGGCAGACAACCTAAGCAGAAATCTTATGGACCCTCACGAGTGGAAACTGGATCCACAAGTATTCAGTATTGTAACACAGAAATGGGGGAGCCCAGACATAGATCTATTTGCCTCTCCCCAAAATTATCAACTGGACAAATTCTGGACAAGGAATTATCACAGACAAGCATGGAAAGTGGATGCCCTATCCTTCAGTTGGAAAACCCTATCAGTCTACGCCTTTCCTTTTCTGCCTCTTCTCCCCAAGGTCTTACTAAAGGTCAGACAGGAAAAACCAAAAATGATCCTAATTGCTCCGGACTGGCCTCGCCAGCACTGGTACCCAATTCTAAGGAATATGTCTCAACTCCCTCCTTGGTACTTGCCTCAAATACCTCATCTACTGTCTCAGAAGAACAATCAAATTCTGCACACTCCGCTCCAAACTCTGAACCTGGCAGCATGGCTGACCATGTAATTATTCAAACACCACCTCTCAGTAAATCTGTGATGGATGTCATTTTGGAAGCCAGAAGGCCTAGTACTAGAAAATCTTATACTGATAAATGGAAGAGATTCTGTGCTTGGAACCAAGCACAAGAAATGGACACAGCAAAACCAAATATTCCTCAGATTTTACAATACTTGACTGAGATGCTTGACAAGGGCCTATCCTTTTCTTCAATAAAATTCCATGCCTCTGCCATCTCGGCTCATTACAACACTGAGCCTCCATCTTTTATCATCCTCTGCTAAAACAGTATATCTTTAAATGTAAGGCTTCCCAGAAGATCACCAACTCCTGCATGGGACCTCAATTTTGTGCTGGAAAAACTCACCCTGCCTCCTTTTGAACCAGCAGCTACTGCAGATATAAAGTTTTTATCTTGGAAAACAGCTTTCCTTTTGACAATCACTTCAGCAAGAAGGGTTGCAGAACTACAGGCCACTCATGGCTGTGGATCCTTTTATTACATTTTACCCGGACAGGGTGTCCCTCAAGACCAATCCTTCCTTTATGCCTAAGGTGGTATCCAGTGTGGCTCTTAACCAAACTATTCACCTGTCAACATTTTACCCAAATCCGCAGAACAAGGGGGAGCGGATTCTGCATTCATTGGACGTACACAGACAACTAAGATTCTACTTAAACATAGCCAAATCTCTAAAAGTCTGAGCAACTACTGGTGGCATTTGCTGCAGGATTAGAAGGAAAGGCTATATCAAAGCAGACTATTTCGAAGTGGATAAGCCACTGCATTTGTTTCTGTTACTTGCATCATGGTAAACCGGTGCCCAAGGGAATCGGGTCACATTCCATCAGGGCTGCCTCTACCTCAGCAGCCTTTCTCAGAGGAGTTCCAACCAAAGACATTCTAGAAGCTGCTACTTGGAGCTCTGTTCATACTTTTACAATGCATTATCATTTGCCTCTCTTCTTTAAATCCAGGGCAGGCTTTGCCACTGCAGTTCTGCAGGGCCTTATAGCCGCTCCTAATGCTGTTTGGTTCCATCCTCCCATCCATAGCTTTGGGATTCTACCCAAATATAATGACTGCAACTGTGAAAGACAAAGAACATAGTACAGTTGTGTACACTTACCATAAATGTAGATGTTCGGGTGTATTCACTGTTGCAGTCCAGGTTACCCACCCACCACCCCCCTTTTTCTAGAACTTCTCTTTCCTTCACTATATTCTAAAGCCTTTGTGGTGTATTTGCTTTTAGATGAAGGTAAAGTTTATGTTGCAAAAAGTGCATTTACATATATATTGCTGTTTATTTGTGTGTGTGTGCATATATATATTTTTTTGCTCCACATTTGGGGGGGTACCTGACATCTTGGGCAAGAAAAACTGAATAAAATGACGTCGGCTGCATGTTTTTTTACCCTTGACGTCATGGAAGAGGAGACGGCAACCGACGCAGGACCCAATACTTTGATATTCAGGCCGACTGAGGGCAACCTGCCAGCAGATTACCCAAATGTAATGACTGTAATAGTGAATACCCTCGAACATCTACATTTATGGTAAGTGTACACAACTGTAATTTCCATTAAGGCTCATTCTACTAGGGCGGTGTCTTCTTGTGGTACTTTTTTCAAGGGTTTGGATACTAACTCTATTCTTGAGGTGGCTACCTGGACTTTTGTGCATACATTTACAAAGCAATACAAGTTGAATGGATTCACCAGAGCTGGAGCTGGTTTTACTAAGGCCATCCTTCATGGCTTCCTAGAGGGCTCTGCTGGTCCTTCTTCTTCCCAAGTTTCTTCTGAGCTTTGACACTCTCCCTAAAGTAATGAATACTGCAACAGTGAAATGGAACTACATAGTACAGTTGTGTAAAATCTTAACCATAATGGTAGATATCCTCCTATTCACTGTTGTAGTATTCATTCCTACCTCCACACCCTGGTCCATTTCTCTTCTGGATTTACTGATTACCTTTTCTTTTCTGTGGACTGGCGCTCTTATGGGAGCCGTCAGTTCTGAGGATGGTACATTCAGACGTCACTATTATGCCCTGCACTGTGCAAGGAGTATGCATGTGACGCACAGCGTACCTTAAAGCAACATAAAAATTTTGATATGCTGGCTGGACATCTGGCTGCCCTTAGCAGGGATCTCTAATGTAATGAATACTGCAACAGTGAAAAGGAGGACATCTACCATTATGGTAAGGTTTTGCACAACTGTACATTGTGTGTTTGGTTTTATGAGGTATAAACTGTAGTGTATGCAGTAATGTGTGGTTGCATTTCTTTCGTAGGTAATGTTCAATAGGTAGTAATATTTTAGAATAGGACTTGTTTGCTTTTTTATTAAAAGTGTGACTGGGCAGTTAGAAAGTACAAATAAAAGTTTGAGATGAGGGCTTGCATACAGCAAGCCTGTTAATGGTGACAAGCTGTCTCCTCTAAGTTAGTATTCTGAGTCATGTATTAGGTAGTGCTTTGTACCACTGGTAAGGCTTGGGGAGCCAAGAATGGTCTGAAGCATTGACGGCTGAATTGTTATCCATTGTCTACGTGCTGTTAAATGATTGCTTCATACTGAGACTCCTTTGCTACAAGATGCACAGAGACTGCTTATGGATCAGAGTAACTTGTGGCTACATCAGTACTATGGTTACGTACCTGGGACCTGCATGGTTTGCCTCTGTTGTAAGGAAAAGGACCCTCTTAGATTAAGCTCAGTAAGGAAGGCTGGTCATTTTCATAGTAAAGTGTCATTAGTCTTCAGTATTGCAACTAAAATTTATCCTTGTAAATGAGCAGAGTGATAAAAGTAAGGAGTGTAATTGGTCATAATGAAGTACTACCCCAGCTAAGACATGATCCAGGGGAAACCAGGTTGTGGTTACAGATATAAGATGAGACTGGGTTTTTAGTTTCTGCTGCTGTAGATGTGGAAAATAATGCTATAAGAAAATGCTGAATATTGAGTGACGAGACTTATGCCCTGCATAACAGGTTGAAAGCCTTAACAGGACTGGAAGTTGAAGTGTGTTAGCCACAATGGCTTCTCATAAGTATGGTAAGATGAGTCAGTATGCTGAGTATCAATTAGGACTGACTTCAGTTATGATCTTTAAACAATGAAAACGGCTATCAAAGTTTATTTGCTTAAGCAGCATATGTCAGTGTTGAAGCAAATAACTGTTTATATGAGTACAAGTTAGGAAGTCTTCATTGTAGTACCAAATCCAGATTTAAGCTTTAAGGTATTTACCACAAATAAGTAATTTTGGAAAATGTCGAGCACTTGGTAGCACTGTTGAAAGGTAAATGGTTAATTGAAATTTTAGGTGGTAGGTGAACACGCAGCAAGATTTTGGTAGTCATTAGTTCAGGTAGGAGGATTTCTGAATTATGTTGTTTTTTTGAGATAGTCTTATGTTAATTTCCTCAGAGAAAAAGTGGTCAAGACCAATTCCTTATTTTATTCCAGTGTGTTTTTGAAGTGTCACTCTGTCGGGCATTTAGTATTCAGTTTTATATTATTCATGCCAGGCTATCAAGGAAGAACTGTTTATAAACAGTTCTGTGCAAATCATAGTGGGCTGCATTATTTTTAGTTCAATGACAGGTACATTAGCCATTTTGGTATTAATGCCTCATAGCACTGGTGAGGCAGTGACATGAACTGCATTCAGAATTACAAACTGGGGTCTTCTTGACAGAAGAAGGGCAAAGTTTTGCCACTGCATTATTACAGGACCTGTGTAGTACTACTGAAAGTTGTAACTAGTTCATTTCCTGCTTTAGTACTGTCGCCACACATTATAATTTATACTATATCAGTGATGCAGTGAATAACATATAGTTCTGTGAGCATACTAATTACAACCGTAAATGTTTAAGATGAATTATGCAGTGCAGACTCCATACCCCTATAAAGTATTGAGCATTTGTTTTTTTTGTTTTTGTTTTTTTGTTTTTGGGAATAAAACAGCAACCATCATCCCACTTCATAAAGTGGGTACAGCAACAGACTGTGGGAACTATAGACCATAAGCTTAACCAGACTTATTTGTAAGGCCATGGAATGAACCATCATGGGCTTTGTAAATAAGGATATAGGTGATCTCCACACCCTTGATCCAACACAGTTTGGTTTTGTCAAAGGCAGGTCATACCTGCTAAACCTAGTGTACTACTTCAAAAACGTCACCAGAACCATAGACGAAGGCAAGTCTGTGCATACAGCCTACCTTGATTTAGCCACGGCCTTCAACACAATCCCACATTTGGGCACCATTGATACTCTCCCAGGTGAATATCAACGTTTATGTCATCAGGTGGGATGCTAATTGGCTCACCGACAGATCACACTCAGTCAAAGTTGGGGGCTTTACCTCCACCAGCAGACCTGTCACCAGTGGGGTTCCACAGGGGTCAGTGCAGGACCTCCTGTTGTTTGGAATATACTTCTCAGAAGTTCAGGCCAAAACAGAGGGGCTGTGGCTGACTAAGTTTGCTAACGACTGCAAATTAGGTGCACTCATTGAATCCTCAAACGATGTCCGTATACTTAGAGGGGTTTGCACAAACCAGTGATTGGTACCAAAACCATGGACTCAAACTCATTGCAAAAAAATGCATTACTATCCCCTTCGGTAAAAACGATATCCCTGCAGCCTGTCATGTAAGTAGTTAGACATGGGAATGCAACTTGATTGTAGCCTAAACTTTGACCACCATGTGTCCACTGTAGTAAGGAAGGCATTCTGCGTCGCACACCTCATTAGCAAAGGCATTGCCAAAAGAGCGAAAGAGGTCATAGCACCCCCTGTACTCAACCCTCATCAGGCCAATAATTGAGTACAGTGTTCCCTTTGGTGTGTACCTTACCAGGCACCTGCAGCAACTTGAGACACCTCAAAGATTTTCTAACCAGGAAAATTGAGCGTCTCCAGCATATTTCATTCACTGACTGGCTGAAATCACTGTCACTGTACTCAGTAGCATTTAGACTCCTTAGAAGAGACTTGCGCCTGGCCTTCATAGCAGTCTGTGATCCAAACCTAATGGAAATGCTGCACATCTGCAAGTCAAATGGGATGAGAGTCCCCCGCTCCAGGGACCTTAACCTGGCGTGTGACATAAATAAAACCTGCTGGAGAGACAGATGTGTCTCAGAGGTTGCCACTCTTTTGGAATTGGCTACTAGTCTAGTTCATATCAAACAAAGCCCCTCTATGACCCTGATCTGATGTTATCCATGTCACTATTCCTCACTTCTGAGTTGTAGGCTCTGCCATCAGATACGAGCTGGCAATTTTTCAGACGGATCCTAGGCTCAAGCTTCTCCCACTCCCATAATCCTTGACTGCCGTCTAACCCCTCATATATCATTTGCTGCTTCACAGCTACAGATGCAGTTCGTCTGGCTCGAGTCCTTCAGTGGGATAAGTGCTTATTTTCAGAATTCCTTTTTTGTTCTTATAGATCTTTAAATTAATTATTTGACTACTTAGATTTCTAAAATCTCTGTTAGAACTTAGGCTTAAACTCTCTTCTCATGCTTCTTTTGATTTATTTACTAGTGTTTGTTGTCTTCTTGCTGGTTTTTGATTGTGGTTCAGCTCCTGGTTAATGGTTCTGGTTTGTGTTTTGGCTTCAGCGCTTGTCTGTTGTTCAGCCCCTCATGTCTGACAAACCAGCAGGATTTAAGAGGTGCTCCTTGTCTGGTCAGAAGATGCCCACTATTGTTTGGGCACTGACCCACCTGGAGGTTGAATGCAGCATTTGTGCCGCATTAAACCCCAGGGATTTGGTTGAGCATCGCAATAAGTTACTATTGAAAGGCATGGCTCGGGGGTTCATTGGTCCACCACTCTCTGCCCAAGCTCGGGGTCCTCTTCCTCCAAGAAACTTAGGCTGTCTGATCCTAGCTCTTCAGATCTGACTCCAGTTTCGGCACTGTCGGATCCGAGATCCCACAAGTCTACTTCCGGCTTCAAGGCCTCCAGTTCGAGGCCTTTGGATCAGAGATCCCAGGAGTCAGCTCCCAGATCCAAGTATGTTCATCGTGTTACCCTGCTGCAGTCATCACACTTGAGTTATCCTGTCGTCAGGCGGTCCCACAGTCGGCCGGAATTCCAAAGTCTTGGACCGGCGTCAGTTGCTGTCACTTCTTCCCTGACGTCAGTGCGCCAGGGGTATATATATTGCAACCGACGCCATTTTCTTCAGTCTTTCTTGCCGCGCGGTGCCTGAAGCAGAAGCAGTTCGCAAGTGCCGGTCGGACGACTCCTGAGATTTTCGAATTCGAGTTTCAGACCGAAGTCTTCTATAAAGCTAAGTACCCCGTTGGGGAAACTTTTCTTGCCTCAGACAGATGTCAGAAAAAGTTAACAATTGTATTTCTTGTGGGAAGCAAATACCTCATAAGGATTTTCATTCTTATTGCATACCTTGCCTAGGCCCAGACCACGACGTCACTAGTTGTCATTTTTGTGCTAGGTTTAATAAACATACTATTAAAAGACGCTTTGATTTCGCACGACACTACTTCGGTAGAAAATTTAATTACAGTATGCCGTCAGAGCAACTGACTACCGGCGTGCACAAAAAAATGCAAGTATAAGGACAGACAGCCCAGGCCTAAGCCAGATTCCGAGGCCTCGGCTGGTCCGGTCTCCGGTCCTCAGTGAGGCTCCGACGCAACCCCTGACTACCGCAGATCTGGAACCCGAGATTGCTTCGGAACTTTTAGAAGAACGTACCAGGCTGACGCAACCATTTTGTTCAGGCCCTACCGACGACATTGCTGATAAAGATGTCGGTGCTGCAGAAACGCCATCGGTTTCTGAAGGCGTCTTCAGACCGACGCTCACCATTAAAACGTTTCCTAAGACGAAGACTCCTATTAAATCTAAAAGGACTGCACTTCAGTCCCCTGTTCAAGGCCCAATGCCTAAGAAACAGATGCTCAAAATGGCTGAAGATTTGTTTTCTTTAATCAGGGGTTCCCAGCCTCCTCCTGACAAAAGGCCCAGACAAGAGGAAGATTATGCATCCTCTAAACAAGTGTCCATTTCTTCAGCCTCCTCTGAAGACCAAGATTACTCCTTCTCCCCTTATGAAGATTCTGATGCTGAGGATTTCATTCCCTCAGCTTGTCCTCCTGAAGACTACTCCTTTGGGGAAACTTTACACACTATGAGGGAACATTTCCACTGGGAAGGTCAGGACTACTCTGACTCGAAGAAAAGGCTCAGAGAGTTTCTTTTACTCCCCCAGCACAGACCACTTGCCATCCCACCCATGTTAGACATTGTGGATGATGTTTACTTAGAATCCAGTTTGAACCTAGACTCTCTACCTCCTGCTCCAGCCAAGCCTGACAGATACTATAGAGTGCCCGATTCCCACAAATTTCTATACAAAAGTCCTGTTGCTGACCCAGAGACAATCTCCCAGGGTCCCAAAGGGGCTAAGGCTTCTATGGCTAAAAATCCTGTACCCTCTGAAAGGGATTCCAGAGCGCTAGACAGGTGGGGGAAAAAGGTTTACACCTCAGCCACTCTAGCTATGAGGGCACTAAATTGCCAATTTCACATGCTTAAGTATCAGTAATTTCTAATCTCTCAGTTAAAGCAAAGAATCTCCACTCTCCCTCAACAGTCTGAATTGAAAGAAATGCAGGATCTGTTGCATCCAACTGAACAGGTGAGCAAACACATCTTACAATGTGGGTTTGATTCTCTGCAGGCCTCCTGCAGAGCAGCTGTCACTGGGTCCGTTATACGTAGGCATGCTTGGTTAAAGGAACAAACTCTTCCTGATCATGTTAAAGCAAAGCTTCTAGATACTCCCTTACAGCAGGATGTTCTTTTTGGAGTTAAAGCAGAAGAAGTTGTAAAGAAAATGGAGGATAAGGCAAAATCTATGCAGACAGTCAAAGATTTCCTACAGGTACAGCCCCCTCGCTTCAGCAGAAACTGGCCAACAAAAAACTGGTCCTTTCCAGCTACTGACAGACCACAGAGGGGTAAATACAGACGCCCAAGAGGCAGAGGACAGCCACAAGCCCAGTACAAACCTCACCAATGGGGCACTACAACACAGAAGGGAGGAGAAGACAGGTCCCAATCTACCAAAAAATCAAACTCAATGACTTGCACCTCATCTGGCCAAGCAACTCTCTCTTGACAGCCCTCTTGGGAGGAAAACTCGCACTTTTTTCAGACAACTGGCACATTGTCACAAAGGACAAATGGGTCCTAGACATAATTTTACGAGGATACAGATTTCATTTTCACACCTTGCCAATGAAAAGAGGAATGCCAAATCTGCCACAAAATCAATGGGTAGAGGCACAAAAGCAAATTACAGCTCTCATGGACATGAGAGCCATTCAACTGGTACCTACTCGAGAGCAAGGTCAAGGATTTTACTCAAGACTCTTTCTAGTGCTCAGAAAGGACAATGCCTGGAGACCTATTCTGGACCTTTCAATTTTAAACACATTCTTACAAGTACCCAAATTCAAGATGCTAACACTACAGCAGCTTCTTCCCATGTTGGGCAAGGAGGCATGGCTTGTAACGTTGGACCTCAAGGAGGCATACCTGCATAAACGAAAAGAAGTCAAAACTAGTACCCTCTCAAAATATGACATTCCTGGGTGCCCGCTTGAACACAACGGCCCAGAAGGCTTATCTGACGCCAGACAAGCAACTACAGCTGACTCAATATTTCAAAATAATGGCAACAAAGACTCAATTAACTGCAAGACAAATTCTGCAGGCTTTGGGCTTCATGGCATCTTGCATACTACTAATACCATTTGCAAAGCTGCATATGAGGAAATTACAGTGGTACCTAAAAAGCGTATGGTCTCAACGCAGCTTGGACACAATGATATCTCTCATTCCCTGCCTACAACAGGAGTTTCTATGGTGGTCACAGGTATGTCACCTCAACAAGGGTCAGCCGGTCACCTTGCCCCCAGCCAATCAAACTATCACAACAGATGCATCAGACTACGCCTGGGGGGCACACATGGCAGGACAGTGCGTTCAAGGCAAATGGACTGCAGATCAAAGGAATCTGCACATCAATCAAAAAGAAATGCTAGCTGTACAGAAAGCTCTGACAGCCTTCAAGAATCTATTACATCCAGGACAACTTATAATAAAGACGGACAACACCACAGTAATGTGGTACATAAACAAGGGGGTACTCACTCCTACCCTCTATGCAGGCAAGCAATGATCTTATGGAACACAGCTCTGGCTTACCAAATTCAGTTAAAAGCTCAATTCCTGCCAGGAAAGAAGAACACATTGGCAGACGACCTCAGCAGAAACATCATGGATCCCCACGAGTGGAAACTAGATCCACAAGTATTTACAATGATAACTCAAAAATGGGGCCTTCCAGACATGGACCTGTTTGTCAGTCCTCAAAACTATCAAATAACAAAATTTTGTACAAGGACACTTCACCATTAAGCTTGGAAAGTAGACGCACTTTCTTTCAGTTGGAAAAACCTGACAGCATATGCCTTCCCTCCATTGCCTCTCCTCACAAAGGTGCTTCTGAAAGATAAAAAGGAGAGACCACGACTGATTCTCATAGCCCCAGACTGGCCACGCCAGCACTGGTACCCACTATTGGGAAATATGGCCCAGGGCCCACCTTGGATCTTACCACAAATTACCCATTTGCTCACACAAAACAATCAGATTCTTCACAGCCAACTCAAAACCTTAAATCTGGCTGCATGGAAAATCACCTAAGCATCCAGCCAACTCTTTCCCAAGCAGTTATGGATGTTATTCTGGAATCTAGGAGGCCAAGCACCAGGAAGGCTTATTCGGACAAATGGAAAAGGTTTTCTGCCTAGAACCAAACTAAAGGCCAAGACACATTTCAGCCTCACATGCCTCACATTCTACAGTACTTAACTGAGATGTTGCACAAAGGACTTTCCTTCTCCTCCATTAAAATCCATGCTTCAGCTATTTCAGCCCACTACAACACGGATCCACCCTTATTTTCACATCCACTTCTAAGGCAGTTCCTCAGAGGGGCAAAAAACATTAGATCCCCCAGGAGAGCACCTACACAAACATGGGACCTCAATTTTGTTCTGGAAAAACTAAAGTTACCTCCCTTTGAACCAGCTTTTTCTGCAGATCTTCAGTTCCTATCATGGAAGACTGCCCTGCTGCTAGCAATAACTTCAGCTAGAAGAGTCTCAGAGCTGCAGGCACTAATGGCAGTAGAACCTTTCCTCATTTTTCATCAAGACACAGTTTCTCTACGAACTAATCCTTCCTTTATGCCTAAGGTGGTTTCCAGTGTGGCTTTAAATCAAACCATCCACTTACCCACCTTCTTCCCAAATCCACAGAACAAAGGTGAGAGACTCCTGCATTCCTTGGACATTCACAGGCAACTTCGTTACTACTTGGACAAAACTAAGGCTTTCAGAAAATCTGACCAGCTCTTTGTATCCTATGCTACAGCTTCACAAGGGAAGGCTATTTCAAAACAAGCCATTTCCAAATGGATAGGACATTGCATACGTTTCTGCTATACACATCATGGAAAACCAGATGTCCTTCAAGGATGCATCTGCAGTCCTTACAAATGGGTTGTCCTGTCGTCAGGCAGCCCTTCGGTCGGCCGGATTCCAAAGTCTGGGTCTGGCTTCGGCTGGTGTCGCACTTCACCTGACGTCATAGCTGCAGTTATTCGGGTATAAAGGCATCAGCCAACGCCATTTTTCCCAGTCTTTCTTGCCGCGTGGCGCCCGAAGCAGAAGCTGTTCGCAAGTGCCGGTCGGTCAGATCCAGAGATTACTACTACCGAATACTACTTCGAAGACTTCTAAAAGCTAAGTACCCCGTTGTGGACTCTTTCTTGCCTCAGCCGATGTCAGAGAAAGTTAATAACTTTTTATCCTGTGGGAAACAAATACCTCATAAAGATTTCCACTCCTACTGTATTCATTGCTTAGGCCCAGACCACGACGTAGCAGCTTGTCTAGCCTGCTCTTCTTTTAACCGACGGACGCTCAGACGTCGGTCGGAGTTTGCTGAACAAATTTTCGGCTCTGATTTTGCCTACATTATGCCGTCGGATCCTCCGACAGCGCAAATTGCCAAAAAAACGGAAAGAAAGGGACCGACACTCGCGGTCCGCGGTTTCGGCCGAAACCGCGATTAAGCCAACCGCGAGTGTCTCGGTTTCGGCCGAAACCGAGCAAGCGGTTCTTTCCCCAGCTGAAACCATGCCTTCTACCGAGGCCCCTTCTAACCTGGTAGAATCTGCTTCTGAAACTCAGCCTTCTGTTGCGGTTTCCCAGGATTTATCAGATACAATTCCCCTGGGCATTTCAACCCCTGCACGTGGAGCTGCTAGGCCTCCTGCAACCATGTCTATTAAGGCCTTTGCCAGGGCCAAAGCAGCCAAAGCTTCAAAATCTGTGCCTGCCAAACCACCCCCACACAGGCCCAGCACTAGCTCTCATATTTTTTCTTTGGCTGAGGATTTAATTTCTTTAATTCGTGGTTCCCAGCCCCATCCAGACAGGTCCTTTCTCCCTCCCCCAGAAAAGAGACCTAGAGCAGAGCTCCCTGAACCAGTACCCTCTGATGGTTCTTCTGATGAATCAGAACATTCAGAACTTCCTGAGGCTCCTTATTCTCCTTACGAGGATTCTGATGCTGATGAGTCCATCCCTTCAGCCTCTCCACCTGAGGAATTTTCCTTTGGGGAGACATTGCATGCTATGAGGGAACAATTTCAGTGGCAGGGCCAAGATTTTTTAGACTCCAGAAAAAGGCTTAGAACCTTTCTACATTTGCCACAACATAGGCCTTTGGCTATACCTCCAGTTCTTTCTGTTGTAGATGATGCATTTAATGATGCTTGCACTGCTCCTGATTCTTTACCTCCGGCTCCTGCTAAGCCCGATAGGTTCTACAGGGTCCCAGACACTCACCACCATTTATACAAGGCTCCCTTGGCAGATCCAGAGACCATCGCTCAGGGCCCTAAAGCCGTAGCTGCTACTTTTACTAAAAAAACCCTCCCCTCTGAAAGGGAATCCAGGTCCTTAGAGAGATGGGGTAAAAAAGTTTACACTTCTGCCACCTTGTCAGCTAGGGCTTTGAACTGCCAATTTCATATGATTCAATATCAAGAGTTTATGCTTGACCAGTTAACTAAAAAGCTTTCCTCTGAAGAATCTTTAGATAAGAAATATGTTCAGGAAATGGTACATAACATACAGCAGGTTAGTAACCATTCTTTAAAATGCGGCTATGATGCACTGGAGGCTTCCTTTAGATCAGCCATGACGGGCACAGTAATCAGGAGACATGCATGGTTGAAAGAACAGGCATTACCAGACCATGTCAAATCAAAACTTTTGGATGCACCCATGGACAAGGTCAATTTATTTGGTTCCCCTGCTCAACAGGCGCTGAAAAAGATGGAAGAAAAGGCAAAATCTGTACAAACAGTGAAAGATTTTTTACAGGTTCAACCTCCAAGGTTTAGCAGGAACTGGCCCTCCAAAAATTGGTCCTTTCCAGACTCCTCTAAGGCCCAGAGAGGAAGGAATAGGCGTTCAAGAGGCAGAAACCAATCCAGGGGTGCCTACAGGGGACGCCAATGGCAAGGTAACAACCAGCGAGGCACAGACACAGCCACCACCACTACAACAACTCAATCACAGTGACTTGAAAGTGGCACCGCCTACCAGGGAACAACTACTAGCACCCTTAGGCGGAAAACTAACATTCTCAAAAAACTGGCACTGCATAACAAGGGAAAATGGATTTTGCAAACTATAGACCAAGGTTACAGGTTCCATTTCCATACTCTACCAGGGAAGAGAGGAATGCCAAACCTACCGCCTTCTCAAAGGACAGAAGCTCTAAAACAAATATCTCAGCTATTAAAAATGAGAGCTGTGGAAAGGGTACCACCTATGGAGCAAGGAAAGGGATTTTACTCCAGACTCTTCCTGGTACCAAGAAAAGAAAACAAATGGAGACCCATTCTAGACCTGTCCGCTTTAAACACATTCCTTATTGTTCCAAAATTCAAAATGCTGACCTTACAGCAGCTTCTTCCCATGCTGGGCAAGGAGTCTTGGCTGGTAACTCTAGATCTCAAGGAGGCATACCTGCACGTCCCCATAAGACCAATTTGCAGAAGATACCTCAGATTTCTTGCAGGATCAGAGCATTATCAATTTTCAGCATTGCCCTTTGGCTTGTCTACTGCGCCCAGAGTGTTCACGAAATGCCTGGCATCAGTAATAGCTCATTGCAGGCTCCAGGGAATCCAAATTTATCCCTACCTGGACGACTGCCTGATACAAGCGGACAACAAAAGCAAACTAGCAGAAGATTTACAAAAAGTCATTTACCTGCTGCAAGCCTTGGGATACACAGTCAATATAAAAAAGTCAAGGCTGATTCCATCCCAAAGAATAACCTTTCTGGGTGCAGAGCTGGACACAACAAAACAAATGGCATTCCTAACTGCAGAAAAGAAAGAACAACTACCTCTCTATTTTTTGGCATTAACAAAGCAGAACCACCTAACTGCAAGAAAAGTACTGCAAGCTCTAGGCTTCATGGCATCCTGCATAATCCTGGTCCCTCATGCCAGGCTGCATATGAGAAAACTACAGTGGTACCTAAGGAATTTGTGGTCTCAGCACGAGCACAGCCTAGAAACCAAAATTCCAATAATCCCATGCCTGAAACAGGAGTTCCTATGGTGGGCTCAGGCCTGTCAATCAAACCCAGGACTACCCTTCTGCAACAGCCAACCAAGCCAAACCATTACGACAGATGCCTCAGACCTCGGTTGGGGAGCACATATGCAGGGCAAGTGCATACAAGGCTTATGGACTCAAGATCAGCTGCACCTACACATAAATCTAAAGGAAATGCTGGCAGTAAAGTTGGCAATCCAGTCATTCAGACCTTTTCTCCAAGAAGGCCAGTTGATGATAAGGACAGACAACACCACAGTTATGTGGTACATCAACAAACAGGGGGGCACCCATTCATATCCTCTGTGTCGGCTGGCCCTGGACCTATGGGATGTGGCCCTGACCAACAACATTCAGTTGCAAGCAATCTTTGTACCAGGAAAAGAAAACATTCTAGCAGACATATTAAGCAGAACAACCACAGATGCCCACGAATGGATGCTTCATCCGGACATCTTCAAAGCCATCACAAGGAAATGGGGATTACCACAAATAGACTTGTTTGCATCTCCGGTCAATCACCAGCTAAAGAAATTCTGCACGAGGACGTACCACCCTCTTGCTTGGAAGGTGGACTCGCTCTCTTTCAGTTGGAAAAACCTGACAGCATACGCATTTCCAATACTTCCTTTGATGCACAAGGTGCTTCTGAAGATCAGAGGACCGTCCCAGGATCATTCTGATAGCTCCAGACTGGCCAAGACAACATTGGTACCCATTGCTGAGGGCAATGTCTCGGGAACAAATATGGACACTACCCCTGATCCCATTATTGTTAACCCAGAACAATTACAGCATCCTGCATCCAAACCTGAAAACACTGCAGCTAACTGCTTGGAACATTACATAACAGCAACTAACCCAAACTTATCCCAAAGGGTTAAAGACATAATCCTGGAGGCACGCAGACCTTCAACAAGAAAGAATTATGCTGCAAAATGGAAAAGATATTTCATTTGGAATACTGCAAAGGGAGAAGATGTGACTCTAGTAAACATGGCCAACATCCTGGAGTACTTGGCAGAGCTTTTCCACACAGGCCTGTCCTACTCTTCCATCAAGATACATGCATCAGCTATTTCAGCGCAGTATAGCTTGGATCCTCCTGTCTTTTCTCATCCCCTGCTCAGACAATTTCTAAGAGGAATCAAAAATGTGAAACCTCCCAGAAAACCACCATTGCCAGCTTGGGACTTGAACTTTGTGCAGGAGAAATTAACACTTCCTCCCTTCGAACCAGCAGAATTACAATACTTATCATGGAAGACTGCTTTTCTGCTGGCAATAACCTCAGCAAGAAGGGTCTCTGAACTACAGGCACTAATGGCAGTACAACCCTTCCTGATCTTCCATCAAGATAGAGTGTCTATGAGAACAAATCCTACATTTATGCTTAAGGTGGTATCCAGAGTGTCATTAAACCAGGCTATCCACCTACCTACATTCTTCCCAAATCCACAGAACAGGGGAGAAAGGCTTTTGCATACCTTGGATGTACACAGGCAGTTACGCTACTACCTGGACAGGACTAAGTCCAATAGGAAAACTGACCAGCTACTGGTAGCATATGCCACAGGAAAGGAAGGAAAACCAATTTCAAAACAGACAGTCTCCAAATGGATAGGAAATTGCATTAGATTTTGTTACTCCTACCATGGAAAGAAAACTCCAGAAAACATCAGGCCTCACTCCACAAGAGCTACAGCCACTACCACAGCTTTCTTAAGAGGAGTGGCTACCAAGGACATTATAGAGGCTGCTACTTGGACCTCCGTGCATACATTTGCCAAGCATTACAATTTGCCTTTATACTCTAGATCCCGAGCAGGTTTTGCCACTGCTGTTTTGCAAGGGATCCTAGCTACACCATAATCACTACTCTTCCTCCTCCCCTTGTTTAGCTATGGTATTCTACCCATTTGTAAGGACTGCAGATGCATCCTTGAAGGACATAGTACAGTTTTGTACCTACCATAAATGTAGATGTCCGAGAGGAATGCATCTGCAGTCAGGATTACCCACCCTCCTTCCCCTCTGAGGTACTCCTAGGGTAGTTGCCAGCCTTCAGCTAGCTTGGGGGGGGATCTATTATGGTGTATTTGTTTGTATATATGTACATACATGATTATTTTTGTGTTTACTTTATATTATTTGGAATCATTGGCATTTATCCAAATTTAGCCTTCCAGTAGGGCACCTGGCATCTGGGGCAAGAAACACTGAGGAAAATGGCGTCGGCTGATGCCTTTATACCCGAATAACTGCAGCTATGACGTCGGGTGAAGTGCGACACCAGCCGAAGCCAGACCCAGACTTTGGAATCAGGCCGACCGAAGGGCTGCCTGACGACAGGACAACCCATTTGTAAGGACTGCAGATGCATTCCTCTCGGACATCTACATTTATGGTAGGTACAAAACTGTACTTTCCTGCTACCATTAGGCCCCACTCTACCAGGGCAACAGCTACATCTACAGCTTTTCTCAGGGGGGTTCCAATCAAGGAGATTTTGGAAGCTGCAACTTGGAGTTCAGTACACACCTTTACCAAACACTATCACTTACCACTTTACTCTAAGACTAGGGCAGGCTTCGCCACTGCAGTTCTGCAGGGCCTGATAGCTTCCTCCAATCCTCTATGATTCCTCCACCCATCCTTAGCTTTGGGATTCAACCCAAGTGTGATGACTGCAACAGGGTAACACGATAAACATAGTACAGTTCTGTACCTACCATAAATGTAGATGTTCGAGTGTACACCCTGCTGCAGTCCAGGTTACCCTCCCTCTATCCCTCTGAACTAACTGGCTAAAATCTCTACAATACCTTCCTGATGTATTTGCTTATAGCTGGAGGGATTTTGTGTTTGTGCAAAATTTACTCAATTTGGTACTAATTACTGACCACCTTTTTGGGGGCACCTGACATCTGGAGCAAGAAAAACTGAAGAAAATGGCGTCGGTTGCAATATATACCCCTGGCGCACTGACGTCAGGGAAGAAGCAACAGCAACCGACACTGGACCAAGACTTTGGAATTCCGGCCGACTGCGGGACCGCCTGATGACAGGATAACCCAAGTGTGATGACTGCAGCAGGGTGTACACTCGAACATCTACATTTATGGTAGGTACAAAACTGTACTTTTCCGGATCAAGGTCTTCACATCTGGCCAGGACTAGACCTCCTTTTATCCAAGACATTAGAGTTCTAAACACTCTGATCAGAAACTGATGGATCCGAGACCCGTGGTCGGATCCCACTATCTTGATTGGGGGACTCTCCATTGGGTTCTGGCCCAGAGCAGCATTTTTCAGCTCACAGGCACAGAAGTAGTTGTTCTGCGAGTTTTAGGAGGTCCTTGGGGTGTAGGCACACGTCCCCAGCTAGGTCATCAGCCTCTTCTAGGTCTTCCAGGAGCTTGCTTCTGTCTGACATGGGCAGGATGATGAGGTCTTTCCTCAAGGCTCAAATTGAATTGGGCCTTCATATGTTCCCTGCTCATCTGGCCAGGGGTCCTTCCTCTGCCCCTACACTTCAATCTCCATGTCTGACCCAGTTGGTTTTAGACTTCCAGAACCTGGGGTGCAGGGAGGAGGTGATGGGGACTCGGAGCCCATTTGGTTTCTACCCCGTCAGAGTCCCTGACCTGCTCTGCTCTTTCTCCCTTGGAGCAGACTGAGTCATGGACCCGAGCAGCCACTCCAGCGTCCTTGGCAGAGGGTTCTGGTCCAGTTTTTTCGGAGTGGTCTCTGGCCTCTCAGTGCTTTACCTCTCAGCAGTTCA
Source organism: Protopterus annectens (assembly GCF_019279795.1). Classification (NCBI taxonomy): domain Eukaryota; kingdom Metazoa; phylum Chordata; order Ceratodontiformes; family Protopteridae; genus Protopterus; species Protopterus annectens. The sequence continues at coordinate 270,342,311 of NC_056729.1, read as the reverse complement.
GGGCTGGTGTTATCTGGGGGTCTTGAGGTGGTGGCATGCCCTGCTCTCTCTTTTCAGGTGGTCTTGCCTGCCGGGAATAGGGAGGGGGCATTATCCAGACTTTTGGCCTTCTGGCTAGTAGAGAGGACCATCTCCGCTGCTAGAGCCGCCTTCCCTGCTCTCCAAGCTGCTTCCCAGTCCCCCTCATCTCTGAGCCTTCTCATCCTGCTCTATGTCAGCCCTCCCGAACCAGCCTTCAAGGGGGAGTATACCCACTTGGTGTTCCCCACTCTTCCAATTCCTCCCTTGAGCTCCCCTTAGAGGATGTGCACCTGGATGATGACGTATAAAAGGAGGCACCTAGACTCTCCGATGAAGTCTCTCACTGAAGATAAGGACCTTGATGAAGGGGACGAGTCCCCCAGATCTCTGCCGGAAGATGTCGCCTTCAGAGACATCCTAGAAATCCTCAAATTGAGGGGCAGATGGTCCTCCCATCCCCCATCCTCCAAGGGCCTGTGTTCCTGAAGGCATTTGGGATAGGATCATCTACCACCTGGGTTATCCTCCTGCTGATGGAAACGATACACCCCATCTCCAGCAGGGCATGGAAGGAGCCAGTCCCCACAAGAGTGGAAAAATTGTCTACCGACCAATGCAGTTTTGGTCAAAAGGGGTGCCAGTCGATGCTATCACGGTGGCTGCTGCCACTGAAAAGGAGTTGGTGGAGCAAGGTAGCATACTACGCCTGTCCATCTCCTCAATTGAGAATCATGGGCTATCGACAGACATGGAAAGCAGGTTTTTGCCTCAGCTACATTTGGTCTGCGGGTGCTGAATTACTTAGCACACTTCACCCACTTCCAAAGGGATTTGATTAAGGAACTCACCACTTCTCTTTCTGAGTTCATGCCTGCCAAGGACTTGAATAAAGTGTCTCCCAAGCTGTCCACTCTTGTGTTCCTTGCGAATTCCACGAGGTTGATTTCCAGTGCTGCAGAGGGCATCTCTCGAGCAGCTGGCATAGGCATCGCTATTAGGAGTTTCACCTGGCAAGAGGGGAAGACCTTATTGGTTGTGGGAATCAAATTTTCTACCTCTCAGCTGTCCTTTTCTAAGACACAATGAGGGAGTAAGAAATTGTGGTTCCGAAAGTCACAGTCATCTTTTCTTTTCAGGAGGCTCAGGATGAACCCTCTTCTAGAGGTCTGGGGAGATAGTTAAATGGTGGACACCACCCTAGAGGCAGAGGTGCCCACAAAATCATGACTCCAGAGAGCCTTTCTTTGAGAAGCCCTTCCAGCACTCCTGATGCATTATCCAACTGACCTGCCCTGGTGGCAGTCAGAGGTCATTTGTCTCTGCACCCTTTGGCCTGAGCAAACATCTCAAGAGATCGGTGGGTGCTTAGTATTATTTCCAGGGGTGCTTAGTATTATTTCCAGGGGCTATTTTATTCCCTTTTTCCACCCACCAGTCAGGACGTTTCTCCCTGATGCACCACCCTGTCAGAGGGAGCTCAGCGAGAAGTGCTCATTCTTTTTCAGGAGAGAGACATCCCAAGAGGTCTTGCAGGACAATGAGAATTCTGAACTTACTCTTGCTTCTTTTTGGTGCCAAAGAAAACAGGGGACCTATGTCCACTCCTGGAGTTGAGGGAGTTAAACCTCTCCATCAAGAAGTCGAAGTTCTAGATAGTCACTGTCCAGTCCATGCCCTTTCTGCACAAGGATGAGTGGATGTGCTCTGCAGATCTCCAGGATGCAAACTGTCTTATAAAAATAGACAGGCACTCCAGGAGACATCTCCACTTTTATGTAGGGGCCAGTCATTACCAGTTCAGGACCCTGCCCCTTTGGTCTCACCCAGCCCCCTGGGTGTTCAAGTTCATGGCAGTGGTGGCAGCTCACAACTTCCACAGTATTTGCTTTCCACAGGCGAAACAATTAACTTTTTCTGACATTGGTTAGAGCAAGAAAAAAGGATCCTCAACAGGGTACTTAGCTTTGGAAGACGTCAACTTGGAAATGAACAACTCTGGTAACAGCCAACCGGCAGTCATGGAAACTGCTTCTGTTTCGGGCTTCTTGGCAAGAAAGACTGATGTAATGGCGTCTGCTGTTACACTGTTATACCACTGACGACCTGACGTCAGTTCTGGAGCGACAGCAGCTGATGCAGAAATGCTAAGCCTCTAGTATTCTGGCCAACTGATGGCTACCCTGGCAGGTATAAACCCAACTGTGATGACTGCAACAGTGGATACACTCTAACATCTACGTTTAAGGTAAGTATACATAACTGTACTTTCAGTGCCTCCTTGATCTGACTCGTCCTCAGTTCTGCTTCATTCTTGGGGCCTCAGGATCCATGGCAGCAGCAATATATCTGGTGCTGTTAGCCAGGTTTTAAATGAGATTCTACAGTGGACTCTACTGGTCCAGTTGTCTTCTCTGTCTCATCCAATGACAGCTTCCATCTGCCTCACTTCAGTGTGCAGGCGTCATCTTCTTTGGTGGATTCAGTCTCCCGATCTCCTCGTGGGCAGCCCCTTTTCTCCTCCTCCTGGTGCCACGGTGACCTTGGACACTTCCCTGCTGGAGTGAGGGGGGGCAGTGCCAGGGAAAGATGGTCCTAGGTACATTGTCCCCTGCAGAGACCAAACTGCACAAATGTACTGGAGATGATAGCAGTTATTGTCATGTTGCAAGCCTTTCAGGGCTGTCTTCCTCTGGGTACTCCCTGCAGTGCACAAAGGCAACATGGCAGTTGTGTGGTACATCAGCAAACAAGGGGGTACACATTCTTATCTGCTTTGTCATGAGGCCATGAGAGTGTGGAAATGGGCGATGTCCATAGGGCACTTTCTCCTTGCAACACACATTCCCAGGGAGACCAATGTGCTCGTGCTAGCAGATGATCTCAGCAGACCTGTCTTTAGTCCTCCCGAGTGGTCCTTGTATCCCTCAGTGGCGCGAGAGAGCTTCTTTCATTGGAGTCATCTAAGCTGTGATCTGTTTGCTTTCCCTCTCAGTTACAAATGCAGCAAGTACTTCACCCTGATTCCCCAAACCAGAGTGTTCCAGAGGGATGCTGTAGTTCACAATTGGCCTCCGGGTCTCCTTTATGCTTACCCTCCTGTATATACGTCTCATTCCCAGAGTGCTTCAGAAAGCTTGACGCCTCAAGGCTCCCCTGATTCTCATTGCCCCCTTCTGACTTCAGCAGGTGTGGATGTTCATCGTGCATACAGCTGCAGTCATAACAGATGGGTTTTCCTGCCATCAGGCGGGTCCTCGGTCGGCCGAATTCCAAAGTCTAGGTCCAGCGTCTGATATCGTCGCTTCTTTCCTGACGTCAGTGCGACAGGGGTATAAAAGAACCAGCCAACGCCATTTTCTTCAGTCTTTCTTGCCGCACAGTGCCCGAAGCAGAAGCAGTTCGCAAGTGCCAGTCGGCCAGCTCCTGAGATTACGAATATTTTTCAACCGAAGACTTCTTAAAAGCTAAGTACCCCGTTGGGGAAACTTTTCTTGCCTCAGACTGATGTCAGACAAAGTTAATAATTGTATTTCATGTGGGAAGCAAATACCGCATAAGGATTTCCATTCCCTCTGTATTCCTTGCTTAGGCCCAGACCACAACGTCTCGGCCTGTCGTTTTTGTGCTACATTCAACAGACTCACTATTAAGCATCGGGCGGAGTTCGCCCAACACTATTTTGGCAAAAAGTTTAACTACATTCTCCAGTTTTGAGTAAAAGATGCAAAGATAAGGACCAACATATGAGGTCTGCGACTTCTACCGACACCACGCTAAAGCAGACTACAGGTGCTCCGGTTCTCAGCGAGGCGCCTACGCAGCCCCTGACTACCGATGACACTTCATTAGCGGTGTCTTCTGTGCCCGAGGTCGCAGGCTCTTCGGCCCACACCCCGACTACAGATACCAAAGCCACTCTTGGCGGGGAAACTCAGAGTTTAGATAGGCCTGCCTCCTCTCAAGGTGTCTTCAGGCCCTCCTCTTCTTTTTCCATTAAGGCTTTCACTAAATCTAAAGCAGCCATGAATACTAAAAGACAAGCTCCACAGGGCCCCACTCAAGGCCCCATGCCTAAAAAGCAGATGCTCAAAATGGATGAGGATTTGATTACTCTTATCAGGGGTTCTCAACCCCCCTCGGACAAAAGGCCCAGAGTGGAGGAAGAATACCCTTCCTCGGACCAGGCCTCCATTACTTCAGAACATTCTGAGGACCAGGAACATTCATACTCCCCTTTTGAAGTTTCTGATGCAGAGGAGTCCATTCCCTCTGCCCCCCCCCCCCTGAGGATTTCTCTTTTGGGGAACCTTGCATACCTTGAGGGAACACTTCCACTGGGAAGGCCAAGAGTACTCTGACTCCAAGAAAAGGCTCAGGGATTTTCTCTTGCTCCCTCAGCACAGGCCTCTGACTATACCTCCTGTCTTGGACATACTAGATGATGTGTATTCAGAGGCCAGCCTTAACCCAGATTCTTTACCTCCAGCTCCAGTCAAGCCTGACCGGTATTACCGGGATGTCCTTCAAGGATGCATCTGCAGTCCTTACATATGGGTTGTCCTGCCTCAGGCAGCCCTTCGGTCAGCCGGATTCCAAAGTCTGGGTCCGGCGTCGGCTGATGTCGCCCTCTCCCCGACGTCAGAGCGCCTGGGGTATAAAACGTCAGCCGACACCATCTTCCCCAGTCTTTCTTGCCGTGTGGTGCCCGAAGCAGAAGCAGTTCGCAAGTGCCGGTCGGCCAGCTCCTGTAACTTCAGCTACCGAAGACTTCAAAAGCTAAGTACCCCGTTGGGGACTCTTTCTTGCCTCAGCCGATGTCAGATCAAACGCTTAAAGTTAATAATTGCTTAACTTGTGGGAAACAAATACCTCATGAGGATTTCCATTCTTACTGCCTCCCCTGCCTAGGCTCAGACCACGACGTCTCTGCCTGTACAGTCTGTGCCTCCTTCAACCGACGCACTCTTAGGCGTCGGGCGGAGTTTGCAGAGGAATTTTTTGGGGCTAGTTACTTTTACAATATGCCGTCGGAGACTCCGACTTCTCATTTAACCAAAAAATGGAAGGATAAGGACCGACACACCTAAGCCTACCGCGAGTGTCTTGGTCTCGGCTGAAACAGAGTCCTTGGTACTTCCAACCGTCGAAACCGCACATCCTACAACCTCGGCCCAGGAGGCCTCTTCTGAGTCTGTTATAGAATTTCCCTCAGAAACCGGTGTTCCGTAAACATCCGACACCATTTCCCTAGACAAAACTACGCCAGCATGTGGAGCAGCCAGGCCTCCTGCATCCATGTCCATAAAGGCATTCACAAGGGCTAAAGCTGCTAAACAGCCAAAATCTCTGCCTCCCAAGGCTATTCCTCAGGGATCCACTTCAGGTTCACAGATTTTAAGTTTAGCTGAGGACCTTATTTCCTTAATTAGGGGCTCTCAGCCACATCCGGACAGGGGCTCTCAACCTCCTCTAGACAAAAGGCCCAGGGTTGAGCCCACTGATCCCCAGTCCTCTGATGAGGCCTCAGATGGCTCTGCTCTTTCAGACTACCAGGAGGAGGCCTTACGCCTCGAGGATTCTGATGCAGAGGAATCTATTCCCTCTGCTTCCCCTCCTGAAGAGCTGTCCTTTGGGGAGACCCTTCACTCCATGAGAGAGCATTTCAAATGGCAGGGCCAGGAATTTTCTGATTCCAGGAAGAGATTAAGGACCTTTTTGCATTTACCTCAGCATAGACCTTTGGCTATTCCCCCTGTTTTGAATGTCATTGATGATGTGTACTCTGAGTCTAGCATTACCCCTGACTCCCTTCCTCCGGCTCCTGTCAAACCAGATAGGTACTACAGGGTCCCGGACTCGCATCATTTCAAGGCCCACTCTGCTGACCCTGAAACTATTTCCCAGGGCCCTAAAGGGGTTGCATCTGCCACTACTAAAAATCCACTCCCCTCTGAAAGGGAGTCCAGGGCTTTAGAGAGATGGGGTAATAAAGTGTATACTACTTCCACTCTTTCTATGAGGGCATTAAATTGTCAATTTCATATGATACAGTACCAAGAGTATTTGTTAGATGAATTGCCTAAAAAACTGTCTTCACCTGAGCCCCTAGATCGCAAGTCTCTTCAGGATCTGGTAGATAACTCCCAACAGGTTAGCAACCATTTCTTGCAGTGTGGTTATGATGCATTGGAAGCTTCATGTAGGTCAGCAATGACAGGTGCAGTCATACGTAGGCATGCTTGGCTGAAGGAACAAAAACTCTGCCAGATCATGTTAAAGCAAAGCTTCTGGATGCGCCACTGGAAAAGCAAAAGTTATTTGGCTCCACTGCTCAGGAGGTCTTAAAGAAATTTGAGGAAAAGGCTAAATCTGATTTTCTCCAGGTCCAACCACCAAGATTCAGCAGAAATTGGCCCTCTAAGAATTGGTCCTTTCCTGACGCAGAGAGATTTCAAAGAGGGAAGAACAGGCGTGCCAGAGGTAGAGGACAAGCTAGAGGCTCCTACAGAGAACAGCAATGGCAGCCTCCTAACCAGAGAGGTAGTGCAGGACCTACAACTGCTGCACAAGGACAGACTCAATGACTTTACCTTGACCCCGCCAACCAGGGCTCAGTTGGAAGCACCTTTGGGCGGAAAGCTATCTTTATTCTCAAAAAATTGGCACAGTATTACAAGGGACAAATGGACACTGCAAATAATAGACAAAGGATACAGGTTCCATTTTCATACATTACCAAAAAGAAAAAGCATGCCAAACCTGCCACCGAATCAAAGGGCAGAGGCTTTAAAACAAATTTCCAACCTATTGCAAATGAAAGCTATAGAAAATGTTCCTCTCACAGAACAAGGCCAAGGATTTTACTCCAGACTATTCCTTGTCCCAAGAAAATAAAAACAATGGAGGCCTATTCTCGACTTGTCCGCACTGAATACTTATCTCATTGTGCCAAAATTCAAAATGCTGACCCTACAGCAACTCCTTCCCATGCTGGGCAAGGGGTCTTGGCTGGTAACTCTAGACCTCAAGGCGGCATACCTGCATGACCCTATCAGACAAAGTTGCAGAAGACACCTCAGATTTCTTGCAGGTTCAGAGCATTATCAGTTCTCAGCATTGCCCTTTGGCTTATCTACTGCGCCCAGAGTATTCACAAAATGCCTGGCATCAGTAATTGCACACTGCAGACTTCAGGGGATTCAAATATACCCTTATCTGGACGACTGCCTTATACAAGCGGACAGCCAACAAACTTTGGTAAAACACTTGAATTATGCCATCCGCCTACTTCAGGCCTTGGGATATACAGTCAACATTCACAAATCAAGACTTGTTCCATCCCAAAGGATAATTTTTCTGGGTGCGAAACTAGATACAACCACCCAAATGGCTTTTCTCACGGAAGAAAAACAAAGACAACTACCGGATTATTTCAAAAATCTGACAAGACAAACTCAGCTGACTGCAAGGAAAATCCTGCAGGCCCTGGGTTACATGGCATCTTGCATTCTTCTAATCCCACAAGCAAGGCTACATATGAGGAAACTACAATGGTACCTAAGGAGTTTATGGTGTCAGCACAGTCACAGCCTAGAAGCTTTGATACCACTCATTCCATGCCTTCAAAAGGAATTTCTGTGGTGGGCTCAAGAAAGCCAGTCAAACAGGGGTCTGCCCTTCAGCAAACCAATAATCAGCCAAACCATTACAACGGACGCTTCAGACCATGGATGGGGAGCACACATGGAGGGCAGATGCATTCAAGGACTATGGTCACAGAAAGAATTCCGCATGCACATAAACCAAAAGGAAATGCTGGCTGCGATGCATGCAATCGAGGCCTTCAAACATTTTCTGCATCAAGGACACCTGCTAATAAGGACAGACAATACCACAGTTATGTGGTACATAAACAAGCAAGGAGGTACCCATTCCTACCCTCTTTGCAGGCTGGCAATGAATCTTTGGGAACTTTCCCTAAAAATCAATATAGAGCTGCAATCCCAGTTTGTGCCAGGAAAAGACAATATACTGGCGGACAGCCTAAGCAGAAATATCATGGATCCACACGAATGGGTGCTGCACCCAGACATCTTCCTTCAGATAACACAATCATGGGGGAGGCCGGACATGGATCATTTTGCCTCCCACCACAACCATCAGCTGAATAAATTCTGCTCAAGGACATACCACCCACAAGCATGGAAAGTGGAAGTACTCTCTTTCTGGAATACTCTAACAGTGTATGCATTCCCACCTCTTCCATTAATGACCAAGGTCTTACTGAAGATCAGGATAGAGCAGCCCAAAGTGATTCTGATAGCTCCGGACTGGCCCAGACAGCACTGGTACCCACTGTTAAGGAGCATGTCACGCACGAAACCGTGACCTCTACCACAATGGCTACTACTTCTGACACAACACAATTACAAAACTCTGCACTCCAGCCTGAAAACCTTGCAGCTGACAGCCTGGAGAATACCTTGACTCCTCACCAGGATAAGCTATCCAAGACAGTGAAGGACATCATCATGGAAGCTCGCCGGCCTTCCACAAGAAAGGCATATGCAGCAAAATGGAAAAGATTTCGCACTTGGAGCACCACAAAGGGCCTAGATGTGACAGTGTTGAACTTGGCACATATCCTGGAATACTTGGCAGAAATGCTCCACAATGGCCTTTCTTACTCTTCCATAAAAATTCATGCTTCAGCAATTTCAGCAGAATACAATACTGAGCCACCTGTCTTCTCTCATCCTCTCCTAAGGCAGTTTCTAAGGGGAATTAAAAACATCAATCCTCCAAGGAAACCACCAGTGCCTACATGGGACCTTAACTTCATGTTAGAAAAATTAACTCTACCTCCCTTTGAACCAGAAGCATCTTCAGAACTACAGTTCCTGTCTTGGAAGACTGCCTTCCTTCTGGCCATAACCTCAGCAAGAAGAGTATCTGAGTTGCAGGCCCTCATGGCAGTACAACCATTTCTTATTTTTCATCAGGACAGATTCTCACTGAGAACCAATCCTTCATTAATGCCAAAGGTGGTATCCAGGGTCTCACTGAACCAAGCTATTCACCTGCCTACCTTCTTTCCAAATCCACAAAACAAAGGGGAGAAACTTCTGCATACTCTGGACATTCACAGACAGTTGCGCTACTACTTGGACAGAACCAAGACTTACAGAAAAACTGACCAGCTATTTGTAGCATATGCTGCTGGTGTACAAGGAAAAGCAATTTCCAAACAGACAATTTCAAAATGGATAGGGAATTGCATTCGATTCTGTTACTCTTTTCATGGCAAAACTGCGCCAGCTAACATTAGACCTCATTCCACCAGAACCACAGCCACCTCCACAGCCTTCTTAAGAGGGGTGGCTACCAAGGGCATTTTAGAAGCTGCTACATGGAGCTCCGTGCATACATTTTCCAAGCATTACAACTTACCCTTATATTCCAGATCCAGAGCAGGCTTTGCTACGGCAGTCCTGCAGGGCATTTTAGCTACACCATCCCTTTCTTAGATCCTACCTCCCCCAGTTTAGCTATGGTATTCTACCCATATGTAAGGACTGCAGATGCTTCCTTGAAGGACATAGTACAGTTTTGTACCTACCATAAATGTAGATGTCCGATAGGTATGCATCTGCAGTCAGGTTTACCCTCCCTCCTTCCCCTCTGTGGTATTTCCTGGGTACTTATCCCTCTTCTAGCTAGCTGGGGTTATCTATTATGGTGTATTTGTTTTATATTACTGTGCATGTTTGGAATTTTTTGCATCTCTCCAAATTTAGCCTTCCTTAGAGGACACCTGGCATCTGATGCAAGAAAAACTGAGGAAGATGGCGTTGGCTGACTCTTTTATACCCCAGGCGCTCTGACGTCGGGGAGAGGGCGACATCAGCCGACGCCGGACCCAGACTTTGGAATCTGGCCAACCGAAGGGCTGCCTGAGGCAGGACAACCCATATGTAAGGACTGCAGATGCATACCTATCGGACATCTACATTTATGGTAGGTACAAAACTGTACTTTCCTGATTCACACCAATTCCTATACAAAAGCCATGCGGCTGACTCAGAAACTATTTCACAGGGTCCCAAGGGAATTAAGGCCTCCACTGCCAAAAATCCATTACCTTCAGAGAGAGATTCCAGAGCTGTAGAAAGGTGGGTGGGGGAAGGTATACACCTCGGCCACCTTAACCATGAGGGCATTAAACTGTCAGTTCCATATGTTAAAGTATCAACAGTTTTTGTTATCTCAGTTGAAAAGCAAAATGTCGCAACCTGAACAACCAGACTTGAAGGAGTTGCAGGATTTGTTGCATAGTGCAGAGCAAGTGGGTAAACATACCTTGCAATGTGGTTTTGATGCTTTAGAGGCCTCATGTAGAGCTGCTGTTACAGGATCAGTTATACGTAGACATGCTTGGCTCAAAGAGCAAACCTTACCAGATCATGTCAAAGCAAAATTACTAGATGCACCTCTTCAAAAGATGTATTGTTTGGTGTTAAAGCTGAGGAGGTATTAAAGAAAATGGAGGAAAAGGCAAAATCAATGCAAACAGTGAAAGATTTTCTACAGGTACAACCACCACGTTTCAGTAAAAATTGGCCTTCAAAAAATTGGTCCTTTCCAGCCACGGACAGACCTCAAAGAGGTAGATACAGGCGCCCGAGGGGTAGAGGGCAATCTCAAGGATCATTTAGAGGCAGACAATGGCAAGCACCTACACCAAGAGGTGGCGAGGATAGTTCACAGCCATTCAAAAAGGAGAACCAATGACTTTCCCCTTTGCATGCCAAGCAAGGCTCAAATGGCAGCACCTTTAGGCGGAAAACTGGCATTATTTTCGAAAAATTGGCATACTGTCACAAAAGACAAATGGATCCCGGACATCATAGACAGAGGCTACAGATTCCACTTTCACACCCTTCCAAAAATGAGAGGCATGCCAAACCTGCCACACAATCAAAGGGCAGAGGCACAAAAACAAATTTCAGATCTCATGGACATGAAAGCTATTCAAGAGGTACCTGCACAAGAACAGGGTCTAGGTTTTTATTCCAGACTATTCCTGGTACCAAGGAAGGGCAAAGATTGGAGACCTATTTTGGACCTATCCATCCTAAACCCATACTTACTCGTACCAAAATTCAAGATGCTCACATTACAGCAGCTTCTTCCCATGCTGGGCAAGGAATCTTGGCTAGTAACATTGGACCTCAAGGAGGCATACCTGCATGTCCCAGTCAGATAAGATTGCAGAAGATACCTCAGATTTCTTGCAGGTTCAACCCATTATCAATTCTCTGCATTGCCCTTTGGCTTATCTACTGCGCCCAGAGTGTTCACGAAATGCCTGGCATCAGTAATTACCTTCTGCAGACTTCAAGGAATACAAATATACCCATATTTGGAAGACTGCCTGATCCAAGCGGACAGCAAGCAAATACTTCTGAAACACCTGGCGTTTGTAATAATGTTGTTGAATTCTCTGGGATACACAGTCAACAAAAAGAAATCAAGACTAATACCCTCTCAAACAATAATTTTCCTGGGTGCCAGCTTGAATACAAACACCCAGATGGCCTACCTCACGCCAGAGAAACAAGGGCAACTAATTCAATACTTCAGAAAACTGGCAACTCTCACCAGGCTGACTGCAAGGAAAATCCTGCAGGCTATGGGATTCATGGCATCTTGCATCCTGCTAATCCCATGTGCAAAGCTGCATATGAGGAAACTTCATTGGTACCTAAAAAACTTATGGTCTCAACACAGCCACAGTTTGGAAACAACTATGCCACTGATTCCATGTCTTCAAAAGGAATTTCTATGGTGGGCTCAAGCATGCCAAAGAAACATAGGTCTCCCATTCTGCAAGCCTCAAGCAAATCAAGTTATCACAACAGACGCCTCGGACTACGCCTGGGGGGCGCACATAGCAGATCGGTGCATTCAGGGCAAATGCTCACAAAAAGAAAAGCACCTACACATCAATCAAAAGGAAATGCTAGCAGTAATAAATGCTATTATGGCTTTCCAAGATCTACTGCATCCAGGCCAGCTATTGGTAAGGACAGACAACACCACAGTGATGTGGTACATAAACAAACAGGGAGAAACCCATTCATATCCCCTATGCAGGCTAGCCATGTCTCTATGGAACATGGCTCTGGAATTACAAATCCAACTTCAAGCACAGTTCCTGCCAGGCAAGGAAAATACGCTGGCAGATAACCTGAGCAGAAATATGACGGATCCACACAAATGGAAGTTGCATCCTCAAGTCTTTGCAAAGATAATTCAAGCATGGGGAAGGCCAGACATAGATCTCTTTGCCACCCACAGAAATTACCAATTGACAAAATTCTGCTCAAGGACCTTTCATCCACAGGCCTGGAAAGTGGACGCACTCTCTTTCAGTTGGTCAACAATGCCAGTTTATGCCTTTCCACCTCTTCCTCTGCTGCCCAAAGTTCTATTAAAAGCCAGAGCAGACAGACCGAAGATGATTCTCATTGCTCCAGACTGGCCAAGACAACACTGGTACCCACTCCTGGGGAGCCTGACGCATTGCCCACCATGGATCCTGCCTCTAATGCCTCTTCTACTGACTCAGCACAACTTCAAAACTCTTCACAGTCAGCTGAAAACACTCAATCTAGCCACATGGAGGATTCCTTAAATTCACAACAGACCCTACTCTCCAAGGAGATGCAGGATGTCATTTTGGAGGCCAGAAGGTCTTCTACTAGAAAAGCCTACTCTGCAAAATGGAAACGGTTTTGTGCCTGGAATCAGAAAAAGGGTCAGAATCCTGGAATACGACACTGATCCTCCTTTATTCTCTCACCCTCTCTTAAGACAGTTCCTCAGAGGGGCTAAGAATATAAAACCCCCAAGGAAGCAACCAGTACCTGCTTGGGACCTCAATTTCATTCTAGAAAAACTGACCCTGCCTCCTTTTGAGCCAGCTGCTTCAACAGAACTACAATATTTGTCATGGAAAACAGCCTTCCTTCTGGCTATCACCTCAGCTCGCAGGGTTTCGGAACTACAAGCCCTCATGGCTGTGCAGCCTTTCATCATCTTCCATCAGGACAGAGTTTCCTTACGAACCAATCCTTCCTTTATGCCAAAGGTAGTATCCAGGGTGGCCTTGAATCAGGCTATCCACTTGCCTACCTTTTACCCTAATCCACAAAACAAAGGGGAGAGATTACTACATTCCTTGAACATTCACAGACAGCTCCGTTATTACTTGGACAGAACAAAGCCTTTCAGAAAATCAGAGCAACTCTTTGTGTCTTATACTACAGGTGCTCAAGGGAAGCCTATTTCCAAACAGACAATCTCAAAATGGATAGCCCACTGTATACGCTTTTGTTACTCTTTTCATGGTAAACCTGTACCTACAGGCATCAGATCTCACTCCACAAGGGCCACAGCTACCTCCGCAGCTTTCCTCAGGGGGGTTCCTACCAAAGATATTTTGGAAGCAGCCACTTGGAGTTCTGTACATACTTTCTCCAATCACTATCACCTACCATTATACTCCAAATCTAGAGCGGGCTTTGCCACTGTAGTCTTGCAGGGCATTCTGGCTCCTCCTAGTTCCTCTTAGTGCCTACCACCCCTTTTTTAGCTTTGGGATTGTACCCATCTGTTATGACTGCAGCTGTATGCGCGATGAACATAGTACAGTTTTGTACCTACCATAAATGTAGATGTTCGAGTGCTAATACAGCTGCAGTCCAGGTTTCCCCCCCTCCTTCCCCTCTTGGGACAGGCCTAATGGCCAACACCCCCACATACAACTTCATTGGAGTATTCTTTTATGGTGTATTTGCTTGCAACTACTGTTTTTTGATTATATTGCATTGCATTATTACATAAAATTATGTTTTGCCTTCCTTCTGGGGGCACCTGACACCTGGGGCAAGAAAAACTGAAGAAAATGGCGTTGGCTGGTTCTTTTATACCCCTGTCGCACTGACGTCCGGGAAGAAGCGACGACATCCGACGCCGGACCTAGACTTTGGAATTCGGCCGACCGAGGACCCGCCTGACGGCAGGAAAACCCATCTGTTATGACTGCAGCTGTATTAGCACTCGAACATCTACATTTATGGTAGGTACAAAACTGTACTTTCCCCCTCAGGTCTCATCTGAAATACCCTACTGGATCCCCTTCTGGATCTGGTATCTCACCTCTCTCATCTTCTGATCCCAAACCTTCAGACTGTCTAACTGTGTGGTTTGTCCACTTCCCATAATTCTGAACCATTCCAGGCTTCCCTGTCCTGTCAGAGACATCATTCTGGCTTCTTAGAAGGCTTCCACCAGAAGGGTCTTTGGTAGTAAATGGAAAAGATTTTCTATCTAGGCCAGTCAATGGAAGCTGGATCCCTTTTTGGCTCTCATTCCAGTCATCTTATTATTCTTGGCTTTTCTCTTTTATGATGGAGCCAGTTTCTCCACTATTAAGCTGCAGCTGGCGGCCATCTCTAATTTTCATATTTGTGAGGAACCTACCTTTTCTTCTCACCTTTGTAAGGCCTTTTTGAAAGGTGTGTTCCTACTACAGCTAACTGTCCGAGATCCCCCTCTCCTCCTTCGGACCTTTCTTTTGTGCTGCAATCTCTTACACAGAGTACTTCCGAGCCTGCTGCCACTTGCAATGTTGTTTTTGTCTTGGAAGACCACCTTTTTGGTGGCTATAACATCAGCAAGACGAGTTTCTGACTTGCAGGCTGTCTCCATCAAGCCTTCCTACATGATTTTTCATAGAGACAGAGTGGCCGTCAGGACTAATCTCTCTTTTTTATGCCCAGGTTTAGCCACTGAAGCAAATTTCAGTCAAACCAAGCAGTTTAGTTTTCTTTCCCAACCATTCCAATAAAGGAGAGTATATGCTGCACACGCTCGACGTACATAGACAATTACAATTCTGTTTAGACAGGACAAAGAGCTTTCGCAAATCTGACTAACTGTTTGTGGCCGCCTGTGTTAACAGACAGGGTCGGGGGGTGTCCAAGATTACAATATCTCATTGGATATCACAATGTATTTCTATGGTTTATACTTCTAAGGGATTGCCTTTACCAGGATCTGTCAGAGCTCATTGCACTAGATCTGTGGCTATGTCAGCTGCCTATCTAGCCTGACATTATTTAGATGAGATTTGGGCTGCCGCACCTAGTGTACTCCTCACACTTTCATTAACCCATTACAAACTTAACCTAGTTTCCAGGAATGGGGCTTCCTTTGTCTCTAATGTTCTTCGGCATATCCTTCCATGAGGTCACTCAGGATTGTATGGTAACTAGGGTCTCTGACCCAGAAGTGGGGAATAGTGACATGGATAACATCAGTGTTATGTACTTACCATAACTTAGCATCTGTGTTATTCTATGTCACTATTCATCACTATCCCTTCATTCTTCCCCATCCTGTTAGATCTAGAGGAAGTGGAGATGTCCTGTTTGGTGGTTCAGGTCTACACTGGCTGTCTTCTAGCTCTGGGATAAACTCGATCTGAGGAGTTAGAGGGCAGCAAGGGATTATGGGACTGGGAAGAGCTCCGAGTGTAGGATCTGTTTGAAAGGTTGTCGGCTCGGACCCAATGTCAGATCCTATGACCCAGAAGTGATGAATAGTGACATAAGATAACACAGATGCTAAGTTATGGTAAGTATATAGCTTTTTTAAGTGTATCCTGGATGACTGGATGAGAAACCATAAATTCCTACCTGGGATTACGCCTATGATCCTCCTAGATATGGGCAGTCATTGCTAACTAAGATCTCAAGTTTAGCCAAGATCCTTTATATTGGGTTTCTCTAGTATTATATTGGGCACACACGGCTGGGCTCATGAAGATCTTAGAGTCACTAACCGAGTAACCACCTGTGAACCTAAGAATTATTTCCCTTTGTGAGAGTTGCCCCTTCTGCATAGATATTTACATTGCCCTGAGGTTGGGGCATAAGGTAATATTAGAAATATTGTTTGCTACTCAAAAGTTATGCATAA
This sequence comes from Protopterus annectens, assembly GCF_019279795.1. Taxonomy (NCBI): domain Eukaryota; kingdom Metazoa; phylum Chordata; order Ceratodontiformes; family Protopteridae; genus Protopterus; species Protopterus annectens. The sequence goes on along the minus strand of NC_056729.1, from coordinate 270,326,243 downwards.
TAGCTTTTAATTACTAGAAGTTTAGTCTTATGCCCAATGCTAAGTGAATATACTAAAATGTAAATATATTGCTCTTGTACTGACCACTTACATTGTTTATTTGTTTGCCTTTTTTATTTCTTGTTTTTGAATGCTCCTCCTATTGATTTTTACCATTTTTTTTCCTATTTCTTGTATTTGAATTTTCTGTGTATGTATTCTGCGCATGCTATATTCTGTATTTCTGCTCTCCTGGGAGCCTGGATCTTGGCTGAAAAGGGTCAGTAGATCAGCCCACTTAGCCAGTCAAATTGCAAATAAACTACTTTACTACCTGTTTGATGGACATAATCAAATTTGTTGGTGACTACTGAACGACAAAAAGAACTGAACATGTATAGGCACCTTTCCCCATCACATTGTGCATTTTTCTGTCAGACCAAAGCCGAGATAGTCAATCCAGATGGCTGGGTATCCACCTGTAGTGCAATTCCCACACACTGATTCATACTGCAGGAGAGATTTTTCTCAAATACATACAGTAATGTGTGTGTGTGTGTTCATGCAATTGTACTTTGCAGGATGGAGTTACATACTTCCTGCTGTACTTTTGAATAAAAAAAAAAAATGACAGTCAATCCTACATTACAGCAATTATGCATGAGAGAATGCAGCCCCACCCCAGTACAGAGACCAAGTCCAGAAGAATGGTGTTTGGACATGTGTTTAAAACTTTAAGAAGACTAGGAGCTTATACATGTATGAGGGAGCATTTTAGGTGCAGCTGAGAAGGTGTGTTGGGAGTTCTATAAAAAAAAAAAGCTGCATGGATCTGTGGACAGGAAACAATTAAGACTGACGGCTGATCCTGAGTATCCCAGACCTTAGAATGATCACCTTTGAAGTGATGGCATTGGAGCTTTGCTTCCAATCTGTAGCCCACAAAAAGCTGGAAATATTGTACAGTTGGCAAAACATTTGTCATTAGCCACTGGATTTTATACAGATAATTTGGCTGTGGTCTTCCATGATGCTGCTAGGTAATCCAAACTTTATTCCAGGACTCAACATGGTCCTGAGTAAGAAAAGCAGGGTATTAGATTTTATTTTTAGGGGTATACCTCTTCTGTTACAGTGTTTAGAGTAATTAGCTGTCAAACTCGCCCAATTAGTATTGGGGCAGCATTCTCAAACAGAGGACATAGCGTGAGAAGCCACATATGTGGTTGTGGGGAACATAATTGCTCATCTGACCCTGGCAGTTTCAAAGGTGAGAGAAAGAGCACACCATAAAGCTGTAGGGATGATACAACAGGTGCTTGCAGCTGGGATGGTTATATTCAGGTATGTTTAGCTGATAATTCAACACTGGCCTGATAAGGGGCAGCAGTTGAATGCTGTCCTTGAATAAGAATTTACGTCATCTTCATTCCAAAGAATATTTAGAAAGCCAGAAAGGGAAGATAATGGTATCAGTCAAGCCGTTACTTCACCTAATTGCACATAGGCAGTTAGAACCCACCCACAGAGCAGTGTCTTTTTGCAGGAAACAGGCAAAACAGTCTGAATATATATAGTAGAGATAGGGGCAAGCAGTAAGCTAGTATTGAAAGCAAGTTTGTCTGTCTTGCAATGGTCGATATTTCACTACACCTTCAACCTCACCCCACAACCCCTTTACTTTCATGTTCTGGGAGGGTGCTTTTTCCATTTTAAAGCATATAAGTTCTGCCTAATGGCTAACATCTGTAATGGAGGTTGCTTCTTCTTGTAGCAACATAGTTTGGTATCTTCCTTCCTTTCTTGACAATACCTTCCACCACTACCAACACCAAGAAATGCAGAATATTCTGAGATACTTCATTTACTACCTGACAATAGTGGGATTTTCTTTGAACCTGCCAAGCTGTAGTCTAACCATGGAAGACTGACATTTTCTTAGAACCTTCAACACAGAATAGAATAAGTTGTTCCAACCAAAAAGGATAAGGTCACCCATGTGGGGCAGTTCTTTTCAGACTTGGCGAAGAGGGCAGTCATACCAACAAGGATGTTCCTGAAGATTCTAGTTTGCATATATACCTCAATCATGATGGTAGTATCTAAAGATCCAGCGGGACTAACACAGGCAGCTGTTGAGCCAGGTGCTACATTTAATCTCCCCATTAGGAAGGAATTTAGATGGTGGGCTCAACAAGTATTAAACCAGGAGATGCCAAGAGGGCTCCAGTTTCTGGGCACAGATGCCTCATCAGGTCTGGACTGCTCATACTCATCTCATATTGAAGGGCATAGAGTTCCTAAATGCCTGTCAGCTTAGAGATGATGCCACTCATTCTAGCCCTAATGCTTTCAAAACTGTCGATCAACCAGAGACTCACCATCAAAGGAAAAAAGAAAATACAGAGAGGCCACACCCATCAGTTCTGTGTACAGGAAGTGGAGTGGCCTTAACTATCCCACCAGCTCTGCAAGGACCTAGAATAACAACTTCTAAAAGCAAGAAAGGGGAAACTGCAAGACTTATTTTAAAAGATGTTACCATCCCCACTTTGGTCACTGCAGTCCTCGTTTTCCCATTTAGTTCAAATGAGTAGATATATTACCTCTTGCATACCTCTGCATGATGCTGAGGTGAGTCTCCATTATACCCCATACCTTGAAGGTCTCAGACTGGCTACATGGATAATCTCGCCTTTGGTTCCCTTCAGGGTCAACTACCTCCCATTCTACAGAAGGCTAGGAATTCTGAATGTCCACCCTGAAATCCTTTGTCAAATTCATATGGTTAGCTCTATCCAAATGTGTATCTTGCAACTTTGCTATTTGCACCCTGGACTTCTTAATGTAAGGCCATTTACATTCTGTGATCATAGGAACAGAGAAATCATAGTATAAAGCTTATTACTCCATATTTATAGACATGATAGTGCTTTTAAATTGACTTTCCAACGCTAACATGCAGACATTGTTTGGCAGGATGATGTCTTCTGTAGCTGCTGCTGCTTAACTCCATTTGAATCTTTGTCACATTTTTGAAGACTTTGTGCTTCAGTGAACACACACAAAAAAAACTAAATAGATTTTCAGAACCTCATCCCCTTTTAACTTTGAGCACAAAACGATGCCCAGTTTCAAAAATATTCCTTCACCAGAAGGAACAATTGCCTCTAATTGACAGCTGCACCCACAGGCATCATCAAATCTAAAATTAAGGTTGCTCATGCTGAAGTGTATGTTACACCCTGTTTCCTCATACACCAGTTGCTCTTATGTTCTGTTCTCTGTTCCCTCCCAGTTATGAAAAACAACTTGCATGCTTTCAGTAAACACTGACTTTTAGTCTTAAGAAAAAGTGCACTGGCTACCTTTAAATAAATAAATTCTATAGTGTTACAGTAAATGCATAAAAGTAATAAAGCTGTTAGGGATGCAACTACTTACGTAACATAGTAACTTCTGTGTTTAAAACTTCAATTTATTTTTCACAGAACTGTTTGCCAATGTACTTTTAAAAGTTATCGCATTGCAGCGGATACACTTCAGTCAGCAAAGTGTTCAGACTTCTAATGATTAATTGCTTGCACCTACAGACTTGTCACCAAGTAAAAGCAGTAATTGATTTTGCAGATGCACAAAAATATTTGTATATTTCACTCAAAACACAATTTAGCCCTCTCATAATTGCTTGCACTTGTAGACCGTCTACCATCGAAAGCCTTTGCTAATGGAAAAATTTTGCAAATACAGAAAAGCACTTTCCTTGCCTTTCATCTTATTTTTCAAGCCTATTAACTTAAAAAATATATATTGTCCATCCCTTCAACCCAATATATTATTCTAGATATCCGGGGGGGGGGGGCTATTGTAATTCTATATATGCTTTGATTAATTAACTTCCCATCCCATCCCAGCCATCCAAGAGCACATTATATTAACATAAAAGTGATTTGTTACACTTTTAAATGTTATGTTTTTGTTTTGTATGTGTTGCAACAGCATTATTACCATAATGGTAACTGTTGTTTTTTTTGTTATGAAATTTCCTACCTGAACTGGCAAGACAGAGCTGCTTTTGGCATTCTGAAACTTATTTTTCTGTGAAACTTCACCTCCAGCATTATATGTTTGGTAACAGTGCTAGCGTAGGGCCGGAAATATTGAAGCATGTCTGCCTTTTTTTTTCTTCTGAGACTTGCTAGCTGTGGCAGGATAATGACAATGTAAATGCAGTCACATTCCACTTTTAATGTAATCAGTATTGCACTGGGTATTTTACTGTTTTACAAGGCAGTACTTTTCAAGGAGTTTTAAGTTTTTGCAGTGGTAAAAGCTTTGCTCTTGAGGTCAATTTCTTGGCATCCATGTCTTAATCTGTTACCCACTCAATCCTCAGTGCTAAGCACCCCAAAGAGTGCTGTTAAATTTGGCTCTTGCACTAGGGTGGCACTAAGTTTATCTTTCATGATTTCAAAACATAATTGTGGCACTCGTGCACTACAAATTCTGAGTAAATTTATTGAATTTGGTATAGATGTCAACTATAGTAAACAGCTATTACCCAGTAATAGTTATCTGCAATGGAATGATCACTTTACTACATCTTCACAGATGCACAGATTATTTCAAATGTTTTCTTTCTAGTACTAATTCCTTGCAGTATACCATATAAACACACTGTACAGTAGGCCTGTCACTTGAGGTAATTCGTGCATCTGTAGTTTTCTCCGTAAAAGTGATTGATAAATCCTTTGGTAGACGATTAGTTTTACATAGTTTTTATAATACTGTATGCCAGGCATTATGCATTTTACTAAAAATCTTATCCTGTTCCATCTTAACTTTTGTTAACATTTCACTTGAATATAGCATCATTTGTTTGAGTAATTAACTGAATGTGCTGCTTTATGGTTACTTTATAATAAAATCTCCTCCAGACTATATAAAACATGCTTACCTACTACAAACTGTTTCTGTCCTCTACTACATTATCAGAAGGCAGGGCTGGTTGACATAGAATCAGGAAGTAATCTGACAGTTGTTCAGCATAAGTAAACAAAACACCAGTTCATTAAACTTAAAAAGTAGAGGTTTACTGAAGTAGTTAAAGTAAAATTACACCTTTTAGAGTAAGAAATCCAGCTTTACAAGATGATGGTGTAATTATAACAATAAAGAAGTGGTAAGAAAAACCTTTGCACTTTATCATTAAAATCTGTTAAATGCCCAGTGCACTCTAATCAAAAAATGTGCTGTATCACTTTGTTGTATTCTGTAGAGCATCACGAAGGTACAGACAAGATGGATGACAAAACATCTTTCTGCAAGTAGTATCTACTGTCACAAATAGCAGAAAAATGTAGCGACATGCGTGGAAAAAATACTTGGGGAAAGTGCACTTGCTTTGAGATGAAGGTTTCGAGGTACGATAGTTGAACCAAAAGCAATTCATATAGAATAGCCATAACACTGTTTACATCTGTCTAAGATTTAGGTTTGCATACTCTAGCTGGGTTGGAATGATTCAGATTATGTAATTGTATCATGTAGTCCATCTGTTTTGAGTTTTAGTTACGTATTTATGCACATCTTTGTTGACCAGGTAAGTCCACTAGTCCATTAACCCTTTTCAGGCAAAACCTAAATGGCACTTTTGCATTATGACATTAAGGTGAATGCTGCATAGATTACCTTGATATGAAATACAGAGCAGGATGATTCATCCATGGCATATGACTTGTAAGTTGTACATTTGCAGTACAGAAACTGCATGTGTACAAGCTTGCTGCTCATTACATAAAGTAGTGCTACAGTGTTGTGAATAATAGGTTCTTGTGTAGGGTAGTAGAAGTCATATAGCTAAAACAGTGTCAGAGAGAAACAGTGAAGCTAGAATGTAGATGAGTGAAGGCTTGTAGAGCTGAAAGGAGCTGGTGGTGACAAGGATGTAAATGAAGGGACGAAAGTAGCCTTAGCAGCAATCAAGCTCATTGGGTGTTTATTAGCAAAGATTGTCGTAACCACGATATTATATTTCTTTTATGAAAATTACACCTTTACTTGCTTTCCCAAAGCTAGTGAGAGCTGTTTCTGTCCTGAGGTTTTGTGGTATTTTGTACAGCATTCGGGTGCTGCCTTTGAAAATACACTTTCATTTGTAGCAAGTGCATTGGGTGACCTGGTTAACAGGTAAGTCATCAAAATTCCTGAGTTAATATCCAGCTGTTTTGAAGGATAAACAATGTCTAAGTGGGGAGCAGTAGCACTCATTAAGTTAATTTATAGGTGAAGACAGTAGGCAGGAGACTGTTGCTTCTACAGGTAGCCAGCTACATTTACTTATGTAAGGCAATAGCCCTTCTGAAAGGGGTTGAGATGAATGAAATGGAATTCTGTTTTCATTTCTTTGGTTTTGGGTACTGTCCTCAGGCCAGGGCATTTCACACAGGAGCTTTACCAAGTAAATGGTATGTGTCCCTGAACCCTCTTCTTTTCTGAACTCTAAAGATGTATGTAACTATCCTATGTTCATCATAAAGGTCATTTAAACAGATTGGGGTCAAGGTGAGTATCTGATTTTTGGCCACATTTGAAGGGCAGTACAGATGTCCTTTTCAGGTGCTGGGCTATTTAACATTCCAGAAATGTCAGCTGAAAACTTGGCTGTAAGTTGGAGAGAGTCGTCTGTGTCATCTTCATTTCATCACTGCTGTATGTAGAATACAGTCATTACATATGCAAGTCTTAAGTGCTTCCAGCTAAAGTTTTAAAACTCTGTGCCATTTTGACTTCTGCTTTTTTCCTTGTTAATTTATATGGATTACTTAGGGTTGCCACCTTTTCAAATGCCCAAAGTGGGAAATTTTTGGTGCAAACGTCAGATTTTGCAGGCTGAAACATACCCGCAGCCAGTACGAAGGACAAAAACTTCACTTTTTTGCCTAGATAAACGCTTATTCTTGTAATGTTTCAGTTGCTTATTCTGTTTCTTATAACATTTAGGTGGTGCAGATACAGAATAACTGTTTTATGCAACTATTACATAAACTATAGGAAATAATTTTGTCCTAAAATCTCAGGACATTTGCCATTTTTACAATTTGTTTGCAGGACACAACTGCCCAAAGAGGGACTGTCCCTCGCAAAGTGGGATAGGTGGTAACCCTAGGATTACTGTGTACTGAGTTAATTCTTCTACCCCCCCCCCCCCCGAGCATTATGATAATGGGAAGTCAGCAGCAAATGTACTTACAAAGATGATCTACCTCCCCCAATATTATCCTTTTTAGGTAAAAACCATGATGTGTTAAATGAATGAACTGTAAAACTGAACAAATTTATAAGGGGGCATACCAAGCTTAGGTTACGGCCCCTTCCTGAAGATGTCAAGTAGCAGTTCAGTACTTCCCTAGTTAGATAGATGCTTTTTTGGTTTGCCATTGCAGTAGTCTGGGAAGCAAGAGGAACAGGGCAAGACTCTGCATTCAGTAGATATTCCTGTAGGTAAAAAAAAAAAACTTAGGACCTTTATAAAGGGAAAGGGCTGAGTTGATTGAGAAAGTAAGTTTCTTTATACAGACTCCCAGTCCCTTGAACCACCTACTAGTACTTTTGAGGGCAAAGCAACTGCTTTACTGACTCAGAAACAGGTGAGTATATTTGGCTTTTTTGATGCTGTTGGTAAGCTCTGTCAGTAGTGCCTTGAAAAATTCACAAGTAAAATGGGCAATCCTATGTTGTCTTCTCCATCTGGTTTCAACCTGCGTACTTTGGATCCAACACTGGCCACTTCTAAAGTCTTTAGCCTACTTTGCTTTGTCTCCCTTACCCATAACTCCTATTCCTCTTTCAGATCCCCAGATTTAATTTGCTGCCATTCAGGTCTGCAGCATGATCTTGGCGCTCTGCCTTGCTTATTGTTTTTTAGAATTTAACATAGTGATTTTGTAAGGGTTTACTGTTCCCTTACCCTTGGTTTGTACCCCTTTTTTGTTCCTCGTCTTCCTAGGTAGTTTGGTAGATGGTGTCTTTGTTGCCAGTCATTTTCCCTTCCCACTCTTATCAGGTTATAGTGTGCTGTGGATCTTGCGTGTCTTTTTAGCAGCTAAGGTTCATTTAAGCGTTAGGATATGGATAAGATCTTTAAAAGGTGCATTTCTTGTGGGAGCAGTTTGTCTTCCCAGGACACACACTTGATGTGCTTACTGTTTGAGACTGGTGCATCTGGATTCTAGGTGCTCCATTTATGAAAGTTTTAGCACTATAGAGCCATCAATGAGCATAAGGCTAATTTGGTGTTGAAAGGGCTTTTACCCTTGAGTTCTTCTGATTCTACATCACTTTGTGGGGTGGCTTCGCCCCTGGCTTCCTAATACTGGGTCTGAGAAGCCCCGACAACAAGATTCCTGAAATGCCAAAGAAGATTGCAAGAAGTCCTCTTCATCTTCTATCTCTGTACTTGCTGCCCTGGGCTTGCAGAATCTGAAGGTCTCTCAACTTTCTGGTCCCAAGGCACCATCAGCCCCAGCATCTAGGAGCCAATCGACATCTCAGAACCGATCTATAGAATTTCTACTCTGGCTCTAAGCATCCCAAGCCCCTTCTTGATCAAAGGAGCACTCTCGGGTATGACAATGTCCCCTTTTTTTTTTCCTGAGCACCCCACCTGAATGGTCACTGGAGGCCTCCCTGTCTCTGCCACAGTTCAAGGTATCTCTATCTCAGATCCATAAAATGGGATCTTCTTTCAAAAGACCTAAGCCCTCTTCAGTGGCTTCATTCTTCTGGTCATCAAGGTCAGTGGGCACTATCAAAACTCTGATCTGGAGCAGCTGATGAGGTCTTTTTTTTTGCAGGTGCAATTAGGCCTCATCACTTCGGTGCTGGCACCAGGACCTTTGACTCCATACTTCTGGCTTCCTCCCTCAGCCCCTTCGGATTCCAAGTCTTCAGGGCCAGCTGAATTTCCACCCTCCTGGTCGAATCCAACAACTTGGCCATCTTTGGCTCCATCCTTTTCCTTGGTAACCTTGACCCTGACTTTCTCTGGGCCATTGAGACCTCAGAGTCATGGCATCAAAGCTGGAGTTTTTGGGTCGATGATTCCTCCTTCAGGATCTCCACTTCCACTCTGCTTCGGCTTTGGACAGCTTGGTGCTGATCTCAACATTTGATCTAGGTGCAGCTGTCTCTGGTTTAGGGCTGTCTGTGGCACGCTCGGGTTACTGAACCTGAGAGGCCAGCCTCAGCCTTTGACATAGTAGCTAGGATGTTTTTCTCTGGAGAAGGGTCATATTTCTACAGCTGCCATCCCCTCCTCTTTTTTCATCACCACCTGTGACCAGTCATCAGTCTGCTCCCAGACAGCCTACGTCAGCCAGCCTCCAGTCTGCCCCTGTGGCAGAGCTTGCCCTTCTTCCCAGATTTACTCAGAAGAGGAGGTTTGGGGAAAGAGAAAGTGTAAGAGGAAACACCTGGATTCTCTGGAGGAGCCTCTAACTGTGGATACTGACCTCAAGGAAGGAGAAGGACCCCTCTAAGTCTCCACATGATGCCTTTGTATTTATTGGAGCTGCTTCAGCAGTGCAGAGGCTGGACCACCAAAATACTGCTGCAGTAGTCACAGCCTGGCTCCAGGTGCAGGGATTTCATGTCTTTCCGTACTTGGTCAAGTGATTGCTCACCACCACCACAAGGACATCTTTGATTTCTGAAAGGGCCTCATTATTGCAACTGTTCAACAACTTGGGCTTTACAGTAAATTATCCAAAAATCAAGCCTTCAACCTGTATAAGTTTTAGAGTTCATGGGTTGTCATTGAGACAGCTTTGGCATTTTCAGCCTTTGTGCTCAGGCCCTGTCAGTGCTTGCAGCTCTGAAGCCACCAGCACATAGTTATAAAGCTTCTGGGTCATATGGCAGCATCAATAGAGTTGGGCCCTTTAGGCAGATATCACATGAGGTCTCTACAGTGGACTATGGCTGTTCATTGGTCCTTCCTTACGCATCTTTTGGATTTCCCAGTATGGTTAACGATAGTGTGTCATGAGCAGATTCAGTCATGGTTGTAGTCTCCCTTGTTAATCGAAGGGAGACCATTTGTAATCCCTTCTCGTTCAGCAATGGTCAACATGAACACCTCCCTCTGGGGGGGGGGGGGGGGGCATTTCAAAGAGAGGACGGTTCAAGGGTCTTGTCTTCTGCAGAGACCCACATTCAAATCAGTGCTGTGGAGATGATGGCAGTCCTTGCATTGCAGGCTTTTCAGGATCCCCTTCCCAGGGATGTGATTGCAATACACCAGGTAGCACACACATTGTCTTTCTGTATCAACAAACAGGAGAACATGTTCTTATCTTTGCCAGGAGGCCATTAGAGTTTGCCAGTAGACGATTTCTCCTCAGCAGTTTCTGGTGACAACACACATCCTGAGGAAGTTCAACATTCTGGCCGACAGTCTCTGCATAAGTTTTCTGTTGCTTCATCAGAGGTCCCTAAATCAGAAAGTGGCAGCTCAGATTTTTTGTCATTGGGGCATTCCATGTTGTGGTCTGTTTGCCTCCCTATCCAACACCAAGTGCAGCAGGTGTTGAGTATTGCGTCATTGTCCCCCTTCAGGTATAGTCACCCAGGGATATTCTGGTGCTTGCTTTGCCCTTGGGACCTCTCTGCATTTATCCTCCTGTGCCTTTGATACTAAAGTTTCTACAGAAAGCAGCCTGCTGCAGAGCTACAATTTTCCTCGTTGCTTGCTTTTGGCCTCGGCAGGTGTGGTTTTCCTTCCTTTGGCCTCTTCTGAAGTAAAATGTCTTCATTGTAGACAAAGTAGCTGGCCAATTGCAATACTTTCTACAACACTAGTCATGGTAAAAATCCATCTAGGTAAGTCGGGGCTCATTCTACTGGAGTAACACCCACAGCTGCAGCTTACTTTAAAAATGTGTCTGCATAAATTTACTTATGAAGGTTCTCCATGGACCTCCAGCAGCACTTTTACAAGCTGGGCTTGCAGTGTTGGTAGAGCAGGTTTTTCAACAACTAAGCTGTAGTCCATTCCAAGTCCAGACGCATCACCACCCCCCCCCCCCACCCCCCACTTTCAACTTTATATTCCTCAAGTTGTACAGTATGATCTGTAGTACTGATATTTATGAAGAACAATGTACATTAGTGTGAAAGCACTCACTAATCATAGGTGTTCAAATATCACATCATTGCTGCAATAAGAGCTGTCAGCCATCTGCATTGATTATTTCTGTTGTCTACTCTTGTATAAACAACCTTGCTTTGAGGATTTGCATTCTGGAGACCAGTCTTGTAGAAAATTAGTTTTTATATGCATCTACTTGGTTGGTAACTTGGGTCCATTTAAGGTTGTGATACTTTTTCTTGACTATAATTAGCCATTCACAGTTGTTTTCAGTCAAAGGCCGGATGGTTGTGATAGGAATAAGCCATTTGACTGTTCATTGGTTAATGGCTGCCATTTTGCAATTTGCTTCTGACATGTCATGTTTCAGATTTGGGTTGGCATATTGGTTATGGTGTTTACCTCACAAACACAATGTACAGGTTTTGATTCTCACCATTGAGGGAAATTGGCTAGGCTTAAAATAATCCTCAAGGGCAAATAACCTAGTACTTGCATATGAAACTGTTTCAGAACATTGGTGGTATTACCATCAGAGAGACCATTAAAGTAAGCACACAGTAAGAGATATGTATAATGAAATGAAAAATCAAACATTAAATGTTTGTTAAATTCTTGTTTTATGTTATTTTTAAAAAGGAGCTTTTCAGAAAGTATCAAGACCAAGAAATAAGTATCGGTGACCAGTTTACCAGTATGGAAACCATCTTAAAGATTGAGCTAGAATCTCAGAGGGAACACATTGAAGATATTAAGACAGTTCTGACATCTTCAGAAAATAACCAACTTGATACACTGCAGATGGAGAATCAAAAGCAAACTGCTCAACTACTGAGCTTACTACAGAAACTGAAGGTATTGGCATGTAAACAGAACTTGGTTAAAACTTCATTGTCTTCTGAAATGTTATTGCTTTGTTTTGTTCAATGTAATGTCAGGACTGTTTATCGAAACACTAATGATGGCAGTCTTCCACGGTTTATTGTAATATCCTTGCAAGCTATGATTGTACTTGACATGAACAGAAGGATTTCCGAGGCTTGACACTCGAGATTCTGCCATAATTTGTGTAACAGATGAACATTTTTTTTTTATTAGAAGTTCAAACTCTGCAGATATATCATAGAGACACAAACCGGAAAGTTTGAATTGTGGAGTAATCTTTACTATATTTGTTTCAGGTAACAAGCAGTATGGTATGTGCTGGGTTAATGAGTTGGTTGATATGTTCCAGCTTTGTTTGTTGGCAAAGTGTGTTCACAGCTATAAAATAAAAAGTTGGAGCGCCTGCTAATAAACAGGTGCTTGTTTTTAACATTAGAAAATGGTGCACAAATATGACCAGGTGGTGCAAGAGGTCATCTTCAGCTTTGTGTTCTGACAAATTTGTTAGCTGTGTTATGTAGACTCAAATCACTACGGTCTCCAATTTGCATGTCTTTGTCATTGTCATGTAACACCTAGTTAAAGAATATAGCCTAGCACCAAGACAATGTTAGGGATTGCCTTTCCTTTTCTTTATATTGTAATGTTTTGTTCTAGCATTGGGTAATGTCTTTAGTGGGTCATCCTCTAACCAATCAAAATCTACCATTTGAAGATCGATACCTGTGCAGTGACTGAGACCTGGTTCAAGGCTCCAGAGAGCACCCCTGCACTACCAGGCTATAACTCATACCACACTTTTCGGCCATGTAACCTGGACTGAAACACCAAAGGCGGAGGTGTGTCTATATTCATTAAAGATATCCACACCTCCAGGCTAGTTGCTCAGCATAATGCATCCAAGGTTATCCAAGTGCAACTAACTCTGGGCAAAACTGCAATCCAAATTGTAGTTTGCTACAGATCCCCCACCATGCCCCAGGATTCCCACTCCTCTTTTCTTGATGTACTGGAAAATATTAGGGTTCAACCAAACACCCTTATAATGGGCGACTTCAACTACCCCACCATTAACTGGGAAAACTACTCGTGTGCCAACTCCTTAGCACAATGCTTTCTGGAATTCATAAACTCCAATGCCCTGGATCAACTTATCCACACCCCCACCAGGGGCAACAATATCCTAGACCTAGTCATTACCAACATGAGTGACTCGTGTTCCACACCTGAAGTCAACTCCTCGTTGGTCAGATCCGACATTAAGCTAATCACCCTTGATATCCACATCCCGCCCCCACCCCCCATTAAGGAAACCACGGTAAAAAATTTCTCCAAAGCCAACTTCATGCTTCTTAAGACAGAAGTGGTGAACTTCATGACACCCATGCAGATGGACAATACAGTTGCAACTGCTGAATCCTACACAAATGCACTCTATAACCACTTACACAAGTGCATGGATCGTGCTATCCCAAAAAGAACCAAGACACTATCCTTGAAAAAAAGAAAGCCAATCTGGTGGTCCCCTGCCATAAACAAACTGTACAACAGAAGGAAGAAGCTGTTGTAAAAGAGAGTAAAATCCCATGAGTGGAGGAGCTCCCTGGTCAGCCTCGGTAAGAAGCTGAGATCCCTTATAAGATCCTCCAAAGCTAGCTACGAAAACAAAATTGCCACTAATTCTAAGGACAGCCACAAAGCATTCTATAGCTATGTCAAGAATCTCGATGGCAACACCCAGATCTGCTCTGAGTTACAGCACAAAGGCACGGAAATTACAGAACCAACTGATATTGCCAACATCCTGGCGGATGGGTTCAGTGCTAACTTTACCCCCCACCCCCTAAATGGCCCATATCTATACAGGAAGAATGCAGAGTCCCTGTAATCACGACTACGCAGGTAAAAGCTGCACTCTCTAAAGCCAAAAACACAGCATCCATGGGACCGGACAACATCCCAGGCTGCGTTTTACACGAACTTCAGAACGAACTGGCTCCCCACTTAAGCACCATGTTCAATAATAGCCTCACATCAGGCTTTGTGCCCACTGAATGGCACACAGCAACAGTTATCCCACTCCACAAAGAGGGAGCCACTACTGATCCCGGGAACTATCGAACTATTAGCCTAGCCTAATGAGCCTGGTCTGCAAGGCCATGGAATGTATCATCATGGAACTCCTAAACAAAGACATTGGTAACCTCCAAACTCTGGATCCCACCCAGTTCGGGTTTGTGAAAGGCAGATCATGCCTCCTGAACCTGATCGACTTCTTTGAGGCAGTCACCAAAGCCGTAGATGAGGGTAAGGTGGTTCACACAGCCTATCTTGACCTCGCCAAGGCTTTCGACACCACCCCCCATTCTGGAATTTGAGCTAAACTCACTAAACTAGGTATAAATCCCCATGTCACAAGATGGGTTGCCAACTGGCTCACTGATAGAACCCAAACTGTAAAAAGTTGCAGACTCCAAATCTGACCTCAAAGCAGTGACAAGTGGAGTACCACAGGGTTCCGTCTGGGACCTCTCCTGTTTGGTATCTACTTCTCTGAAGTACAGGCTAACACAGAAGGCCTCTGGCTAACGAAGTTTGCAGGTGACTGCAAACTAGGAGCCATAGTCAAGTCCCAAAATGATGTGGACATCCTACAGAAGGGCCTCGCTGAGGCAGATGCCTGGTGGTCAGAGCCATGGCCTCAAGCTCAATGCCAAAAAGTGCAGTGTCACCCCTTTGATAAAAACTCTGTACCCATGAGCTACCACATAGGCAGCAATCTACTTAACACCAAATATGTGATAAGACCTTGGGACCCAGGTGGACAGTAGTCTCTCCTTTGATAGTCACTTCGCCACAGTAGTCAGGAAGCCCTTCTGCGTGGCACACCATCATAAAAAGGTTCTCCTCTAGGAAAAAAGAGGTTATTGTTCCCCTCTACTCAACACTCCTTAGACCCCTTATAGAGTACAATGCCCCTTTTGTAATGTACCTCACAAGACATCTGCAGCAGCTGGAAAGGCCACAGAAGTACCTCACAAAGAGGATTACTGATCTCAAACAAATGCCCTACACTGACTGCCTCAAAAAACTCCAGCTTTACTCCATAGCATATCGCCTACTCTGAGGTGATCTCTGTCTAACATATAAAGCTAAGTCAAACCCAGAGCTGCTGGACATGCTACACCTAAAGAAATCCCAATCCTTCCGAGCTACACGCTGTAGGGACCTAAACCTTGTCACCACAATAAACAGGACATGCTGGAGGGATAGATTCCTGTCCCAGAGACTCCCATACTCTGGAACAGGCTACCCATCTATGTCAAGCAAAGTTCTTCATTAGCACTCAAGAAAAATCTTGATGAGTGGATGGGAAATAGGAAATACACCCCGGGGATCACTTCTGTGTCTCTGCTAGACAGTGGCACAGGAAAATAACTTTCTTGGGTGGCGTAAGCCAGGGAACCTTGTTGGCTAGGCTTACGTAGGCCCTTGGGCCGATAGCCTAGTACCTACCTATGAGCCTATTTCTTTTCCCTTGAAGCTCTGTGCATGGGAGTACTTGTGTTGAATGCTAGTGCACTCCAGGATGTCATACAGGCTATAAGAATGCACTTAGTCCTTGAACCCAGTTGTTTCCTTCTGCATGTCACAGATCTTGATCCTGACACATCAATAAAAAGTTCCTGTGTTTGATGCCTAAAAGCAATTAACTGCTGATGTCCTTTTCATTCATTCCTCATCTGATGGGTTTGGATCCTAGACTCTGCCACATCTAACAGATCATCGGATCCAAAAGCTCTTGAGCGCTTCCCTTTATCCATAATGCCCTGCCGATTCAACAGACTGATCATATTTGTTGCCATCAGCTTCAGTCGTGGATCCCACTGTCCGAGTGAACGGAAGTTTTTATAGCTTGTTTGTTGTCAGTTAACTTTTAGTTTTAAAGTCTATGTTCTCTTATACTCCTACCTCCCACCTATAATCTTTTGAGCTAATTTCAGCTGATTTCTTCTTCCTTTGTAGCTACAATTTTCGGTATTCTCTTAAGGTACTATTGTTGTTGATACTCTTGCTTTGTTACTGGTTTGAGTATTTCTTTCTACCATTGTTAATACTTTTCCTCTTTTTTCTTTCTTGCTTTTCTGAAAGAGGAAAAAAAAACTTTTCTATCTTTAGAGTTTGTGTTTTTTCTTCTAGCTATTGTATTGTGGCTTGTGGTATATCATGGTTGACAAGCCTATGGGGTTTAAAAAATGCATTCCCTGTGGGCATAAGCTTCCCAACTCATGTCTACAGAGAATGCGTGTACTGCTTAACCCTGCTCATTTAGAAGTGGATTGTTCAATCTGCTCTGGCTTTAATTCCAGAGCGTTAACTGATTGGAGGAACAAGTTAATTTTAAGAGGCCTTCTTTCTCCACTTTTCAAGTTGCTGGGGCTCAAACCCCTAACAAAAAGTCTGACAAGCATAAGTTGGAGTCAATTTCCAATGAAAGAGAGTCCCATAAAGTCTCTTAATAACCATTCTTTCACATACTCTTTCAATAGAGCCCCCTTCAAAAGTGAGTAAGAAGTCCGGATCCAGTTTCGTTGCAACTCCCTTCTCCTTTTCTGGAGGGATGTCCACTAAGATACTCCTGACCTTCATCCAACCACATCCTCTCTTACATCTTCTGGAAGCCTTTCAGAAGCTGATGTCGATAGGATGATGAGGAAGTTTCTCAGATCAAAAATTCAGATGAGGGTTCTCCTAGCTCTGACTCCCACCAGACCTGCGAGCTGTCCATTGTCCACTTCCCCTTTGGTATTTCCTCCTCAGATCCAGCCCACTGTTTCGGATCCGAGATCTCTGGAGGTATCTTCATCAGATCCAAAGATCTGTTCTTTGACTCCATTCATTTCCTTGAGCCAGCCAGCTCAGAGCCTTTCTGAGCCAGAAGAGACTCTGAGCTGAAGCAACAGTGCAAGGTCCGGTGGGTTGGAGTTGAGACTGAAGCTTTCGGAAACATCTCTTTCCCTCTGGGCTTCAGCGCTGGATAGCTCAGATCTGACTCCCTTCTTGGGTGGAGTGCTGGTGGGGATGTTCATCGTGCATACAGCTGCAGTCATAACAGATGGGTTTTCCTGCTGTCAGGCGGGTCCTCGGCCGGCCGAATTCCAAAGTCTAGGTCCGGCGTCGGATGTTGTCACTTCTTCCCTGACGTCAGTGCGACAGGGGTATAAAAGAACCAGCCAACACCACTTTCTTCAGTCTTTCTTGCCGCGCGGTGCCCGAAGCAGAAGCAGTTCACAAGTGCCGGTTGACCAGCTCCTGAGATTACGAATATTTCTCAACCAAAGACTTCTTGAAAGCTAAGTACCCTGTTGGGGAAACTTTTCTTGCCTCAGACCGATGTCAGACAAAGTTAATAATTGCATTTCATGTGGGAAGCAAATACCGCATAAGGATTTCCATTCCCTCTGTATTCCTTGCTTAGGCCCAGACCACGACGTCTCGGCCTGTCGTTTTTGTGCTACATTCAACAGACGCACTATTAAGCGTCGGGCGGAGTTCGCCCAACACTATTTTGGCAAAAAGTTTAATTACAACATGTCATCGGATACTCCGACTCCAGTTTTGAGTAAACGAAACAAAGATAAGGACCGACATACAAGGTCCGCGACTTCTACCGACACCACGCTAAAGCCGACTACAGGTGATCCGGTTCTCAGCGAGGCACCTACGCAGCCCCTGACTACCGATGACACTTTATTAGCGGTGTCTGGCCCACACCCCGACTACAGATACCGAAGCCACTCTTGGCGGGGAAACTCAGAGTTCAGACAGGCCTGCCACCTCTCAAGGTGTCTTCAGGCCGCCTTCTTTTTCTATTAAGGCTTACACTAAATCTAAAGCAGCCATGCATTCTAAAAGACAAGCTCCACAGGGCCCCTCTCAAGGCCCCATGCCTAAAAAGCAGATGCTCAAAATGGCTGAGGATTTGATTACTCTTATCAGGGGTTCTCAACCCCCCTCGGACAAAAGGCCCAGAGTGGAGGAAGAATACCCTTCCTCGGACAAGGCCTCCATTACTTCAGAACATTCTGAGGACCAGGAACATTCTTACTCCTCTTTCGAAGATTCTGATGCAGAGGAGTCCATTCCCTCTGTCCGTCCCCCCCCTGAGGATTACTCTTTTGGGGAAACCTTGCATACCTTGAGGGAACACTTCCACTGGGAAGGCCAAGAGTACTCAGACTCCAAGAAAAGGCTCAGGGATTTCCTCTTGCTCCCTCAGCACAGGCCTCTGGCTATACCTCCTGTCTTAGACATACTAGATGATGTGTATTCAGAGGCCAGCCTTAACCCAGATTCTTTACCTCCAGCTCCAGTCAAGCCTGACAGGTATTACCGGGTTCCTGATTCACACCAATTCCTATACAAAAGCCATGCGGCTGACCCAGAAACTATTTCACAGGGTCCCAAGGGAATTAAGGCCTCCACTGCCAAAAATCCATTACCTTCAGAGAGAGATTCCAGAGCTTTAGAAAGGTGGGGGAAAAAGGTATACACCTCGGCCACCTTAACCATGAGGGCATTAAACTGTCAGTTCCATATGTTAAAGTAACAACAGTTTTTGTTATCTCATTTGAAAAGCAAAATGTCACAACCTGAACAACCAGACTTGAAGGAGTTGCAGGATTTGTTGCATAGTGCAGAGCAAGTGGGCAAACATACCTTGCAATGTGGTTTTGATGCTTTAGAGACCTCATGTAGGGCTGCTGTTACAGGATCAGTCCTACGTAGACATACTTGGCTCAAAGAGCAAACCTTACCAGATCATGTCAAAGCTAAATTACTAGATGCACCTCTTCAAAAAGATGTATTGTTTGGTGTTAAAGCTGAGGAGGTATTAAAGAAAATGGAGGAAAAGGCAAAATCAATGCAAACAGTGAAAGATTTCCTACAGGTACAACCCCCCCCCCCCCCCCCACGCTTCAGTAGAAATTGGCCTTCAAAAAATTGGTCCTTTCCAGCCACGGACAGACCTCAAAGAGGTAGATACAGGCGCCCGAGGGGTATAGGGCAATCTCAAGGATCATTTAGAGGCAGACAATGGCAAACACCTACACCAAGAGGGGGTGAGGATAGTTCACAGCCATTCAGAAAGCAGACCCAATGATTTTCCCCTTTGCATGCTAAGCAAGGCTCAAATGCCAGCACCTTTAGGTGGAAAACTGGCATCATTTTCGAAAAATTGGCATATTGTCACAAAAGACAAATGGATCCTGGACATTATAGACAGAGGCTACAGATTCCACTTTCGCACCCTTCCAAAAATGAGAGGCATGCCAAACCTGCCACACAATCAAAGGGCAGAGGCACAAAAAACAAATTTCAGATGTCATGGACATGAAAGCTATTCAAAAGGTACCTGCACAAGAACAGGGTCAAGGTTTTTATTCCAGACTATTCCTGGTACCAAGGAAGGGCAAAGATTGGAGACCTATTTTAGACCTATCCATCCTAAACACATATTTACTTGTACCAAAGTTCAAGATGCTCACATTACAGCAGCTTCTTCCCATGCTGGGCAAGGAGTCTTGGCTGGTAACATTGGACCTCAAGGAGGCATACCTGCTTGTCCCAATCAGACAAGATTGCAGAAGATACCTCAGATTTCTTGCAGGTTCATCCCATTATCAATTCTCTGCATTGCCCTTTGGCTTATCTACTGCATCCAGAGTGTTCACGAAATGCCTGGCATCAGTAATTGCCTTCTGCAGACTTCAAGGGATACAAATATACCCATATTTGGACGATTGCCTGATCCAAGCGGACAACAAACAGACTCTTCTGAAACACCTGGCGTTTGTAATAATGTTGTTGAAATCTCTGCGATACACAGTCAACAAAAAGAAGTCGAGACTAATACCCTCTCAAACAATAATTTTCCTGGGTGCCAGCTTGGATACAAACACCCAGATGGCCTACCTCACGCCAGAGAAACAAGGGCAATTAACTCAATACTTTAGAAAACTGGCAACCTTCACCAGGCTGACTGCAAGGAAAATCCTGCAGGCTCTGGGATTCATGGCATCTTGCATCATGCTAATCCAATGTGCAAAGCTGCATATGAGGAAACTTCAATGGTACCTATAAAAACTTATGGTCTCAACACAGCCACAGTTTGGAAACAATCATACCACTTATTCCATGTCTTCAAAAGGAATTTCTGTGGTGGGCTCAAGCATGCCAAAGAAACATAGGTCTCCCATTCTGCAAGCCTCAAGCAAATCAAGTCATCACAACAGACGCCTCGGACTACGCCTAGGGGGCACACATGACAGATCTGTGTGCATTCAGGGCAAATGGTCACAAAAAGAAAAGCACCTGCACATCAGTCAAAAGGAAATGCTAGCAGTAATAAATGTTGTTATGGCTTTCAAAGACCTACTGCATCCAGGCCAGCTATTGATAAGGACAGACAACACCACAGTGATGTGGTACATAAACAAACAGGGAGGAACCCATTCATACCCCCTATGCAGGCCAGCCATGTCTCTTTGGAACATGGCTGTGGAATTACAAATCCAACTTCAAGCACAGTTCCTGCCAGGCAAGGAAAACATGCTGGCAGACAACCTGAGTAGAAATATGACAGATCCACACGAATGGAAGTTGCATTCTCAAGTTTTTACAATGATAATTCAGGCATGGGGAAGGCCAGACATAGATCTCTTTGCCACCCACAGAAATTACCAATTGACAAAATTCTGCTCAAGGACCTTTCATCCACAGGCCTGGAAAGTGGACACACTCTCTTTCAGTTGAACAACAATGACGGTTTATGCCTTTCCACCTCTTCCACTGCTGCCCAAAGTTCTATTAAAAGCCAGAGCAGACAGACCAAAGATGATTCTCATTGCTCCAGACTGGCCAAGACAACACTGGTACCCACTCCTGAGGAGCCTGACGCATTCCCCACCATGGATCCTGCCTCTAATGCCTCTTCTACTGACTCAGCACAACTTAAAAACTCTTCACAGTCAGCTGAAAACAATCTAGCCGCATGGAGGATTCCTTAAATTCACAGCAGACCCTACTCTCCAAGGAGGTGCAGGATGTCAATTTGGAGGCCAGAATGCCTTCTACTAGAAAAGCCTACTCCGCATAATGGAAACGGATTTGTGCCTGGAATCAGAAAAAGGGTCAGAATCCTGGAATACTGAATTTACCTCAAATATTACAGTACCTAGCCGAGCTGCTAAGCAGTGGACTTTCATTCTCCATCAAAATCCATGCCTCAGCCATTTCTGCAGAGTACAACACGGATCCTCCTTTATTCTC
Source organism: Protopterus annectens (assembly GCF_019279795.1). Lineage (NCBI taxonomy): Eukaryota > Metazoa > Chordata > Ceratodontiformes > Protopteridae > Protopterus > Protopterus annectens. The sequence continues at coordinate 270,304,897 of NC_056729.1, read as the reverse complement.
TCACCCTCTCTTAAGACAGTTCCTCAGAGGGGCTAAGAATATAAAACCCCCAAGGAAGCAACCAGTACCTGCTTGGAACCTCAGTTTCATTCTAGAAAAACTAACCCTGCCTCCTTTTGAGCCAGCTGCTTCAACAGATCTGCAATATTTGTCATGGAAAACAGCCTTCCTTCTAGCTGTCACCTCAGCACGCAGGGTTTCGGAACTACAAGCCCTCATGGCTGTACAGCCTTTCATCATTTTCCATCAGGACAGAGTTTCCTTACGAACCAATCCTTCATTTATGCCAAAGGTAGTATCCAGGGTAGCCTTGAATTAGGCTATCCACTTACCTACGTTTTACCCTAATCCACAAAACAAAGGGGAGAGACTACTACATTCCTTGGACATTCACAGACCGCTCCGTTATTATCTGGACAGGACAAAGCCTTTCAGAAAATCAGAGCAACTCTTTGTGTCCTATGCTACAGGTGCTCAAGGGAAGCCTATTTCCAAACAGACAATCTCAAAATGGATAGCCCACTGCATACGCTTTTGTTACTCTTTTCATGGTAAAACTGTACCTACAGGCATCAGATCTCACTCCACAAGGGCCACAGCTATCTCCGCAGCTTTCCTCAGGGGGGTTCCTACCAAAGATATTTTGGAAGCAGCCACTTGGAGTTCTGTACATACTTTCTCCAAGCACTGTCACCTACCATTATACTCCAAAACTAGAGCAGGCTTTGCCACTGCAGTCTTGCAGGGCATCCTGGCTCCTCCTAGTTCCACTTAGTGCCTACCACCCCTTTATTAGCTTTGGGATTCTACCCATCTGTTATGACTGCAGCTGTATGCACGATGAACATAGTACAGTTTTGTACCTACCATAAATGTAGATGTTCGAGTGCTAATACAGCTGCAGTCCAGGTTTCCCTCCTTCCCCTCTTGGGACAGGCCTAATGGCTAACACCTCCTCATACAAACTCATTGGGGTATTCTTTTATGGTGTATTTGCTTGCAACTACTGTTTTTTTGATTATATTGCATTTGCATTATTACATAAATTTATATTTTGCCTTCCTTCTGGGGGCACCTGACATCTGGGGCAAGAAAAACTGAAGAAAATGGCGTTGGCTGGTTCTTTTATACCCCTGTCGCACTGACGTCAGGGAAGAAGCAACATCCGATGCCGGACCTAGACTTTGGAATTCGGCCGACCGAGGACCCGCCTGACGACAGGAAAACCCATCTGTTATGACTGCAGCTGTATTAGCACTCGAACATCTACATTTATGGTAGGTACAAAACTGTACTTTTTCGGATCCAGTGGTTCGAGAAATCCTGGCTCCTGTTATGTTGACTTGTGTCCCCTAGGTGCTCTGGCTCTGAGGTTGTGGTGAAGCCCCCCCCCCCCCCCCTCCAAATCACCATCTGGAGACATCTTGGAACTCCTGAAACAAGGTGGTTGGTCCTCTGACCCTCCCCCTCCCAGGAGGAATTGGGGTTCCTGGAGGTTTTTGGAGCTGGCCCGTCTATTACTTAGGTGACCCCCCCCCCCCCCCAATGTGCTCATAGATATTATTTCTCGATGGGTGTTGAAGATGCCAGGCCCTGTAGAGTCAGTACCGGAAAGACCAGACAAGATTTTAGCTACCCTTAAAGACCAAGTTTACTGAAGCAAGGGAGTGTTACTTGATGCCGTGGTTGTGGCTGCAGCCACTAAGAAGGAACTGGCAGAAGAGAGTTTCTCTCTCCATTCACCTAACAGAGTCCAGGGCTTTGGACAGATTTGCAAAACGTGTGTAGGTACATGTTTGATTTGGGTGTCCATTATTCTTTAGAGCCCATCTTTCACCTGTTTTATGTCTTATGACCTTGCAGAGTGGTGGACTGTGGTTCAGCACTGTTTGATCAGTCAGTTCCTTAAAAGGGTGTGACTTCTGTCATTTTTGCAGAGCCCCTCACCCTACATGGGACATTAATTTTTTTGATTGGCGTTCTTGCTGTCCACTATCCGAGCTTGATGATCTTACTATAAAGTTCATTGCTTTTAAAAGGCTAGCTTTGGTGAACAATGTTCATTGTGTTTCACTGTTGCAGTCATTACACTTGGGTTATCCTGCTGGCAGGCTACCTGCAGTCAGCCTGAATTCCAAAGTCTAGGTCCGGCGTCGGTTGCTGTCACCTCTTCCCTGACCTCAGTGCGCCAGGGGTATAAAAGATGCAGCAGACGCCATTTTCTTCAGTCTTTCTTGCCGCGCGGTGCCCGAAGCAAAAGCAGTTTGCAAGTGCCGGTCGGCCGACTCCTGAGATTTTCAAAATCGAATTTCAGATCCGAAGTTTTCATTAAAGCTAAGTACCCCGTTGGGGAAACTTTTTTCTTGCTCCAGTCCGATGTCAGAAAAAGTTAACAATTGTATTTCTTGTGGGAAGCAAACACCTGAGAAGGATTTTCATTCTTACTGTATTCCTTGCCTAGGCCCTGATCACAACGTTGCTAGCTGTCGGTTTTGTGCTAGATTTAACCAACGCACTATTAAGTGTCAGTACGATTTTGCCTTTCATTACTTTGGCCGAAGATTCAGTTATATAATGCCGTCAGAACAGCCAACGACTGGAATTTATAAGAAGCGCAAGGAAAAAGAAAAGGACAGGCATCCGAGGTCCAAAACAGACGACGAGGCTTCCACTAAGCCAGTCGCCAGTTCGCCAGTTCTCAGTGAGGCGCTTTCGCAGCCCCTGGAGCCCACTACCTCAGAGCCACAGGCCGCTGAAGACTCCCACGTGGAGCCAGCTAGTCCTCTGGATACTCAAGGTATTGGACACTCGGAAACTTTTCCCTCAGATGGGTCCGGAGCCGCTGAGCAGGCATCTGTTTCTGAGGGTGTTTTCAGACCTACACAGTTACATGTAAAGCCTATTTCTGCTTCCAAAGCAAAGACTAAAGCAGTTCTGAAGACAAAGAAGCAAGTACAGCATTCTCCTGGACAGACTACCATGTCTAAAAAACAGATGCTCAAAATGGCCAAAGACCTAATCACCTTCATCAGGGGTTTCCATCCCCCTCCTGACAAGAGGCCTAGGCAAGAGACAGAATATGAATCTCCAGATCAGGTTTCCATTTCTTCTGACTCCTCTCCTGAACAGGAATACTATCTTCCTCCTTATGAGGATTCTGATGCTGAAGACTCTATCCCTTCAGCCTCACCACCTGAGGATTATTCTTTTGGGGAAACCCTGCATACCATGAGGGAGCACTTCCACTGGGAGAACCAAGACTAATCAGAATCTAAGAAAAGGCGTAGATATTTTCTTTTACTACCTCAGCACAGGCCTTTGGCTATTCCTCCTGTGTTAGACATTGTAGAAGATGTATTATTCAGAGTCTGGACTTTCTCCTGACTCTTTACCTCCTGCCCCAGTTAACCCAGACAGATACTACAGGGTCCCAGATTCACATAAATTTCATTATAAAAACCCTGCTGCTGACCCAGAAACTATTTCTCAGGGTCCCAAAGGGGTCAAGGCTTCTACTGCAAAAAACCCTATCCCCTCTGATAGAGATTCAATGGCACTAGACAGATGGGGAAAAAAGGTTTACACTTACTGCTACTTTGGCTGTGAGGGCTTTAACTTGTCAATTTCATATGCTTAAATGTCAGTAATACTTAATGTCACTGCTAAAACAAAAAATGTTGTCAAATTCTGATTGTGCAGAAAATAAGGAAATGCAGGATTTATTACATGCATCTGAACAAATGGAAAAGCATACATTGCAATGTAGTTTTGATTCTCTGGACGCCTCTTGCAGGGCTGAAGTTATGGGTTCTGTCATTAGGAGGCATGCTTGGTTAAAGGAACAGAATCTGCCTGATCATGTTAAAGCAAAATTATTAGATGCTCCATTACAGCATGATACCTTATTTGGTGTTAAAGCAGAGGAGGTGTTGAAGAAAATGGAGGACAAAGCAAAATCTATGCAAACAGTAAAGGATTTCTTACAGGTATAGCCACCCAGATTTAGCAGGAACTGGCCTACTAAGAATTGGTCCTTTCCAGTGTCAGGCCACAAAGAGTCAGATACAGACACCCCAGAGGCAGATCCCAGCACCAGGGCTCATACAGGCCTAAACAGTGGGGTGCTTCTACCTCCAAAAGCGGCGAAGACAAATCACAGCCTTACAGGAAACAGTCCCAATGACTTTCCCCTGCCAGCACCAAGCACTTATCTTTTGGCAGCCCCCTTAGGGGGAAAACTAGCACTTTTCTCAAAATCGGCACATGATCACCCAGGACAAATGGGTCTTGAATATAGTGTCCCAGGGCTACAGGTTCCTCTTTCACACCCTGCCAAGGGCAAAAGGTATGCCAGACATGCCACACAATCAATGGCAGAGGCACAAAACCAAGATGTCCTTCAAGGATGCATCTGCAGTCATAACATATGGGTTGTCCTGCCTCAGGCAGCCCTTCGGTCGGCCGGATTCCAAAGTCTGGGTCTGGCCTCGGCTGATGTCGCACTTTCCCCGACATCAGAGCTTCTGGGGTATAAAGGCATCAGCCAACGCCATTTTCCCCAGTCTTTCTTGCCGAGCGGTGCCTGAAGCAGAAGCTGTTCGCAAGTGCCGGTCGGTCAGATCCAGAGATTTCAGCTACCGAAGACTTCTAAAAAAGCTAAGTACCCCGTTGGGGACTCTCTCTTGCCTCCGCGGATGTCAGACGAAGTAAATAATTGTTTAACTTGTGGGAAACAAATACCTCATAAGGATTTCCATTCTTACTGCCTTCCTTGCTTAGGCCCAGACCGCGACGTATCAGCTTGATGTCCTTCAAGGATGCATCTGCAGTCCTAACAAATGGGTTGTCCTGCCTCAGGCAGCCCTTCGGTCGGCCGGATCCCAAAGTCTGGGTCTGGCCTCGGCTGATGTCGCACTTCTCCCGTCGTCACTGCTGCTGTCGATTGGGTATAAAGGCATCAGCCGACGCCATTTTCCCCAGTCTTTCTTGCCGCGCGGTGCCCGAAGCAGAAGCTGTTCGCAAGTGCCGGTCGGTCAGATCCAGCGTTTTCTACTACCGAAGACTTCTAAAAAGCTAAGTACCCCGTTGGGGACTCTTTCTTGCCTCAGTCGATGTCAGAAAAAGTAAATAATTGTTTAACTTGTGGGAAACAAATACCTCATAAGGATTTCCACTCTTACTGCCTACCTTGCTTAGGCCCAGACCATGACGTAGCAGCTTGTCTAGCCTGTGCTTCCTTCAACCGACGAACACTTAGACGTTGGTCGGAGTTTGCGGAGGAATTTTTTGGTCCCGCTTTTGCTTACATAATGCAGTCGGAGACTCCGACTGCACAATTAGCTAAAAAGCGTAAGGAAAAGGACCGACACGGTCCGCGGTTTCGGTCGAAACCGCGGTTAAGCCAACCGCGAGTGTCTCTGTTTCGGCTGAAACAGAGTCCACGGTTCTTCCTTCGGCCGAAAGCGCTCCTCCTGCAGCCGAGGCCTCACTCAGCATGGCTGAATCTGCTACTGAAATTTCTCCTGCTGCAGCAGGCACCCAGGATTTATCAGATACTATTCCTTTAGTCATATCTACTCCTGCACGTGGAGCTGCTAGGCCCCCTGCATCCATGTCTATCAAGGCTTTCTCTAGGGCTAAAGCAGCTAAATCTTCTAAGGCCTTGCCTTCTAAAACCCCCTCACACAGGCCTAGCTCTAGTTCCCAAATGCTTAGCCTGGCAGAGGATCTCATTTCTTTGATCAGGGGATCCCAACCTCACCCTGACAGGGCCTCTCATCCCCCTCCAGAGAAGAGGCCTAGAGCAGAGCCCCCTGAACCAGTTTCTACAGATTATTTATCCATACCTGGACGACTGCCTGATACAAGCTGACAACAAGATCAAGTTAACAAAAGATTTGGAAAAGGTTATTCACCTCCTGCAGGCCTTGGGATACACAGTCAACATAAAAAAGTCAAGGCTGATACCATCCCAAAGGATTACATTCTTGGGTGCAGAACTGGACACACCAAATCAAATGGCATTTCTCACAGCAGAAAAGCAAAAGCAACTTCCACTCTATTTCAAGGCATTAGCAACGCAGAACCAGCTTACAGCAAGAAAAATCCTGCAAGCCCTGGGTTACATGGCATCCTGCATAATATTGATCCCACATGCCAGACTACATATGAGGAAGTTGCAATGGTACCTACGGAATTTATGGTCTCAGCACAAGCACAGCCTAGAATCCCAAATTCCAATAATTCCATGCCTGAAGCAAGAATTCTTGTGGTGGGCTCAGGCCTGTCAGTTGAACAAAGGACTGCCCTTCCACACCCCTCACCCAAGTCAGACTATCACCACGGACGCCTCAGACCTCGGTTGGGGGGCACACATGGCGGACAAGTGCATACAAGGCCTATGGACACAAGACCAGCTGAACCTACACATAAATCAAAAAGAGATGCTGGCAGTGAAACAGGCAATTCAGACTTTCAGACCATTCCTTCAACAGGGTCATTTGCTGATAAGGACGGACAACACCACAGTTATGTGGTATATCAACAAGCAGGGAGGCACACATTCATATCCTCTATGCCGGATGGCAATGGACCTGTGGAATGTGGCCCTGAACCTCAACATTCAGCTCCAGGCCTTGAACCAGCAGCAACAGCAGAATTACAGTTCCTATCTTGGAAAACTACTTTCCTGCTTGCAATCACCTCAGCAAGGAGGGTTTCTGAATTACAGGCATTAATGGCAATACAGCCCTTCCTTATCTTCCATCAGGATAGAGTGTCCTTGAGAACTAACCCTACTTTTATGCCAAAGGTGGTCTCCAGGGTATCATTGAACCAAGCTATCCACCTACCAACATTCTTCCCCAACCCACAGAACAGGGGGGAAAGACTACTGCACACCTTGGATGTACACAGGCAATTGCGCTACTACCTGGACAGAACCAAGAGCAATAGAAAGACTGACCAGCTTCTGGTAGCATATGCAGCAGGAATGGAAGGAAAAGCAATTTCAAAACAGACTATCTCAAAATGGATAGGAAATTGCATTAGATTTTGTTACTCCTTTCATGGGAAGGCAACTCCAGAAAACATCAGTCCTCACTCCACAAGGGCTACAGCCACTACTACAGCTTTCTTACGAGGAGTGGCTACCAAAGACATTTTAGAGGCTGCTACTTGGAGCTCCGTGCATACATTTGCCAAGCATTATAATCTGCCTTTATACTCCAGATCCCGAGCAGGTTTTGCCACTGCTGTTTTGCAAGGGATCTTAACTACACCATAATCTCCTTAGTGCCTCCTCCCCCAGTCTGGCTATGGTATGCTACCCATTTGTTAGGACTGCAGATGCATCCTTGAAGGACATAGTACAGTTTTGTACCTACCATAAATGTAGATGTCCGAGAGGAATGCATTTGCAGTCAGGATTACCCACCCTCCTTCCCCTCTGTGGTACTCCTAGGGTATTTGCCCATCTTGTAGCTAGCTGGGGGAATCTATTATGGTGTATTTGTTTGTATATATGTATATACATGTTTATTTGTTGTTTGCTCTCTACTATTTGGAATCATTTGCATTTATCCAAATTTAGCCTTCCTAGAGGGCACCTGGCATCTGGGACAAGAAACGCTGAGGAAAATGGCGTCGGCTGATGCCTTTATACCCAATCGACAGCAGCAGTGACGTCGGGAGAAGTGCGACATCAGCCGAGGCCAGACCCAGACTTTGGAATCCGGCCGACCGAAGGGCTGCCTGAGGCAGGACAACCCATTTGTTAGGACTGCAGATGCATTCCTCTCGGACATCTACATTTATGGTAGGTACAAAACTGTACTTTTAGCCTGTGCCTCCTTCAACCAACGGACTCTTAGACGTCGGTCGGAGTTTGTAGAAGAGTTTTTTGGAATCGCTTTTGCTTATAAAATGCCGTCGGAGACTCCGACTTCGCATATGGTCAAAAAACGCAAGGAAAAGGACCGACACTCGCGGCCCGCGGTTTCGGCTGAAACCACGGCTAGGTCTACCGCGAGTGTCTCGGTTTCGGCTGAAACAGAGTCCACGGTTATTACTACTACCGAAACCATACCTCCGATCACCGAGGCCAGAGAGGCCCCGGCTGAGTCGGCTTCAGAACTCCCTACCGAAGCTAGTGCTCAAGAATTGTCCGACACCATACCTTTGGACATTTCTACCCCTGCACGTGGGGCAGCTAGGCCCCCAGCTTCTGTGTCTATTAAGGCCTTCTCCAGGGCTAAAGCTGCCAAACTTTCAAAAACTTTGCCTGCCAAATCTACTTCCCAGAGGCCTTCCTCTAGTTCTCAGATTCTCAGTCTTGCTGAGGACCTTATATCCTTAATTAGGGGTTCCCAACCTCACCCAGACAGGGCCTCCCAACCTCCTCCAGACAAAAGGCCCAGGACTGATCCTCTGAACCTCTCTCCTCAGATTACTCCACGGATGGATCTGATTTGTCAGACCATCAGGAAGGGCCTACTAAGCCTTATGAGGATTCAGATGCAGAAGATTCTATTCCTTGCCTCCCCACCTAAAGAATTTTCCTTTGGGGAGACTTTACACTCCATGAGGGAGCACTTTCAATGGCAGGGTCAGGATTTCTCTGATTCTAGAAAAAGATTAAGGACCTTTTTGCATTTGCCCCAGCATAGGCCCTTAGCCATACCACGTGTTCTAACTGTAATTGATGATGTGTACAATGATGTCAGTACTGCACCTGATTCTCTTCCCCCAGCCCCTGCCAAACCTGACAGATATTACAGGGTCCCGGATTCTCACTTCCACCTGTATAAAGCCCATGCTGTAGACCCAGAAACTATTTCTCAGGGCCCTAAAGGGGTTGCAGCTGCTACTGCCAAAAACCCCCTACCCTCTGAAAGAGAGTCTAGAGCATTAGAGAGATGGGGAAAAAAGGTTTATACATCTGCTACTCTTTCTGCCAGGGCATTAAACTGTCAATTCCATATGATACAGTACCAAGAATTTTTGTTAGATCAGCTGAATAAGAAGCTTTCTTCTCCTGAACCTTTAGACCGTAAATCCCTTCAGGATTTGGTACACAACTCTCAGCAGGTCAGTAATCATTTCTTAAAATGTGGCTATGATGCACTGGAGGCTTCATTTAGATCAGCTATGACTGGGGCAGTAATTCGTAGGCATGCCTGGCTGAAGGAGCAGTCTTTGCCAGACCATGTCAAGGCTAAACTCCTCGATGCTCCAATGGAGAAACAAAATTTATTTGGCTCCCCGGCACAGGAGATTTTAAAGAAGGTGGAAGGAAAAGCAAACTCTGTGCAAACAGTAAAGGAATTCCTGCAGGTCCAACCTCCGAGGTTCAGCAGAAACTGGCCTACAAAGAATTGGTCCTTTCCAGACACCTCCAGAGCACAGAGGGGCAGGAACAGACACCCTAGAGGTAGAGGTCAATCAAAGGGTGCCTACAGGGGCCGTCAGTGGCAGCCTGCCAACCAGAGGAGTAGTGCCACAGCTACAACTACAACCACTACCACAGGACAGACCCAATGACTTGACTCTGATTCCGCCTACCAGGGATCAACTGGAAGCTCCCTTGGGCGGAAAGCTGGCTTTATTCTCAAAAAACTGGCATTGCATTACAAAGGATACATGGACATTGCAAACAGTAGACAAAGGATACAGGTTTTACTTCCACACTTTGCCAAAAAGGGGCGGAATGCCAAACCTTCCACCAAACCAGAAGGCAGAGGCTTTAAGACAAATCAGCAATTTACTTCAGATGAAAGCTATAGAAAGGGTACCATCTATAGAACAAGGCCAAGGATTTTAGATTATTCCTGGTACCAAGAAAAGAAAACCAATGGAGGCCTATTCTCGACCTGTCCGCGCTCAACACTTATCTCATTGTGCCAAAATTCAAAATGCTGACCCTACAGCAACTTCTTCCCATGCTGGGCAAGTAGTCTTGGCTGGTGACTCTAGATCTCAAGGAGGCATACCTGCACGTCCCTATCCGACCAGATTGCAGAAGACACCTCAGATTTCTTGCAGGATCAGAGCATTATCAATTCTCAGCATTGCCCTTTGACTTATCTACTGCGCCCAGAGTATTCACGAAATGCCTGGCATCAGTAATTGCACATTGCAGACTTCAGGGAATTCAAATGTATCCATACCTGGACGACTGCTTAATACAAGCGGACAACAAGAAAAAATTGTTGAAGGACTTGGCCCATGTTATACACCTGCTACAGGCCTTGGGCTACACAGTCAACATCCAAAAGTCAAGACTAGTGCCATCCCAAAGGATAACCTTTTTAGGTGCGGATCTGGACACAATCACTCAGATGGCTTTTCTCACAGAAGAAAAACAAAAACAACTTCCAGATTATTTCATGATTTTGGCAAGACAAACTCAGCTTACTGCAAGGAAAGTCCTGCAGGCCCTGGGTTACATGGCATCCTGCATAATCTTGATTCCACATGCCAGGCTGCATATGAGAAAATTGCAATGGTACCTAAGGAATGTATGGTCTCAACACAGTCACAGTCTGGAAACCATGATACCAATCATTCCATGCCTTCAAAAGGAATTCCTGTGGTGGGCTCAGGTCTGCCAGTCCAACAGAGGGTTGCCTTTCAACAAACCAAAAACAAGGCAGATCATCACCACGGACGCCTCAGACCGAGGATGGGGAGCACACATGGAGGACAAATGCATCCAAGGCCTATGGCCTCAAGGGCAGCTAAGCATGCACATAAACCAAAAGGAAATGCTGGCAGTGAGGCATGCAATCGAGGCATTCAAACCATTCCTCCAGCAAGGACATCTGTTAAGGACAGAACACCACGGTCATGTGGTACATAAACAAACAAGGAGGCACACATTCCTACCCTCTATGCCGGATGGCAATGAATCTGTGGAACTTATGCCTGAATCTCAATATCCAGCTGCAGGCCAAATTCGTACCAGGAAAAGAAAATTCACTAGCAGACAGCTTAAGCAGAACTACCACGGATGCACACGAATGGATGCTGCATCCAGACATCTTCAAACTCATAACAAAGAAATGGGGAATGCCAGAGATAGATCTGTTCGTCTCCCCACTCAACCACCAACTGAAGAAATTCTGCTCAAGGACATACCACCCACAAGCCTGGAGGGTGGACTCTCTCTTTTTCAGCTGGAATGCCCTAACAGTATATGCCTTTCCACCTCTCCCATTGATGTACAAGGTTCTACTGAAGATCAGGGAGGAACAGCCAAAGGTGATACTAATAGCTCCGGACTGGCCAAGACAACACTGGTATCTGCTACTGAGAAGCATGTCTCAGGCGAACTCATGGCCTCTTCCCCTATGGCCTCTTCTTCTAACGCAGAACAATTTCAAGACCCTGCATCCAAACTTGAAAACATTGCAACTAACTGCCTGGAAAATTCCTTAAAACCAAACCAAACTATTTTATCTCAGAGGGTGAAGGACATTATCCTGGAGGCTCGCAGACCTTCCACAAGGAAGACATACTCAGCTAAATGGAAGAGATTTCTTATTTGGAGCACATCAAGGGGTACAGAGGTCACAGTGACAAACCTAGCACACATCCTAGAGTACTTAGCAGAATTGTTCCACAATGGCCTGTCTTATTCTTCCATTAAGATTCATGCTTCAGCAATTTCAGCAGAATACAATATGGATCCACCTATCTTCTCTCACCCTCTGCTTAGACAGTTTTTGAGAGGGATCAAAAATGTTAAACCTCCAAGGGGACCCCCTCTACCTGCATGGGATCTCAATTTTGTGCTGGAAAATTGACACTACCTCCTTTTGAACCAGCAGCATCAGCAGACCTACAGTTTTTATCTTGGAAAACTGCTTTTCTTCTGGCAATCACTTCAGCAAGAAGAGTATCCGAGTTACAGGCATTAATGGCAGTGCAGCCTTTTCTTATTTTCCACCAGGATAGAGTGTCACTGAGAACCAATCCTACTTTCATGCCAAAGGTGGTATCTAGGGTATCCTTGAACCAAGCTATTCATTTGCCTACTTTCTTCCCTAACCCACAGAACAAAGGAGAAAAACTTTTGCACACCTTGGATATACACAGACAACTACGCTACTATCTGGACAGAACTAAAACCAACAGAAAAAATTGACCAACTTTTTGTAGCATATGCAACTGGGGTGCAAGGAAGAGCAGTTTCCAAACAGACAATTTCAAAATGGATAGGACATTGCATTCGTTTTTGCTACTCTTTTCATGGAAAGACAGCTCCTGAAAATATCAGGCCTCATTCCACAAGGGCCACAGCCACCACTACAGCTTTCCTACGAGGGGTGGCTACCAAGGACATTCTAGAAGCTGCTACTTGGAGCTCCGTGCATACATTTGCCAAGCATTACAACCTACCTTTATACTCCAGATCCCGAGCAGGGTTTGCAACTGCAGTTCTGCAGGGGATCCTAACTACACCATCCTTCTCGTAGTACCTCCTCCCCCAGTTTGGCTATGGTATTCTACCCATATGTTATGACTGCAGATGCATCCTTGAAGGACATAGTACAGTTTTGTACCTACCATAAATGTAGATATCCGATAGGTATGCATCTGCAGTCAGGATTACCCACCCTCCTTCCCCTCTGTGGTATTCCTAGGGTGCTTACCCCTCTTTCAGCTAGCTGGGGGAATCTATTATGGTGTATTTGTTTGTTTGTATATATATATGTATATAATTTGCTACTGTTTGGAATTTGTCAGCATTTATACAAATTTAGCCTTCCTAGAGGGCACCTGGCATCTGGGGCAAGAAACACTGAGGAAAATGGCGTTGGCTGATGCCTTTATACCCCAGATGCTCTGACGTCGGGGAAAGTGCGACACCAGCCGAGGCCAGACCCAGACTTTGGAATCCGTCCGACCGAAGGGCTGCCTGAGGCAGGACAACCCATATGTTATGACTGCAGATGCATACCTATCGGACATCTACATTTATGGTAGGTACAAAACTGTACTTTTCATCCCTCATGGACATGAGGGCCATTCAGCAAGTACCACAGCAAGAGCAGGGACAAGGATTTTACGCAAGACTTTTCTTGGTACCCAGAAAAGACAAAGCCTGGAGACCAATACTGGACCTGTCTATTCTAAATACATTTCTGGACGTTCCAAAATTCAAAATGTTGACACTGCAGCAGCTTTTGCCCATGCTGGGCAAGAAGGCTTGGCTTGTAACTTTGGACCTAAAAGAGGCATACCTGCATATTCCAATCAGACAATCTTGCAGAAGATACCTCAGATTCACAGCTGGCTCAATATACTACCAATTCTCTGCACTGCCCTTTGGCTTATCTACTGGACTCGGGGTCTACACAAAATGCCTGGCACCATTAACTGCATTTTGCAGACAAAGAGGAATTCAGATATATCCTTACTTGGACGACTGTCTTATTCAAGCAGAAAACAAGGACATTCTACTAAGGCATCTGGCATTTGTAAAAAGATTACTAATTTGCCTAGGGTACACAGTAAACGAAAAGAAATCAAAACTAGTACCCTCTCAAGAGATAATATTCCTGGGTGCAAGCTTAAATACAACTGCCCAGATGGCTTATCTCACGCCAGACAAACAAAGGCAACTGACTTCTTACTTCAAAATGTTGGCAACAAAGACCCAGTTATCTGCAAGAAAAATTCTGCAGGCTTTGAGCTTCATGGCATCCTGCATACTGCTAATTCCATATGACAGACGGCATATGAGGAAACTACAATGGTATCTAAAAAGTGTTTGGACTCAACATTGTCACAGCCTGGAAACATTAATTACACTCATTCCTTGCCTGCATCAGGAGTTTCAATGGTGGGCACAGGCCTGTCACCACAACAAGGGACAGCCATTCACCCTACCCACAGCCAGGCAGTCCATAACAACAGATGCTTCAGATTATGCCTGGGGGGCCCACATGGCAGGAAAATATATCCAGGGCTCATGGCCCACAAGCCAAAGGCATCTTCATATTAATCAAAAAGAGATGCTAGCTGTTCAGAATGCCCTTTCAAGGATCTACTCCAACCAGGACAACTACTGAGGAGGACGGACAATACTACAGTCATGTGGTACATAAACAGGGAGGCACTCATTCCTGCCCGTCTGCAGACAAGCCATGACATTGTGGGACACAACATTGACTTATCAAGTACACCTGCAAGCGCAATTCCTGCCAGGAAAGGAAAATACTCTGGCAGGCGAACTAAGCAGAAACCTCACGGATCCCCACGAGTGGAAACTGGATCCACAAGTCTTCAGCATGATAATACAGAAATGGGGATGCCCAGACATATATCTATTTGCCTCCCCTCACAACTGCCAACTGCAAAGATTCTGCACAAGGGCGTATCACAAGCAAGCATGGAAAGTGGACGCTCTGTCATTCAACTGGAAAACCCTAACAGTATATGCCTTTCCTCCCCAAGGTACTCCTAAAGGTCAGACAAGAGAAGCCAAGAATGATTCTGAGTGCTCCAGACTGGCCCCGCCAGCACTGGTACCCAATCCTAAAGAGGTTGTCTCAAGGCCCAGCCTGGACATTGCCTCCAATTCCTCATTTACTGACCCAACGAAACAATCCGATCCTGCACAGCCAACTCAGAACCCTAAATCTGGCAGCATGCCGGATAATGTAGCCATTCAGAACACACCTCCCTCTAAAGCAGTGATGGATGTTATTTTGGAGGCCAGGAGGCCCAGTACCAGAAAATCTTATGCAGAAAAATGGCAAAGATTCTGTGCTTGGAACCAGGCACAAGGAATTGACACATTTGTACAAAATATTCCTCAGATTTTACAATACCTAACTGAGATACTGGACAAAGGCCTATCCTTTTCATCAATTAAAATCCATGTCTCTGCCATTTCAGCTCATTACAATACGGGACCACCTATTTTTTCACATCCGTTGCTAAGACAGTACCTCAGAGGGGCCAAAAACATAAGACCTCCAAGGAGAGCACCAATACCTCCATGGGACCTCAGTTATGTCTTGGAAAAACCCGCACTGCCGCCTTTTGAGCCAGCCAATACAGCTGAAATAAAGTTCTTCACTTGGAAAACAGCTCTGCTCCTAGCAATAACCTCTGCAAGATGAGTCTCAGAGCTACAGGCACTCATGGCTGTGGGACCTCTTATTTTCCATTCAGACAGGGTTTCTCTGAGGACGAACCTGACATTTATGCCTAAGGTAATGTCCAGCGTGGCCCTTAACCCAAACCATTCATTTGCCTACCTTTTATCCAAACCCGCAAAATAAAGGTGAGAGACTCCTGCATTCTTTGGACAAACACAGACAGCTATGTTTCTTCTTGGACAGAACTAAAGCTTTCAGAAAGACTGAGCATCTCTTAGTAACATATGCTGCAGGATCACAGAGAAAGGCTATCTCAAAGCAGACTATTTCAAAATGGATAGGCCACTGCATTTGTTTCTGCAATTCACAACATGGCAAATAAGTGCCTAAGGGCATTAGGCCTCACTCAACCAGAGCAGCAGCCACTTCAACAGCCTTCCTCAGAGGAGTACCAACCAAAGACATTTTATAGGCTGCAATTTGGAGTTCAGTGCACCCTTTTACCAGGCACTACCACTTACCTCTCTACTCTAAATCCAGAGCAGGCTTTGCCACTGCAGTGCTGCAGGGCATGTTAGCCTCTCCTAATCCTATTTAGACCCAGCCACCCAACCTCAGCTTTGGGATTCAACCCAAGTGTAATGACCAACAGTGAAACACGATGAACATAGTACAGTTGTGTACCTACCATAAATGTAGATGTTCGAGTGTATTCACTGTTGCAGCCCAGGTTACCCACCCACCATCCCCCTTTTCTTTGCTGGGACTTATCTGTACTTCTCTATCCTATACAACCTATGTGGTGTATTTGCTTGTAGATGAAGGAAATGTTTATTTTTGTGCCTGCATACTTTATTGGCATAATTTTCAACCTACCAATTTGGGGGCACCTGACATCTGGGGCAAGAAAAACTGAAGAAAATGGCGTTGGCTGCATCTTTTATACCCCTGGCGCACTGACGTCAGGGAAGAGGCGACAACAATCGACGCCGGACCTAGACTTTGGAATTCAGGCCGACTGCGGGTAGCCTGCCAGCAAGATAACCCAAGTGTAATGACTGCAACAGTGAATACACTCGAACATCTACATTTATGGTAGGTGTACACAACTGTACTTTCTCTCTCTCTCTCTCTCCACAGTTTCTTGAAGCTTTAGGCTGTTTTACTGGGCCTGTGTGTCCCTTCAGATTGATCTAGATTTCCTTCCAAGTATGGCATTAGACTTGTCTTTAAACTAGTCTGTTAATTTCCCTGTCTTCGTTTTGGAGACAAAAACTTAAGGAGAGTCCTTACCCTGGAAGTACTCTGTAGTTTCAGTTTTTGCCTGAATCAAGTGCAAGCATTGGAAGACAAAACAGCTCGCCTCCTTTGCTGTACAGGAGCTGATTTGACAACTAAACCACCTACAAACAGAGTGCCCAGCTACACTGTCTTATGTCATGTGATACTGAATTGTCATTTGGAAAAAATATACCACTGCAACAGCGTGTTTACTGTTCTTGCTACAAAAATGTCTTAATTTTAGATATCTGTCTCTCAACCACTTGCTTGCCATTTCACAGCTTCCCAAGCAGTACATGTGGGATCAGGACCCCAGGAGTCTTGCCTTGTGTATTTTGGGACCTTTGGCCACCTTTTCAGAACCTACTTACATGGAAGCTTCAGGTGCTTTAGATTTTTCTCCGGTTTATACCCACTAAGATGGTCCCCATTGTCAGAAAAAAATGCCTTCTTACTAGATCTGTTGATGTGTGAAGAGAGACTCCCTAGCAAGTTCTGAGTACCCTTTTTTCATTCTTTTGATGGCTACTTTAAACCACTAGTTACTTTTCAAGTTTCCTGTAAGTTGAGCAAGTGTATATTTGTATATCCCTGCATAATACAAGTCTGTTATTCTCTCCTCCTTGCCTGTAAGGGAGAATGCCATAAAGCTCCACTACCTGCACCAATTTAGTCCATTCATATGATCATAGGAAGTTACTAGGCTATCTGCCCTGAGGCCCCTATAAGCCTAGCCAAGAGTTTAGCCCATAATCGACCGAGTCAGCACCCGATGCCTCAGTCCAGCAGGGACACAGGTGGAATCCCAGGGATGTATTTTCTGTTTCCCATCCAGTTATCCAGGTTGTGCTTAAAAAGGGATAGTGAAGTACTCTGCTTGACATGGAGAGGGAGTTTATCCACAGATGGGAGATTTTCTGGGACACAAATCTGTCCCTCCAGCAAGTCCTATTGAATTCACAGACCAGGTTGAGTTCACGTGTGTGGGTTACTCGAGTGGAGCTTGACTTGCAGATATGCAGCAGTCCCATCAAGGTTGGGGTCTGAGATTGCTTTGTATGCCAGACAGTGGACACCTCTGAGGAGTCTGTGTAAAACTGAGTAGAGGGACAGGGCTTTTAGTCTGTGAGTATAGGATAGATGTTTGAGGCCCTGGATTCTCCTGGTGAGGAACCTCTGTTTTCTGTCCAGTTGCTGTATGTGCTTTGCGAGATACATGCTGAAAGGGGCATTGTACTCAATAATGAGCCTTATAAGGGAAGAATACAGGGAATGTTATGACCTCCTTTTCCCTGGATGAGATACCCGTACTTATAAGGTGGGCCATGTAGAATGCTTTCCGTACAATGGAAACAATGTAGTGGTCAAAAGTCAGGTTGCTGTCAACCTGGATGCCTAAATCCCTTACTGATTGCGTGCTTAGGATGTTGTTAATGTGATAATTTGTAGGGACATCACTCTCCTCAAAGGGGATGATGATGATTATGCATTTTTTGGTATTCAGCTTGAGGCCATGTTTCTGGCACCAGTCATTTGTTTGGGTGAGACCCTCTTAGAGGATGTTCACATCAGTAGGGGAATTAATGACGGCTCTCAGCTTGCAGTTATCTGCAAACCTGGTCAGCCATAGCCCATTGGTTTTGGTCTGCACCTCAGAAAAGTATATCCCAAATAACAGAGGCCCCAAGACCGCTGCCTGGGGTATGCCGCTAGTTATGGGCCTACTACTTGAGGTGGCTTCCCCTATTTTGACTAGGTGGGTTCTGTCATTGAGCCAGTTTGCTACCCATCTGGTAACATGTGGACTGATGCCTAGTTGAGAGAGTTTATCTGTTATGCCTGAATGGGGAATAGTGTTTAAGGCTTTGGTCAGGTCAAGGTAGGTGGGTGTGCACAGTCTTCCCCTTGTCCATGGCTTTGGTGACTGTCTCAAAGTCGTCGACCATATTTAACAGACATGACCTCCCTGTACGAAGCTAAAATTGTGTGGGTTTGAGTGTTTGCAGGTTGCAAGTGTCCTTGTTAATGAGGTCCATGATAATTCGTTCCATGGCCTTGCAGATCAAGCTAGTTAGGTTGATGGGTCTATAATTTCCATGATCAGTGGACGCTCCACCTTTGTGCAAAGGGAAGACAGTGGCTGTCCTCCACTCAGCTGGGACGAAGCCAGTACTCGGGCTTTGTTTGAATAGGGTGTCCAGTGGTGCTGCAAGTTCCTGGCTGAGTTCATGTAGGATGCAGTCCTGGGATGTTATCTGGTCCCAAGGAGGCTGTATTTTTTTGCCTTTGAGAGGGCTGTGATGACCTGTTCCTTAGAGATAAGGGGAGGGGCCAGGTACTGGGGATGTCCTGATTTACTGATGGGGGGAAAGTGAGGTGAAGTTTTCACTGAATCTGTCAGCCAGCAAGTTGGTTTTATCTATGGCATTTGTGTATGTTGTGTCCTTAACCACCAGTTCTGAGCAGATGTGGGTGCTACCTTTGAGACTGTGGACATATGTGAAGGTGGCCTTATGATCGTCTCTAGTAGATGTAGGCAATTTAGACTCTGTTTGCTTTGAAGGATTTCATTAGTACTCTTATTTGCTTGTTCAGGCTAAGGAAAGATTGCTTCCAATTGGGCACCTGCTCCTTCTTGGTCCTAGACAGCACTTCTTTCCTTTTGTCACAGAATTTATTTATTGCAGATGTCTGCCAGAAAGGTTTACTCTTCCTTGTGGAGTGATTTCGTCCTGTGGCATATTCCTGATTCCATGCATCTATATAAATGCTCGTATAGTACTTTGGTGTAGATTTGGACATTGGTGCCAGTTCCTACAGAGGGGGAGGGGCCTGTGAAGCTGATTATACCATCCCTCAGGATGTTGTAATCAGCTTTGGAGAAGTTTTTTTAGTTTGCCCCTAGCGAAAGGTGGGGTTGGGGGAGATGGTAACTTCAAAAGTGACCACTTTATGGTCCGATCTTACAAGGGAGGATTGATACTGTAGGGATGCTGTAGTGGTTATTTGTGTTGGTTAATACCAAGTTCATGATATTATCACCTCTTGTGGGCGTATCGACTAGCTGTTCCAAGATGTTTGCATTAACAAAATCAAGGAATTTCTGGGCATGTGTTTTCAGACATGAGTAGTTCTTCAATCTGTGTTTGGGTAGGTTAAAGTTGCACAGGTTCAGGGTAAAGAGTTGAATCTTGATTGATTTGAAGAGCTCCAGATAGGCAGAGTGGGCATCTTGAGTCAAATTTGGGAGCCTTGTAGCTAGCTATGATTTGAATGGGGGTGTTGTCAATGGTTAACTGCACCTGGTGTGTCTCATGCGCAACATACTGACCAGCCTGGAAGTGTGCATGTCTTTAATATATATTGAAACTCTACTTCCTTTGGCTTTGCTACCTACAGTTTGGAATCTGAATGTAGGATGAGTAGCCAGGTAAGGCTGGGGTTCTCTCTCCAGCTTTGAACCAGCTTTCTGTGACTGGGCAAATGTCAGCATCTTCCAGGGTTAAGAATGCTTGCAATGAGTGCAGTTTCATGGTTAGACTCCTAGCATTTAGCAGCATGACCTTTAATTTACGTTTTGTTGAAATTTTTATGTTGGTAGTTTTGACCTCATCACTTTTCCTAAAAAAGGCACTATGTGGGGAGGCAAAAGCCTTTGCCAGCAGCCTGAGGCCCAAGTGAAGACAGATGCAGGCCATCTCTGGCAAAGCATCATGGTCTGTCGATCATACCTTCCCAGGCTGTCAGGTACTGGATCCAGATGACAGAAACTAAGCCAGTTGTTAGTCAGTCATTTTCTGTTTGTATTGAAACATCATTCTGGGTGATGGTAGAATGCTGCTTAAGGCTAGGGGCATACTTGCCTGGGACACGCATTCAGCAAGCTCAATCATGTGTCTCTTCATATAGTCCATGGAAGTACGCCTCAAATCATTCACGCCAACATGGACTATGACAGTGTCATAGCTATACCTGTTGAGAGACTTGAGTGTGTGTGATATGATGAATTCTGGCATCAGACAAATAACTAACCATAATCTTCTCCTTATCCAGACTGGTGAGAGGCACATCTGTGGGTCTCAGTGGAGTCTCCTATAACTAATATGTTGCGTTTATGGTTAAGCTTTACTAGCTGTATGACACAGGTGTGTGGACTAGGCATGGTATGTAGTGTGGAGGGTTGTGGAGTTTGCTTGTTTTTTTTCCTCCGAGTTCTCCTTTGTTTGAGTATGTTTTTGTTGAGAACATCCGCATATGTGGGTGTGTGTTGTGCAAGTGTAGTGGTGTTTGAGGTGTAGTGTTTCTGTTGACAGCCTTCTCGGTGCCAGCTATACTGCCTTATGAGGGAGAGAACATAGACTGTAGGTTGCTAAAGTAATTACATCTGACAAATTGTGTTCCTAGGTTGTGGTAGTAGATGCTTGTCAGTGTACATGAGGCAGTTGCTGCACTGTCTCAGGATGCCCATATCGACCAGACTGGCAGGAGAAACTGTAGGAAATTATCCATCCATATTTGTCAGAATCTGAGGGAGAGAGGTCAGAGAGAGCTTAGGGGGCAGACCTAGAGCCCAAGTGCTTAAATCAAAACTAAGGGGCTTAGAATAACACAATTTGAGCAGGCTATAAACAAGCAGTAATAAATGCAGCAGAAAGGACGCAATTAAATACTTTAGGGAACAAGCAGCAGAAAACGCAATATGAGGTAATAGAGTAGAAGGAGGAAGCACAAATACAGTAAAAGCAGCTAAATAAAGTTTTTTTTTTTTGTTTTTGTTTTTTTTTTTTCCTCCTCCAGTAAAGTGGAAAGGGAGAGAGGAGGAACAGAAGATAATTCAAGGTTAAACTAAGGCGGCTGGCCTTCCCAAATATCTCTCTGTATTGGGTAGAATGAGCTAATGAGACGGGACTGACAGGAATGTCCCAGATCAAATTTGTTCCATGTGGGAGGGAGTCAGGAATCCTAGGCTAGGTGAGAGCCATTCATTACTGCTTGGGAAACCCTCTCAAACTATTTTTCCCCAGTAACAAGAGGCACGTTGTAGTGATCACGGTCAGCTAGCTGATGTCCTTCTATTCTCATGTTGCAGTATTCTCAACACTTTGGTTCTCCTCTCTTGCTAGCCGAAGTGCAGCCAGTATAAAAAAAGCTTGTAGTCACTGCTGGGTACATGGGACGTCTGACAGCCTAGGAAACATGAGCAATAAAAGTGACGTCTGCATGTTCCAGACCTCAGAACTTCTCTGCCACCAGTTGAATGTCAGCTGATGTTCTTCGTGTTTCACTGTTGCAGTCATAACTGTAGGGTACTCCTGCCGGCAGGCAGCCCGAGGTCGGCCAGAATATCAAAGTCTGGGTCCGGCGTCGGCTGTGTCAGCTAGAACCCTGACGTCAGAGCATATGGGTATAAGGCTGACAGCCGACGCCATCTTCTCCAGTCTTTCTTGCCGTGCGGTGCAAAGCAGTTCGCTAGTTGTTGGTTGGCGTTTTCAAGACAACGTGGTGTGGTTGTCGTCGGTCCAAAGTTTCTACTTCTCTTCTCAAAGCTAAGTACCCCATTGGGGAAACCTTTTTCTTGCTCCTCCGATGTCAGAAAAAGTTAATAATTGTGTATCATGTGGAAAACAAATACCTCATAAAGATTTCCACTCTTACTGTTTACCTTGCTTAGGCCCTGACCACGACGTTTCTTGTTGTCGGTTCTGTGCCAGGTTTAATTCTCGCACTATCAAGCGTAGGTACGATTGGGCCTTGAATTACTTCGGTAGACGATTTAATTATAGAATGTCGTCGGAACAGACTACTGGATTACAGAAGAAGCGCAAAGACAAGGACAGGCCTCCGAGGTCCAAACAGGACACGTTGCAGCCGGAGCCAGCTTCGGGTTCGGCGGTCGTCAGTGAGGCGCTTTTGCAGCCCCTGTCGTCCGCCACTTCAGAACCGATGGCCGACACGGACTCACATGGTGAGCCAACTAGGCCTAGTAATTTGTCTGCTGCAGGACCTTCGGACGTCGCTCCTTCAGATGGGTCTGGAACCGCTGTGCAGGTACCGGCTTCTGAAGGGGTCTTCAGACCTTCACACATTACTATATCCACAAAGACAAAAGCCAAGTCAAAGACTCCTGTTAAACCCAGACATTCTACTCAAGCTTCTTCGGATACAGCTCCCAAGACTCAGAAACAATTACTTCGGATGGCTGAGGATTTATTGACTATGATAAGGCGCTCTCACCCTCCTCCTGAGAAAAGGCCTAGACAGGCTATCCCTTATGATTCCTCTGATCAGGCTTCTGTATCCTCTGTTTCTTCCTCTGATCAGGATTACTCCTTCCCTCCTTATGAGGATTCGGATGCAGAGGATTCTGTTCCCTCTGCCTCCCCCCCTGAAGATTTCTCTTTTGGGGAGACCTTGCATGAGATGAGGGAGCATTTTTATTGGGAAGGTCAGGATTATTCTGCTTCCAAAAAGAGACTCAGGGAATTCCTTCTCCCTCAGCACAGGCCTTAAGCTATTCCTCCTGTACTTGATATTGTGGATGATGCCTTCTCTGAAGCTAACTTGAATCCTGATTCCATGCCTCCTGCTCCTTCTAAGCCTGATAGATTTTACAGGGTCCCTGATTCTCATCAATTTTTATTCAAGAACCCTTCTGCTGATCCTGAAACTATTTTGCAAGGTTCTAAGGCTGCTAAGGCCGCCTCCTCTAAGAATCCTATCCCCTCTGAGAAGGATTCTCGTGCTTTGGACAGGTGGGGCAAGAAGGTTTATACATCAGCCACCCTTTCTATTAGAGCTTTAAACTGCCAATTTCACATGTTTAAGTATCAGCAGTTTCCTTTATCTGTTTTAAAACAAAGGATGTCTGCCTTTCCTGTTTGTGCTGAGGACAAGGAGTTACAGGATGTGTTACATGTTACTGAACAAGTCAGCAAACATAGTTTACATTGTGGTTTTGATGCCTTAGAGGCTTCTTGCAGGGCGGCTGCCTTTGGTACTGTTATCAGGAGACAGAAGAAAAAGCCAAGTCTATGCAGACTGTGAAAGATTTCTTGCAAGTTCAGCCTCCTAGATTTTCTAGGAATTGGCCCTCCAAAAATTGGTCTTTTCCCACCTCTGACAGGCCTCAATGGGGAAGATATAGACGCTCCAGAGGTAGGGCGCAGGCTCAGGCCTCCTACAGACCTAGACAGTGGACTGCTTCTTCACCTCGTAGGGGAGAAGACAGATCTCAAACCCAAAGAAGACAGACTCAGTGACTCCCTCTGTTGGGCTCCAGGTCCTCCTTCCCTGGGCGCCCCTCTCGGAGGAAAACTTACTCTTTTTTACCAGAATTGGACTCGCATTACCCAGGACAAATGGGTGTTAGACGTGATTTTGAAAGGTTACAGATTCCACTTTCACACTCTGCCAAGGCCTTCAGGCTGGCCAGATCTGCCAAAACATCAGTGGACAGAGGCCTTAAATCAAGTGGACGCCTTATTAGCCTTAAGGGCCATAGAACCTGTTCCACCTCTAGAGGTGGGGAAAGGTTTTTATTCAAGACTTTTTTCGGGTCCCAAGAAAACAAAACTCCTGGAGACCTATTCTGGACCTCTCTATATTAAACACCTTTTTGGAAATTCCAAAATTCAAGATGCTTACACTTCAACAACTTCTTCCAATGCTCGCACAAGATTCTTGGATGGTAACATTGGACTTAAAAGAGGCTTACTTACACGTCCCCATAAGGCAGCATTGCAGAAGGTACCTCAGATTCAAGGCAGGCTCGAGACACTTCCAATTCTCTTTACTGCCATTTGGTTTATCTACTGCGCCCAGAGTTTTTACCAAATGCCTGGCTCCAGTAGTAGCTTATTGCAGACTTCAGGGGATTCAGATTTATCCCTATCTGGACGACTGTCTAATTCAGGCAGACAGCAAAGACCTTCTACTACAACATCTGCATTTTGTTCAACGTCTTCTCCTACTACTGGGATTCTCAGTGAACATAAAAAAAGTCACATTTGATTCCGTCTCAATAAATGATCTTCTTGGGAGCAAATGATCTTCTTGGGAGCTCTTTTGGACACAAGTTTACAGAAAGCCTTCCTCACTCCAGAAAAACAGTTACAGCTGGCTTCCATCTTCAAGACCTTGGCAGCATTAACTCAGCTCACTGCAAGGAAATTCCTGCAGGCTCTGGGCTACATGGCCTCTTGCATCCTGTTGATTCCAAATGCGAGGCTTCACGTGAGGAAAATTCAATGGTACCTAAAGAGTGTATGGTCTCAACATTGCCACAGTCTGGATACTATGATACCTCTGATTCCCTGCCTCCAGAAGGAATTCCTTTGGTGGTCCAAGGCGTGTGTTTTGAACGAAGGCAAGCCTTTTCGTCTGCCTCAACCTACTCAGACCATAACCACGGACGCCTCGGATTATGCATGGGGAGCTCATTTTCAAGACAAATGCCAACAGGGTTCTTGGACAAACAAACACCTTCTATGGCACATCAACTTGAAAGAAATGTTAGCAGTCCAGAATGCTCTTCTAGCCTTCCAGGCCCTTTTGAAGCCAGGACCTCTGCTAATCCAAACAGACAACACCACAGTCATGTGGTACATAAACAAGCAATGGGGCTCTCACTCTTACCCCCTTTGCAGACTTGCTATGACCTTATGGGATACAGCCCTAAAGTTGAATCTGGATCTTCAGGCACTGTTCATTCCAGGAAAACAAAATCTCTTAGCAGACAGCCTAAGCAGAAACATTTTGGATCCTCACGAATGGATTTTGGACCCCAACTTATTCAGCAAGATAACTGCAGTTTGGGGCTGTCCTCAGATAGATCTATTTGCATCTCATCTCAACCATCAGTTGCCTCTCTTTTGCACCAGGTCCTTCCACAAAACAGCTTAGAAAGTGGACGCCCTGTCATTCAGTTGGAGGAATCTTTCGGGATATGCCTTCCCCCCTCTTCCTCTTCTGCCTCGGGTATTGCTAAAGATAAAGCTGGACAAACCCAGTCTAATCATCTTGATAGCTCCAAATTGGCCTCGTCAGTTTTGGTACCCCACTCTACTGCATCTTTCCTTGGTACCTCCTTGGAATCTTCCTCTGACCGATTCTCTACTGTCCCAGCATCAGGGTCAGGTATTTCACTCTCAAATCAAGACTCTCTGTCTGGCAGCTTGGCTCATCAAAGGCAATTGATCCCTTCTTCTCTTCCTAAACAAGTTCTGGATGTTCTTTTGGAAGCTAGGCGTCCTAGTACTGGGAAATCTTATGCTTCTAAATGGAAAAGATTTTGTATTTGGATGCAGGATCGTGGCTCTGATCCTTTATTACCAGATATCTCATCTATCTTACTTTATCTCTCAGACCTTTTGATTAAAGGTCTTTCATTTTCTTCCATTAAAATTCATGCTTCTGCTATTTCAGCACACTTCAGTTGTGATCCTCCCATTTTTCCCCACCAGTTGGTCAGACAATTTCTGAGAGGAGCTAAGAATTTAAAACCCCCTAGAACTCCTCCTGTCCCTCCTTGGGATCTCAATTGTCTTGGAAAAGCTTACTTTGACTCCTTTTGAGCCTGCTGCCTCTGCGGACATTAAGTTCTTATCTTGGAAGACAGCTATCCTGTTGGCCTTGACTTCTGCCAGAAGGGTGTCAGAGCTTCAAGCCCTCATGGCCGTGGAACCATACCTCATCTTCCATCAGGACAGAGTTTCCTTGAGGACCAATCCTACATTTATGCCTAAGGTAGTCTCTAGAGTGGCTCTAAATCAGACTATTCACCTTCCTACCTTTTTTCCTAAACCCCAAAATAGGGGGGAAAGCACATTACATTCATTAGACGTACACAGGCAGCTACGTTTTTACCTGGACAAAACTAAAAGTTTCAGAAAATCAGATCAATTGCTTATTTCTTTTGCTTCCAGTTCTCTTGGTAAAGCCATTTCTAAGCAAACTATTTCCAAATGGATTGCTCATGGTATAAGATATTGTTACTTTCTTCATGGGAAACAAATTTCAGGTACCGTCAGGACTCATTCTACTAGGGCAGCTGCCACTTCAGCAGCCTTTCTCAGAGGAGTTCCTACCAAGGACATTCTGGAGGCTGCCACTTGGAGCTCGGTGCATACTTTTTCCAAGCACTATAACCTCCCTTTGTACTCTAAGTCTAGGGCAGGCTTTGCCTCTGCTGTTTTGCAGGGTCTTCTAGCTGCTCCTTTTTCTTCATAACCTCCTCCCGTATTCTCAGCTTTGGAATTTTACCCTACAGTTATGACTGCAACAGTGAAACACGAAGAACATAGTACAGTTGTGTATACCTACCATAAATGTATATGTTCGAGTGCCTTCACTGTTGCAGTCGGTGTTTCCCTCCCTCCAGACCCCTCTTGTTTCTATTTGCTTACTGTGTTTTCCTTTCCACTACCTTTTTGGTGTATTTGTGTTTCCTTTGGGACACCTTTTGGTTTATGGGGGCCTCTGACATCAGGGGCAAGAAAGGCTGGAGAAGATGGCGTCGGCTGTCAGCCTTATACCCATACGCTCTGACGTCAGGGTTCTAGCTGATACAGCCGACGCCGGACCCAGACTTTGATATTCTGGCCGACCTCGGGCTGCCTGCCGGCAGGAGTACCCTACAGTTATGACTGCAACAGTGAAGACACTCTAACATCTACATTTATGGTAGGTATACACAACTGTACTTTCCTACACCAGCAGTCGGATCAAAAATTGTTATAGAAGTACCCTATTTGGGAGCATTTGATGTAAAGTTGTTCTGTATTGCCTTCATTCTTACTGATGGGTTTGGAGCCGATCCCGTGCTCCAACTCAACCAAATGCAAAAGCTCGAGGTGTTCATCCAGCTCTCAGGGCCTGTTCCTTATCCCATGATACACTGATGCTTCCCTCAGATCTCATTTGCCACAGCAACAGATCAGGCGATTAACCAGCTCTGGCCAGTGAAAATTTATTTGATCACTGCATTGTGTGTAGGTTCTTGTCATCCAGGAGGGGTAAGTTTAGGTAGAGTTGTCAGATCCCCAATAAAGTTGCCCACAAGCTTTGCCTTTTTTGTTTGGGCATACGCATGACCATAAAGTCCTACCGCATCTACCAGGCCTTTTTTCCAAAAACACTACGCAGCCGTCTGGACTCGTTAAATATTTACCTCGAGAGCCAACACCTTAAGCGCTTAGCTTTGGGTATGGAGGGGCTGTCCGGTCAAACCATCGAGCCGCCAAAGTAAAAGGCAAAGGTTATTGGGCCTGAATCAGTAGCTGCACCTCCTCCACCTAACATCCCTCCCATGGCTAACATCAGCCTGGAGAAGCACTTGGTTACTTCTGATACGGGTATAGTGGGTACTGGTGTGGAAGCCGCAGAACCTAGTGTAGATGGTATGTCCTCTGAGGTAAGGCAAATGGCTTCCAATGGTTGGGGGGGGACCTCTGTTCATATTGGCTACTCAGACGGATCCCTCCACTACTTCACAGGCTTCCGAATCCAGGCCTACCTTGACCTACACACCCGCTAGGCCTTCGCTCAAAAGAAGAGAAAAAAGGAAACATGATTCCCCAGGAATTGAGAGCCAGACACATTGGCAGGCCTTTTCTCAAAGCCTATTTAATGCTTTTATGGCTCTGAGGCCTGCTACACACTTAACCCTCCTTGTGTAATAAGCCCTAGGCCTCAGGTCTTGGACTCTTCCCAGCCTGAAGCTGAGGAATCATCTGACTCTTCTTTAGAGGATTCCCTCTGCTGTATTTCACCAATGTCATCGCCCCTTGGCTATTCCTCCCTGAATAAGAATCTGCAGAAACAGATTCTCCAGGCGAGGGCCTTACCTTTTTAGGAGGCCATTTCAAAGATGAGGGAGCATTTCAAATGGGATTCGTCTGAAATGACTGAAGTACAGAAGAGGTATTATGAATTTCTTCAGATGGACTCCCCTGCCTCTTCCGCAGTTCCATCTCTACTACCTGCATTTCTGGATGCTTTCAGTGGAGCATCAGTCAACCCAGACTCCCAGCTCCTTGCTCCACGAAGGTCTAACAGATTCTAAAAGGTCCCTGAAGGGGCCAAATTCTTGGTTAAGTGCCTTGCATCAGACACTGGCACTGTTTGTGTCAATTGACAAAGCCTCCAAGCTCCTTCCACCCTACTCACTTCTCCCCACAGTCAGTCAGTAAGGCCATGGAATGCCTTTGGGGGAAAAAGTTTATACTTTTATCTACCCTAGCATTTAGGGCAGTAAATTACCAGTCCCACATGTCCAAATATGCCCTAGCCTTTTTTGGACAGGCCACAAAACCTCTCAGTGAAATTCGAGTGTCCAGCCAAAGCTCAGTTATCCAGCCTTATGTCTTTATCTTCACAGGTCACAAGGCAGTCCATTAAGTGCAGTTACGATGCAGCAGAAGCCTCTGCCAGGTCTGCTGCATCTGCTTCTGTGCTCAGGAGATATTCCTGGCTTAGGTTATAGCCACTTCCTGATGATATCAGGGCAAAACACTTAGATGCACCTCTGGATAACTCTGCCCTTTTTGGGACAAAGGTGGCAGAATTATTCAAAACTCTGCAACAAAAGGAGAAGGATTTACAGGACATCAAACACTTGTTTGGGTCTCCTGTCCCCAAATTCTACAGGAATTACCCCTCAAAGACCCAATTCATCAGGAAGCAGTCTGTGCCCCCTTGTCCTTCTGAAGCAGAAAGACTGCGTGGAAGCAAACAACTCCTTTCAAGCCTGCACAAACTCCAGCCCAGAAGCCTCAGTTTCAAGACAGGGCAGGTAGTCTGTCACTATCTGCAGTCCTAAAAACAACCACTCAAATCCATTCCCTATCCCTAAGCCTCTCTCACTGCCTCCCTGCATAGAGAAACATCACCACAGACAGGTGGGTGTTGTCCATCATAAAAACGGGTTATTTTATGACCTGGATCACAGCCCTTTCTTGAGAGGAATCCCACAGCCCCCCAAAGAACAGCTTCCAGTATTTCGACCGGTTATAGACAACCTTGTTGCCCAATCTACAATTCAACCTGTCCGTATATCAGAAAGGGGAAAGGGCTTTTACTCAAAAGATGGTCCCTGGAGACCAGTTTTAGATATTTCACATCTCAACCTCTTTCTGCAACTGCCCACCTTTCAAATGCTCACTCTGCATGCCCTCTTCCTCTTGATCTTTCCTCAAGGGTTCTTGGCCACCTTGGACATCAAGGAAGGCCTACCTGTATATCCCAATAAGGCCCAGCTACAATAAATATCTGTGATTTTCTGCGGCCTCCTCACATTTTCATTTCTGTGCCTTGCCCTTCAGACTTTCTACAGCTCCAAGGGTCTTAACCAAGTGCTTGGCACCAGTGGTGCACTTCTGCTGGACCCTAGAGATCCATATTTTCTCTTATCTAAATGACCTGCTCATCCAGGCAAATTCCACAGAATCCCTGCAAAGCCATTTAAAACAGTAATTTCACTCCTGCAAGCACTGGCCTTCAAGATCAACTATTTTAATTCCAGTCTGATCCCTTTTCAGGATCAGATTTTCTTTGGGTGTAGGATAAGTACTGATGTCATGAGGGCCTTTCTGCCACCTCAAAAGGTGGAAAGCTTAAAGCAGTATCTGCTTACTGTCCTCCAAGCCACAGACTTGATTGTCAAGCAGTACCTCGGTCTCCTGGGTCACACGGCATCAACCATTCCCTTGTTGCCATTGGCAAGGCTCCACATGAGGAAGCTACAATGGCAGTGTGGCTCCCTTCAAACCAGCTTCTAGGGCTTCCCTGAAACACTGCACCTGGAAAATAGTATTACTAGTTGCCCTGACTTCAGCTAGAAGAGTGTCAGAGTTACAGGCCCTCATTGCCATCCCTCATTTTTCACAAAGACAGGGTAAGCCTTAGGACCCAACGTTTCCTTCATGCCCAAGGTGGTCAATGAACTATCCTTAAACCAGACCATTCACCTCCTCACCTTTTTTGCTCACCCTCAGGGAGACTGTGAGAGAGTCCTACTTTCCCTTGATGTGCATAGACCGCTTAAGTTCTATCTAGACAAAACCACACACCAAAAAATCAGAATAGTTGTTGGTCTCTTTTCATCCAAGAGCTATGGAGAAAGCTGTGACAAAGCAGACAGTTTCAGCCTGTACTTCCAGAGCAATTTCTTTCTGCTATGCATACCAATGGGAATCCTTAGAGTCAAAAATCAAAGAACACTCCACTAGGGCTATGGCTTTGTCTAGAGCTTTCTTTAAAGGTTTGGACACTGCCACAATTTTAGACGCAGCTACATGGACCTCTGTCCACACCTTTGCCAAGCAACAACATTTCTAGATCCAAGGCTGGATTTGCAAGGGCAGTCCTGCATGGATTTATAGAAAATATTTCCAGGACACCACCCTCTTCTTCCAGTGAGCTTTGGCACTCACCCAAGGGTTTAGAATACTGCAACATGAGAACAGAAGGACATATAATAGCAAAAACCACCAAAGGAAATTGGAAATACGATCAATATACCACGAAAGAAAAACTCCACTGCACTTCTGGATAATAATTTAATCCACTCGAAGGTAAAAAGCACAATAACTTCTTTTCAACAATAATTATCTCTAGCGCCTCGGCACACTTGCCTTTACAGAGTAAAACTTCCACAACACTGAATACTCACTTTAAATACATTTCAAAAAGACACACCTTTACTAACAATCAAGTACTTGCTCTCAATTAATTACCAATTAAGAATTTAAGAAGACAAACTACACACAATAAAAATATGTTAAGAAACACTTATAAAAAAAGGGAAATTCATTTTTCCTAAACTTATTCCAAACTTTTCCAAGAACAGTCATGATTCAGTCCATTTGGACTTAAAGTGTTAAATTTTAATATAAGACATAGTTCCTTTCTTCTTAATAATTGTTTTACTTGCTGTTCACTACAATATGCCTCATTATTAACTTTGTCCAATACTGTTGCTTTTAAATTGTCAGGTTTACTATTATGATACTTGTAAAAATGTACTGCCAAAGGGCTGCTTTCTTTCTGATTTTTAATATCTCTGACATGTTCTTTTAACCTACAACACAACGTTCTTTTAGTTTCTCCAATGTAGAATTTGCCACAAGGGCATTCTATACCATAAATAACCTGTTCTGATTTACAATTAAAAGTTCCTTTAGTTTCAAAAGCAATTCCATTCAAAGTTTTAAACTGTGGAACTATATACTTACATATGGTACACTTTCCACATTTACTAGTACCTTGATGTTTCACCTGTTTGTACATTAACATCCTTGGTGTTTTAAATCGACTATGTACTATAAAATCCT
The DNA here is from genome assembly GCF_019279795.1 of Protopterus annectens. Lineage (NCBI taxonomy): Eukaryota > Metazoa > Chordata > Ceratodontiformes > Protopteridae > Protopterus > Protopterus annectens. The sequence continues at coordinate 270,273,177 of NC_056729.1, read as the reverse complement.
GAACATTCCTTCCTCTATTATAAGAGAAACTAAGCCCATTATTATTCAAAAAATCTAATTCCTTTTTAAGAACATTCCAGCTGAACATTACTCTTGTCTTAACTTGTTCAGACAGTACAGAGTATGTTGAAACAAAATAAACTATATCTTTTACTTCTTTATTATTGTAGTTACTACACCTACTACCATTTTTACAATTATTTTTGATTTTTTTAAGACTATACTTTAATTCACTCTCAGGATATCCTCTATTCTTAAATTTATTATAACTTGATAGATATTCTTTCTCCCTGCTATTAGGGTTATTACATAGTTGCTTTACTCTATTGAATTCAGTATAAGGAATAGATTTAATTACATGTGGTGGATGATGGCTGGTGCCATGCAACACCGAACCTGAACCCTGAAACTTCCTATGTATTTGATATTCTATCAATAAATTATTATGTCCTTTTAAAGTAATATCCAGATACTGTACCGTATTACCCATTTGTAATCCATCAAATTTTATATTCATGTTGTTATTCTCAATCTCCATCAAAAACTGATGAACACTGTCTTTTCCTCCCTTACATACAAACAACAAATCATCAATATAACGGAAATATCTATAGACATATTTTTTATAAAAAAATTTGTATATATATATATTTACTCTCAAATATACCCATAAAAATATTGGCATAACTGGGAGCAAAGGCAGCCCCCATAGCTGTACCTTGCCTTTGTCTATATATATCTCCGTTAAACTCAAATATATTATTGTTTAAACACATTTGTAGCAATTCTAATACATAATCAGCAACAGCTGTATCACCTATACATTGCTTAACAGCCAACAAACCATCCTCATGTTTTATACTTGTATATAAGCTCACAACATCTATCACCACAAAATACATACTTTCTTCCCATCTTGTAGTTTTTATACAATTAATTAAAGAAAATACATCCTTTACATATGAAGGCAGTCTATATACATACGATACTAAATATGTATGTAAAAAAATAGACATTTTATGTAAGAAAGTAGCTGAAACTATGGGACGTCCCGGTGGGGGAAGCTCATTTTTATGTAACTTGGGTAAACAGTAAAAACATGGCATTCTAGGACATATAATAGTTGTGGTCAAATCTTACCATAACCATAAATGTCCTCCTCTTCCATGTTGCAGTATTCCTCCCTCCCTCCTTCCCCCCCTTCTTCCCTTTTACTGGGTGGCATTGGACTTGCACAGTTTCCCGGGACTGGGGTGCACACTTTTAAAGTCTGGTACGTGCTGACGTCACTTTTATGGCCCACATTCCCTAGGCCAACATCAGACATCCCACGTTCTCAGCAGTGACTACAAGCTTTTGTATACTGGCTGGACTTCAGATAGCAAGAGAGGAGAACCCTAAGTGTTGAGAATATTGCAAGATGGAAGAAAAGGAAATCTATAGTTATGGTAAGATTTTACACACCTATTCTTTCCATTGGAGTGGCCTACCATCTAGGCTGTCTGCATACTTGCCATAGGTGTCTGGTCAGGCATGGAGGTGTGCATGTTCCTGTGCACGTCTTCTATTCCCAGGTCATAGGGAAGTCCCTCTCAATGCATCCCAGTCCAGTGCTCCAGGTGGATGGCATGCTGAGCCCCTGATAGGTGTTGCCAATGCCTAAGGCCTAGCAGTCTCTCTCCATAGGATGAGTGAGCTGGTATCTGCCACTGAAGGACATCCATACTGCCTGGTCCTTTGGACATGCGCTGCCACGATGGCTGAGGGTAACCTGAAGGTCATCTATACTAATGCAGTACACAGTGTTACAGCATGCCTCAGCTTAAGTTACATCCATCCTTCATATATAAGGACCATCTGAGAAGGAAAAAACTGAATTGAAAGAAAGAAAGGAAGAATCTCTCTTACAGACCCAAATGTGGGGTGTTCCTCAAATGTAAACTGAGAAGTAAGACTATTGGTAATTCTTCATGTTCAGTAGCTGTTGTTTTTAATGCAATTTAAGTAGCCATAGTATTCCTGTAGAAGGTTTTTGTGTATGCCAGTTTGCTTTTAATCCTAGTGTTTTGCTCCTTTCAGCTATTGTATTGTAGTAATCTTTAGTTCAGCAGTCTCTCTATGAAGACTTCCAGTTAAGATGCTCTGCATTTATTTTAAGTATGTCACAAATTCTGCCCACTTGTAAATGACCATTTATGGGCTATTTTTCAAGATTATATTTTAAAGCCGCATTGTTTGTAGAACATGGAGAGCTCAATCTGTTAATAGTAATATAGCCTTAGGCTTATTGTTTACGCAGACTAGATTTTAGTAGCTTAACCTGTTTTCCGCATATCTGTTTATAGCCATAAGTCCTTTCCTTGGAGCAGAACTGTCCAACTTATTTTAAGAGCTGTCCAGACAAAATAACAGTATAACTGTTATACTACAGACTGTTAAATAACAGTATAACTTTTGTCCAGACAAAAAGTAGTATAACTGATTCACTTAGGTTTTGTATCTTTTCAACAGAATGCCTGCATCGCTGTACCTCAGAGTGGACTGAAAACTCATAAGGCGTTTAAAGAATATGATGAAGAACTAACAGCTGAAAAGAGAACACAGGAGGAACTTGTTATCCAGATCCGTTGTATTGAAAAGCATGCATCCCACTGGGCAGAAGCAGCTGCACCTGAGCTCAAGGAGTATGAACTGAAAATGTTAACAGAACTGTTAGAGAAGAAAGAGCAACACATACCAGTAAGTTTAGACAGTGGGTTTTGCAGTACCCATATATGTAAAAGTATTTGTAAATTAATGTAGTTATAGAAAAGATTGTAGAACAACCTTAAGTTTGCCTGCAGTTCTACCACTGTGCTTCACACCTAGACAATAATCAGGAAGATGATTATTGGTCTGTGATGTTCTTCGTGTTTCACTGTTGCAGTCATTACATTTGGGTAATCTGCTGGCAGGTTGTCCTCAGTCGGCCTGAATATCAAAGTCTTGGGTCCTGCGTCAGTTGCGGTCTCCTCTTCCATGACGTCAGGTATAAAACATGCAGCCAACGCCATTTTATTCAGTCTTTCTTGCCGTGCGGTGCCTGAAGCAGAAGCATTTCGCAAGTGCCAGTCGGCTGACTCCTGAAATTTTTGCATTCGAGTTTCAGAACCAAAGTCTTCAATTAAAGCTAAGCACCTCATTGCTCCTTACCGATGTCAGTAAAAGTTAATAATTGCATTACTTGTGGGAAGCAAATACCTCATAAGAATTTTCATTTGTACTGTATTCTTTGCCTAGGCCCAGATCATAACGTGCCTTGCTGTCGGTTTTGTGCTAGATTTAACCAACGCACTATTTAGCATCGGTATATCTTTGCTCCAAAATATTTTGGATCCAGATTTAATTACCCTGAAATGTCGTCGGTTAGCAATCCGACTACCGGAGTTCACAAAAAAACGCAAAGAAATGGACAGACAGAGATTGTCGAGGTCCAGAATCGACTATGAAGCTTCTCTTAAGCGAGTCGCCGATTCGCCGGTACTCAGGCGCATTCGCAGCCCATGATACCCACTACTTGAGTCGCAGGCCTCTACCGAGACCCATGCGGAGTACGGAATGCAGCAAGATTCTCAGAGTATTGTACCCGCGGATGTCTCTCCCTCGGATGGGTCCGGAGCCGCTAAGCAGGCACCAGCTTCTGAGGGTGTTTACAGGCCTCAACATTTCTATATAAAACCGACGCCAGCTTCAAAAAAACTTCTAAGTCTAAAAAACCGACACATGAACCACGTGCTCAGGCCCCTATGCCTAAAAAACAGATGATCAAAATGGCTGAGGACTTAAGTATCTTGATTAGGGGTTCCCACCCCCACCCCCCTGATAAGAGGCCTAGGCAAGACACTGATTATGAATCTTCAGATCAGGTTTCTATTTCTTCTGATCAGGAATTTTCTGTAGCACCCTATGAGGATTCAGATGCAGAAGAATCCATCCCATCTGCATCTCCTCCTGAGGATTATTCTTTTGGAGAAACCTTGCATACTTTAAGGGAACATTTTCATTGGGAGAGTCGGGATTTCTCTGAATCAAAAAAGAGGCTTAGGAATTTCCTCCTTCTTCCTCAGCATAGGCCTTTGGCTATACCTCCTGTATTAGACATTGTTGATGTGTTTTCGGAATCAAGCATGGCTCCTGATTCCCTACCTCCGGCTCCTAGTTAGCCAGACAGATATTACAGGGTTCCTGACTCCCACACATTTTTATTAAAAATTCCTGCTGCTGATCCTGAAACACTCTCACAGGGTCCCAAAGGTGTAAAGGCCTCTACTGCCAAGAATCCTACCCCCTCTGATAGAGATTCCAGGGCACTGGATAGATAGGGAAAGGTTTATACGTCTGCAACCTTGGCAATTAGGGCCTTAAACTGCCAGTTTCATGTGCTTAAATAACGGCATATTATGGGATTATTGAAACAGAAAATGATGTTGATTTCTGAATATGTGGAAAATAAAGAATTACAGGAATTATTGCATGGAAATCATACTTTGTAGTGTGGTTTTGATTCCTTGGAGGCATCTTGCAGGGCCGCCCTTACTGGATCTGTGATTAGAAGGCATGCCTGGCTCAAGGAGCAAAATCTGCCTGATCATGTTAAAGCTAAATTGTTGGATGCACCTTTACAGCATGATACTCTGGTAATAAGGCAGAAGAGGTTTTAAAGAAAATGGAAGACAAAGCTAAATCAATGCAAACTGTAAAAGATTTCTTACAAGTGCAGCCACCCAGATTCAGTAGACACTGGCCTACTAAAAATTGGTCCTTTCCTATGTCCAGCAGAGCCTCACAAGGCAAATCCAGGCGCTCAAAAGGCTCTAGATACCAATCACAGGGTTCTTACAGGTCAAAGCAATGGGGTGCCTCTACCTCCAAATCTAGAGGAAACAAAGCACAACCCTACAGTAAGCAGTCTCAATGACTTCCCTCTACCATCAGCAAGCACTTACTTTTTGGCAGCCCCCTTGGGGGGAAAATTAGCACTTCATGCTCAAAACTGGCAGTTAATAACCCTGGACAAGTGGGTATTAAACATAGTATCCCAGGGGTACAGATTTCATTTCCATACCTTGCCATTTCCAAACGGTTGGCCAGATCTGCCACAAAATCAATGGGCAGAAGCTCAGAAACAAGTTACGTCCCTCATGGATATGGGGGCTATTCAACCAGTACCAGAACAGGAAAAAGGGCAAGGTTTTTATTCAGGATTGATGTTCTTTGTGTTTCACTGTTGCAGTCATTACATTTGGGTAATCTGCTGGCAGGTTGCCCTCAGTCAGCCTGAATTCCAAAGTCTTGGGTCCTGCGTCTGTTGCTGTCTCCTCTTCCATGACGTCAGGGGTATAAAACAAGCAGCCAACGCCATTTTCTTTAGTCTTTCTTGATGCACGGTGCCCGAAGCAGAAGCATTTCGCAACTGCCGGTCGGCCGACTCCTGAAATATTCGAGTTTGAGTTTCAGAACCGAAGTCTCCACTAAAGTGAAGTACCCCATTGGGTAAACTTTTTTCTTGCTCCATACCAATGTCAGAAAAAGTTAATAATTGTATTACTTGTGGGAAGCAAATACTTGAGAAGGATTTCCATTTATACTGTATTCCTTGCGTAGGCCCTGATCACAACGTGTCTGGCTGTCGGTTTTGTGCTAGATTTAACCAACACACTATTAAGAGTCGGTATAGTTTTGCTTTTGGAAACAGATTTAACTACCCAGAAATGTCGTCTGATAGCAGTCCAACTACCGGTGTACATAAAAAACACAAAGAGAAGGACAGAGAGAGAGACAGTCAAGGTCAAAAACCGATGAAGCTTCTCCTAAGCCAGTCGCTGGTACTCAGTGAGGCACTTTCGCAGCCCCTGATTCCCTCTACTTTCGAGTCGCAGGCCCATACCGACACCCATGTGGAGTCCGGCATGCCGCGAGATACTCAAAGTATTGGACCCACGGATGTATCTCCCTTGGATGGGTCCGGAACCACTGAGCAGGCACCGGCTTCTGAGGGTGTATTCAGGCCTCAACATTTTTATATCAAACCGACGACAGCTGCAAAACCAAAGACAAAAGCAACTTCTAAAACTAAAAAACGGATGCATGAGCCACGTGCACAGGCCTCCATGCCTAAAAAACAGATGTTCAAAATGTCTGAAGACCTGATTACCTTGATCAGGGGTTCCCATCCCCCTCCAGATAAGAGGCCTAGGCAAGACACTGATTATGAATCTTCAGATCAGGTTTCTATTTCTTCTGATTCCTCTTCTGATCAGGAATTATCTATACTTCCCTATGAGGATTCTGATGCAGAGGAATCTAAACCATCTGCATCACCACCTGAGGATTATTCATTTGGAGAAACCTTGCATACTTTGTGGGAGCATTTTCACTGGGAGAGTCAAGATTTCTCAGAATCAGAAAAGAGGCTCAGGGATTTCCTCCTTCTCCCTCAGCACAGGCCTTTAGCCATGCCCCCTGTTTTAGACATTATGTATGATGTGTTTTCGGAGTCAAGCTTGACACCTGACTCCTTACCTCCAGCTCCCAGCAAGCCTGACAGATATTACAGGGTCCCTGACTCTCTCAAATTCTTATTTAGAAACCCTGCTGCTGATCCTGAAACTATTTCACTGGGTCCAGAGGGAGTTAAGGCCTCAACAGCAAAAAGTTCTACCCTCTCTGACAGAGATTCAAGGGCACTGGATAGATGTGGGGGGAAAGGTTTATACATCTGCAACCTTGGCAATTAGGGCCTTAAACTGCCAGTTTCATATGCTCAAGTATCAACAACATGTTATGGGATTGCTGAAACAGAAAATGATGTTAATTTCTGAATGTGCAGGAAAATAAAGAATTGCAGGAATTATTGCATGCAGCTGAGAAGGTTGGAAAGCATACTTTGCAATGTGGTTTTGATTATTTAGAGGCCTCCTGCAGGGCCGCAGTTACTGGATCTGTGATTAGGAGGCATGCCTGGTTAAAGGAACAAAATTTGCCTAATCATGTTAAAGCTAAATTACTTGATACACCTTTACAGCATGATACTGTGTTTGGTATTTAGGCAGAAGAGGTTTTAAAGAAAATGGAAGACAAAGCTAAGTCTATGCAAACTGTACAAGACTTCTTACAAGTGCAGTCACCAAGATTCAGTAGACACTGGCCTACAAAAAATTGGTCCTTTCCTGTGTCAGAGCTCAAAGGGGCAAATCCAAATGCCCTAAGGGTTCCAGATACTAGGCACAAGATTCATACAGGTCAAAGCAATGGGGCTCTTCTACCTCCAAATCTGGAGGAGATAAAGCGCAAACCTACAGAAAACAGTCCCAATGACTTCCCTCTGCCTTCACCAAGCACTTATCTTTTGGCCACACCTTTACGTGGAAAATTAGCACTTTTTGCTCAAAATTGGCAGTTAACAACCCAGGATAAATGGTTGCTAAACATAGTATCACAGGGATACAGATTCCATTTCCATACTCTGCCAATGGCAAACGGTTGGCCAGGTCTGCCAAAAAATCAATGGGCAGAGGCACAGAAATAGGTTACGTCCCTCATGGATATGGGGGCCATTCAGCCAGTACCAGAGCAGGAAAAAGGACAAGTTTTTTTACTCAAGACTCTTCTTGGTACCCAGAAAGGACAAGGCCTGGCGGACAATACTGGATTTATCGATTTTGAACACACACCTGGAAATTCCAAAATTCAAAATGTTGACTTTGCTGCAGTTTCTGCCCATGCTGGGCAAGAATGCTTGGCTGGTGACATTAAACCTAAAAGAGGCATACCTGCATGTCCCAATAAGACAATCATGCAGAAGATACCTCAGATTCAAGGCTGGGTTAATGCATTACCAATTCTCTGCACTGCCCTTTGGCTCATCTACTGCGCCCAGGGTCTTTACATAGTGCCTGGCACCAGTAGTTGCATTTTGCAGACAACGAAAAGTATTCAGATATATCCTTACTTGGACGACTGTCTCATTCAAGCAGAGAACAAGGACATTCTTCAACACCTGGCATTTGTGAAAAGGCTTCTGACATGCCTAGGGTACACAATAAACGAAAATAAATCACAACTGGTACCCTCACAAAAGATAACATTCCTGGGTGCAAGCTTAAATACAACTGCCAACATGGCTTACCTCACGCCAGACAAGCAAAGGCAACTGACTACTTGCTTCAAACTGATGGCAACAAAAACCTAGTTATCTGCAAGACAAATTCTGCAGGCTTTGGGCTTCATGGCATCCTGCATCCTACTGATACCATATGCAAGACTGCATATGAGGAAACTTCATTGGTACCTAAAAAGTTTATGGAGTCAACATTGTCACAGTCTGGAAACAATGATTGCTCTCATTTCCTGCCTGCAACAGGAGTTTCTATGGTGGGCAAAGGCATGTCACCAAAACATGGGACGGGCCTTCACTCTACCCCCTGCCAGACAAACCTTAACAACAGATGCATCACATTATGCCTGGGGGGCCCACATGGCGGGAAGATGCATTCAGGGCATATGGACCCCAAAACAAATGCATCTACATATCAACCAGAAATAGATGCTAGCTGTTCAAAATGTCCTGACAGCCTTCAAGGACTTGCGTCATCCAGGACATCTACTGATAAAGACGGACAACACCAAGGTCATGTGGTATATAAACAAGTAGGGGGGCACGCACTCATACCCCCTTTGCAGATTAGCCATGGCACTCTGGGACACAGCTTTGACTTACCAAATACATCTTCAAGCCCAATTCCTGCCAGGAAAGCAAAGTACTCTGGCAGATGACTTAAGCAGAAACATTATGGATCCTCACGATTGGAAACTAGATCATCAAGTCTTCAGCATGATAACAAAGAAATGGGGGAGTCCAGACATAGATCTTTTTGCCTCCCCTCAGAATTATCAATTGAAAAGATTCTGCACAACGACTTATCACAGACAAGCATGAAAAGTGGACGCTCTATCCTTCAGTTGGAAAAACCCATCAGTTTACACCTTTCCTCCACTGCCTCTTCTTCCCAAGGTCCTCCTAAAAGTCAGACAAGAAACCAAAGATGATACTAATTGCCCCGGACTGGCCCTGCCAATACTGGTACCCAATCCTAAGGAACTTTTCTCAATACCCAGCTTGGACCTTACCTCAAAGACCTCAACTACTGTCCCAGCAAAGCAATCAGATCCTGCACAATCAACTCCAGATACTGAACCTGGCAGCATGGCTGATCATGTAGTTATACAAACAACACCTCTCAGTAAAGCTGTGATGGATGTCATTTTGGAAGCCAGAAGGCCTAGTAATAGAAAATCTCATGCTGATAAATGGAAGAGATTCTGTGCTTGGAATCCAGCGCAAGGAACTGATACTGCAGAACCAAACATTCCTCAGATATTACAATACTTGACTGAAATGCTTGACAAAGGACTATCTTTTTCATCAATTAAAATACATGCCTCTGCCATTTCGGCTCATTACAATACAGAGCCACCAATCTTTTCTCATCATTTACTAAAGCAGTATCTTAGAGGAGGCAAAAATGTTAGGCCTCCTAGAGGATCACCAATACCTGCATGGGACCTCAATTATGTGTTGGAAAAGCTCACCCTGCCTACATTTGAACCAGCTGCTACTGCTGATATAAAGTTTTTATCATGGAAAACAGTTCTGGTACTAGCAATTACTTCAGCAAGAAGAGTCTCAGAGCTACAGGCCCTCATGGCTGTGGAGCCTTTTATCATATTTTACCCAGACAGGGTGTCTGAGGACAAATCCAACATTTATGCCTAAGGTGGTTTCCAGTGTGGCTCTTAACCAAACTATTCATCTGCCAACCTTTTATCCAAATCCACAGAACAAGGGGGAGAGAATTCTGCATTCCTTGGACGTACACAGACAGCTAAGATTCTACTTGAGCAGGACTAAAGCTCTAAGAAAAACTGAGCAATTACTAGTTACATATGCTGCAGGATCAGAAGGAAAGGCTATTTCAAAGCAGACTATTTCAAAGTGGATAAAGCCACTGCATTCGTTTTCTGCTACTTACACTATGGTAAACCTGTGCCCAAGGGCATTGGGTCTCATTCCACCAGAGCTGCAGCTACTTCAACAGCCTTTCTCAGAGAAGTACCAACGAAAGACATTCTAGAGGCTGCTACTTGGAGTTTCTCTGCTCTAAGTCCAGGGCAGGCTTTGCCACTGCAGTTCTGCAGGGCCTTGTAGCCGCACCTAATTCTGTTTAGCTCCAGCCTCCCAACCATAGCTTTGGGATTCTACCCAAATGTAATGACTGCAACAGTGAAAAACGAAGAACCATAGTACAGACATAGACACAGCACAAGACATTCTAGAGGCTGCTACTTGGAGTTTCTCTGCTCTAAGTCCAGGGCAGGCTTTGCCACTGCAGTTCTGCATGGCCTTATAGCCGCACCTAATTCTGTTTAGCTCCAGCCTCCCAACCATAGCTTTGGGATTCTACCCAAATGTAATGACTGCAACAGTGAAAAACGAAGAACATTGTACAGTTGTGTACACTTACCGTAAATGTAGATGTTCGAGTGTATTCTCTGTTGCAGTCCAGGTTACCCGCCCACCATCCCCCTTTCATTCTGGAGTTTATCTTTCCTTCTCTATCTTCTACAACCTATGTGGTGTATTTGCTTGTAGATGAAGGTAAAGTTTATATTGATCCGTGTGTGTGTGTGTGTGTGTATACACACACACACATATATATATATATATATATATATATATATATATATATATATATATATAATTTTTTTATTTTTTTTTTTTGCTACCATTTTGGGGGCATCTTCTGACATCTGGGGCAAGAAAAACTAAAGAAGATGGCGTCTGCTGCTTGTTTTATACCCCTGACGACCTGACGTCATGGAAGAGGAGACAGCAACCGACGCAGGACCCAAGACTTTGGATGGAATTCAGGCCGACTGAGGGCAACCTGCCAGCAGATTACCCAAATGTAATGACTGCAACAGTGAATACACTCGCACATCTACATTTATGGTAAGTGTACACAACTGTACTTTCCTGGTACCCAGAAAAGACCATGCCTGGCGTCCAATACTGGATTTATCGATTTTTGAACACATTCTTGGACATCCCAAAATTCAAAATGCTGACTTTATAACAGCTTCTGCCCATGCTGGGCAAGAACGCTTGGTTAGTGACTCTAGAATTAAAAGAGGCGTACCTGCATATCCCAGTAAGGGAATCGTGCAGAAGATACCTCCGTTTCAAGGCAGGTTTTATGCATTACCAATTCTCTGCACTGCCTTCAAAAGGAACCTTGATGATTGGATGGGAGATAGGAAATTCACCCTGGGGATCATGTCAGTCACCCTGCTAGACAGGGGCCCAGAGAAGTAAATATTGGTGGAAAAAAATTTCCAGGGAATTGTTATGGCTAGGCTTGCATAGGCCTTAGGGCTGATAGTCTAGTACCAACCTATGAACCTTTGGCTTATCTACTGTGCCCAGGGTCTTTACAAAGTGCCTGGCACCAGTAATTGCATTTTGCAGACAAAGAAGCATACAAATCTATCCTTTCTTGGACGACTGTCTCATTCAAGCAGAAAACAAGGACATTCTTCTTCAACATCTGGCGTTTGTAAAAAGGCTTCTAACATGCCTAGGGTACACAATAAACGAAAAGCAATCACAACTGGTACCCTCTCAAAAAATTACATTCCTGGGTGCAAGCTTGAATACAACTGCCCAGATGGCTTACCTTACACCAGACAAACAAAGGCAACTGACTATATACTTCAAACAGATGGCAACAAAAACCCAGTTCTCTGCAAGACAAATTCTGCTGGCTTTGGGGTTCATGGCATCCTGCATTCTACTAATTCCATATGCAAGACTGCATATGAGGAAACTACAATGGTATCTAAAAGGTTTATGGAGTCAACATTGTCACAGTCTGGAAACAATGATTCCTCTCATTCCCTACCTACAACAGGAGTTTCTTTGGTGGACAGAGACCTGTAACCAGAACAAGGGACGGTCTTTCACTCTACCCCCTGCCACCCAAACCCTAACTACAGACGCATCAGACTATGCTTGGGGGTGCTCACCTGATGGGGAGATCATTCAGGGCATCTGGAGCCCAAAACAAATGCATCTGCATATCAACCAAAAAGAGATGTTAGCTGCTCAGAATGCCCTGACAGCCTTCAAGGACTTACTTCATCCAGGACAACTACTGATAAAGACGGACAACACCTCGGTTATGTGGTACAGAAACAAGCAGGGGGAGGGTACACATTCCTACCCCATTTGCAGACTAGCCATGGCATTGTGGGAGACAGCCTTGACTAACCAAGTGCATCTTCAAGCTCAATTCCTGCCAGGAAAACAAAATACTCTGGCGGACGACCTAAGCAGAAATCTTATGGACCCTCACGAGTGGAAACTGGTTCCACAAGTCTTCAGCATGATAACAGAGAAATGGGGGAGTCCAGACATAGATCTATTTGTCTCTCCCCAAAGTTATCAACTGGACTAATTCTGCACAAGAAGTTATCACAGACCAGAATGGAAAGTGGTTGCCCTGTCCTTCAGTTGGAAAAACCTATCCGTCTACGCCTTTCCTCCTCTGCCTCTTCTCCCCAAGGTCTTACTAAAGGTCAGACAGGAAAAAACAAAAATTATCCCAATTGCCCCGGACTAGCCTCGCCAGCACTGGTACCCAATTCTAAGGAATATGTCTCAACTCCCTCCTTGGTACTTGCCTCAAATACCTCATCTACTGTCTCAGCAGAGCAATCAAATTCTGCACAACCAGCTCCAAACTCTGAACCTGGCAGCATGGCTCATCATGTAATTATTCAAACAACACCTCTCAGTAAGTCTGTGATGGATGTCATTTTGGAAGCCAGAAGGCCTAGTACTAGAAAATCTTATGCTGATAAATGGAAGAGATTCAGTGCTTGGAACCAAGCACAAGGAACAGACACAACAAAGCCAAATATTCCTCAGATTTTACAATACTTGACTGAGATGCTTGACAAGGGCCTATCTTTTTCTTCAATAAAACCCATGCCTCTGCCATCTCGGCTCTTTACAACACATAGCCTCCCATCTTTTCTCATCCTCTGCTAAAACAGCATCTTAGAGGGGCAAAAAAATTTAAGGCCTCCCAGAAGATCACCAACTCCTGCATGGGACCTCAATTTTGTGCTGGAAAAGCTCACCCTGCCTCCTTTTGAACCAGCAGCTACTGCGGATATAAGGTTTTTATCTTGGAAAAGAGCTTTCCTTTTGGCAATCACTTCGGTAAGAAGGGTTTCAGAACTACAGGCCCTCATGGCTGTGGAGCCTTTTATTACATTTTACCTGGACAGGGTGTCCCTCAGGACCAATCCTTCCTTTATGCCTAAGGTGGTTTCTAGTGTGGCTCTTAACCAAACTTTTCACCTACCAACATTTTATCCAAATCCACAGAACAAGGGGGAGCGGATTCTGCATTCCTTGGACGTACACAGACAACTAAGATTCTACTTAAACAAGACCAAATCTCTAAGAAAGTCTGAGCAACTACTGGTGGCATTTGCTGCAGGATCAGAGGGGAAGGCTATATCAAAGTAGACTGTTTCAACGTGGATAAGCCACTGCATTCGTTTCTGCTACTTGCATCATGGTAAACTGGTGCCCAAGGGAATCGGGTCACATTCCACCAGGGTTGCATCTACCTCAGCAGCCTTTCTCAGAGGAGTTCCAACCAAAGACATTCTAGAAGCTGCTACTTGGAGCTCTGTTCATACCTTTACAAAGCATTTTCATTTGCCTCTCTTCTCTAAGTCCAGGGCAGGCTTTGCCACTGCAGTTCTGCAGGGCCTTATAGCTGCTCCTAATGCTATTTAGTTCCAGCCTCCCATCCATAGCTTTGGGATTCTACCCAAATGTAATGACTGCAACAGTGAAACACGAAGAACATAGTACAGTTGTGTACACTTACCATAAATGTAGATACTCTAGTGTATTCACTGTTGCAGTCTGGGTTACCCACCATCCCCCTTTTTTCTAGAACTTTTCTTTCCTTTACTATATTCTAAAGCCTTTGTGGTGTATTTGCTTTTAGATGAAGGTAAAGTTTATGTTGCTACAATTGCATTTACATATATATTGCAATTTATATATTTTAATATCTATACATGTATGTGTGTGTATATATGTGTGTGTGTGTGTATATATATATATATATATATATATATATATATATATATATATATATATATATATATATATATATATATAATATGTTTGCTCCTGATTTGGGGGGCACCTGACATCTGGTGCAAGAAAAACTGAATAAAATGGCATCGGCTGCATGTGTTATACCTCTGATGACATGACGTCATGGAAGAGGAGACAGCAACTGACGCAGGACCCAAGACTTTGATATTCAGGCCGAATGAGGGCAACCTGCCAGCAGATTACCCAAATGTAGTGACTGCAACAGTGAATACTCTCGAACATCTACATTTATGGTAAGTGTACCAACTATACTTTCCTGGCACTTCCCCAAAACTTTGAGGGCTGTCTGAGGGAGTTTACTGTAGTTTGAAAGTGAAAGCAACACTTCTGTGTATGTACACATTTGCAGTGCTAGAAGCTTAATGCTCCTTGAATATTTTACTGTAAATCAAAGGATATTGCCTTATTTTTGACACCCTCCTACACCCCACCCCCACATACACACCCTTGCCTGAGACTCGCATAACTAGAGTGAGAGGCTGAAGAGATAAATGATTTTTCTGCAGAAATTTGCACAGACACAGATGCTGCCTATAAGAGCTTGAGTGTTACATTTTAGTGTTGAAATGTAGTGGCAAACAGGATAACAGTACGTCTTCTGCTATAATTAGTATCTAGACTAGCTGAATGGTTTGTGTCATCTGTCTGTTCATAGTTTTTACTACAGTGAACCATTTAACTTGTGTAAGATTATTCATATTTGCATATGTACTTTTTATGTTGTGTCTTTCGGCTTTTCCCGGTTTGGGGTCGCCACAGCAGAACTCTGGTCCACTAATGATTGGCAGTAGACTTTTACGTGCCGAGTTGCCAGCCCTGACACACAACCTTCAACGAAGGTATGCCCATTCATGCGTGTCTCCACACAGAAGACACTCTAGCTGAGAATCGAACAGGACAATGTCCCTACTGTGAGGCGACAACGCTACCGCAGCACCACCACATGAAATGTTTTATTTATTTTAAGTAAACCGTATTACTTGTCAGTGCTTAATACTTGTGACTGGTGATTTACTACTTACAAGATTAATTCTGTGCATTTAACTTGACTGCTCCCATTCAAAGATTAAAAAGTTGACTTTTCAAAGGTTTACAGTAATTTGTGTTCTTGCTTTAGCCATGATAGTTTGGCTGGTGAAAATGCCTACTGTAAACTGGGGCGAATTATGTTGGTACTGTAGTTATTTACCACCATCCCCTGTGGAAAATATTGTACGAGTATGTGCAAAACAATGCTGTACAAATGTCAGTTAGTTGCACTGGACCTTGTTGAGCTCAGTCTAAGGAAAGCGATACCCTGGCAGCCGGGAATTATAACTGTGGTTTGTGGCTTTATAGTTTAAAGCTTGTTTTTAGTGTGTGTCAGGCATTTGGTATTACGCAAGGTGGCAATATATATTTCACATACACTTTTTATATATTTATAGAATTCATAAAGCAGAGCCATTAAATGAAACATAATTAACTTGCCAGTACCAGCACCACCTTGCCCCTGGTCCAGCAACTTTTAATATACTCTCAGATACTGAGAACTGAACACGGCTCCCCACATGGCAACATACCACCTACAGAAAGAATACATCCTACCCCATTTTCCTCCTGTGTTGCTAATATGCATTTAACCAAAAATGCCCAACTCCACGTATTTCATGCACAGTTTAGAAAGCACTGTTTTAGCATATTATAACTTGACCCACTGCCCAACTCCTAATTAATAGGTATCATTGGCAAGCTACTGATAAAGTGCTGCAACAGATCTCTGCACTAAAAGTTGAGCATCAGGTGATGTTTTCCGTTTTCAAAAATAAAACAAATCAGTGTTTCTACCACATAGCAATGGATACACATCAGAAATCATTCAAGAGGTTATCAGAAGTGCTGGTAAAGGATATGATCAAGCCGAAAACAAAAGTGTCAGATTGCAGCTCGGCTAACTGGATACAAATAACTGGTATGTTCTTATACTATTAGCTCTACAAGAGGACTCTACTAGGTAGTTTATGATTGGGATCATCCTTCTGTTCCAACTACACCCTTTTTAGTTTGAAGTGCTGCAACTCACTGGTATGCAGGACCTGCTCTGGCTGACGTAACCCACTGTTTTGAATTGTTTTATGCTCTAGTCCCCTGGTTTGACCATGTGGCATCCACCCCTCAGTGTGCCCAACTGGGTCATTTGTTCCCCTGGGACATGAGAGCCCTAAAGTCTTCTTGGCCCTCTTAAGAAACAGGGTCAAACACTTTGAGTAACGATAGCTTCCACTGTAGGGAATCATTTGTTTTTGTGTAGCCTTATGTACAATGTCAGATTTAACTGATACCTAGGAAACATGCAGTAGGCATAGAGTAGGGTTGTCTGTTACTGAAACAAGTAATATACGCCTACAGTGTCCCTGTTCCCTTGGAGCAGAAGTCATCTACTGGTTTTCCCAGCCTCAAGCAAGGGATTCATATGCATTGTGTATTCCTAAACATGCACTCTTATCCCTCCCCAGAAGAGGCAAATGTAAGCAGGCGCGGTACTTTGCTTCTTCTTTTCCTCCATGAAGCTGCTTTCTGAATAACATAAAACATAACCTGTTATTCCCTTGGGAATCCTTACTTAACCGTAGCCTCCAAACAGACTTCATACCTCACGACCGGAGAATGGCAGCAATCATCCCTCTGAACAAAAACGGGCTATCTGTGGACCTTGGAAACTACAGATTCATAAGTCTCACTAGTCTCTTATGCAAAGCCATGGAAAGAATCATGGAAATAGTCAGTAATGACAAAGGAAACCTCCAAAGAAAGATCTTTTTTTTTATTTTATCTCCTAAAACGTATACAAACCTTTAACTTTTTCTTATTTCCTCCCTCTTAGCTGTCGCCGGTGCTAGGAATATTTTTTCTACTAATCTCTTTTTTCTAGTAATTGTTTTTTAGTAGTGTGTCCTACCATTGTTGGTACTTTCCTTACATAACCTTTAATAAGGTATTTCTCCTTATTACCATAGATGGTTACTTGCCTTTTTTCTTTATTCTTCTCTGCCAACAAAAAAACTTTGTTGTTGTATAGTATATTTCTTAGTTTGTCTGACAAACCAACAGGTTTGAAAAAAAAAATGCACTTCTTGTGGGCATAAGATCCCAAACTCAGATGCCAACAAGGAGTGCATTTATTGCCTTGATCCTGACCATTTAGATGCAGCCTGTACAGTCTGCTCTACTTTTAATCCTAGAGCTTTGGCTGACAGGTGTAACAAACTTGTATTGAAAGGTTTATTTCCTGCTACTTCATCTTCCGGACATAAACCCTTTCAAAATCCAGGAAAGTAGCTTCTTTTGGACAAGAAGAGCATCCGCAGAGGTCCCCCAGTTCTTCACTGGAGCTTAGGGAAAAAGTGAAGAAAGTTATGATCGAACTCTTGGCCTACCCTTGGACCCAAAATTATCTTCTAATCTGAAGGTTTCTGCTCCAACAGTCATCTCTCCTTCACCACTGACATCCATGCTGGATCCTAAATCTTCAGAGCCGAAGCCAGGTAAGTTTCATAAGATATGTACTCCTGAATACATTGTAAAGCCTATTTCACCCTCCTTGCTTTCACAACTGTTTCAGACTCCTGAAAAAATATTCCAGGCCTCCTTCCATCACGTCTTCTAGGTCCTCTGAATGTTCATCCAAAGCGGATTTAGATAGGATGATATGAAAATTTCTCTGAGTTCCAAACCAGATAGAGGTCCTGTCAGCTCTGTCCCCTACTGGATCTGTGAGTGTGCACTCAGTCCATTCCATCTCCTTCTCTGATCCGGCCTGTGATTTTGGAGCCTCAGTATCCAAAATCACAAAGAGGTTTGGCATCTGATCCAAGGAAAATTTCCTCCTCCACTCTGACTGTTTCCCTGACTGGTTTGCGTCTGAGGGGGTAAGGTCAGCTCCAGTGTTGTCGGATCTGTTCTTACCCCCTCAGAGCTTCAGCGCTAGACAGTTTGGATTTGATTATTCCCTCAAGGCTTGGATCCAGGGGTGGCCGTGATCTACTTCCCTTGGAAGCTTTGGCTGCAAGGGAGCAGATCGTAGCTTCTCCTGGTCCCCCAGCCTTCGAGGTGGTGCAAAGGACTTTTTCTCTCCAGAGAGAGCCGTCTTCTCATATTTCAGGTCCTACCCCTTTACTGTCATCATTTCAGAGCTCTAAGTTGCTCCATCCTATTCCACAGGGACATACAGTTCCATTGGGCTTCAGCAAGTTCCAGTAGAGGAACTTCCCCTCTCTTCCAACACCTCTCCAGAACACCCCATGGAAGATGTCCCGCAGAATTGAACATGTAAAAGGAGACACACACACTCCCTCTTGGAGTTTCAAGGAAGGAAGACACTGATTTTGATGAATTAGAGGGATCCCCAGATCACCACCGTATGACATCTCCTTTGGAAATATTTATTCATTAAAGATAAATACACTTCCAGGTTGGTTAGACAGCATGATTCCCTGGAGATACTTCAGGTGCAAGTAACTGTTGGTAGGACACCTATTCAAGTCATTGCCAGCTACAGGGCCCTCTCCACGAATCAGGACACCCATTCTGCCTATTTGGATCTACTTGAGTCTATCAAGATGCATCTGAACACCATGGTTTTGGGTGACTTAACTTACCCATCCATTGATTGGGGAAATTACTCATGCGGAAACTCGTTTGCCCATAGGTTACTCAACTTCATTAACTCCAGTGCCCTGAACCAACTGGTGTACACCCCAACAAGGGGTGCCAACTTCCTGGATCTGTTGCTTACCAATATGGGGGAACCACTGTGGCACCCCCATTTTGAGGTCTTCCCTGCTGAAATCTGACCAGAAATCAGTCTAGTTCCAAATTACTGTCACACCTCATCCCCACCTCATAGCACATACTAAACTAAACTGAAAAAAAACTTCTCCAAAACAGATTAAAACCTCTTACAGGATGGTATAAATAGCTTCACTGCACCTCCTCCCTCAGATGGAACAGCCAACTGTGCCGAGTTCTACACAAATGTTTTATACAAACACCTGAACTGCATTGACACGGCTGTATCTGATAGGACCAAAACAAGCTCCTCAAGGAAAGGCAAACCTGTGTGATGGACAACTGCCATTAATAGGCTTTTCAATATTGAGTCTTTCGTCTTTTCCCGGTTAGGGGTCGCCACAGCGGAACTCTGATACGCTAATGATTGGCAGTGGATTTTTATGTGCCATGTTGCCAGCCTGAAGCCCAACCTTCAAAGAAGGCACACCCATTCATGCTCGCACCTACCTGCATGTCTTTAATGTCACTCGACTGCGGGGAGGATATGCAGACTCCACAAAGAAGGCACTCCAGCCGAGAATCGAACAGGAGAACCTCTTGCTGTGGGGCACCAACGCGGCTTCTATTAATAGGTTTTATAATAAGAGGAAGAAATTGCTGCTTAAGAGTAAGAGAGAGCAAGCCCCAAACTGGAAACACTCGCTCCACAGCTTAAACAAGGAAATAAGACTCCTTGTGAAGTCCTCCATAGCTAACTTCGAATCCAAATTAGCTTTCTCAAATAAGAGCAACCATAAGGCGTTATTTAGTTACATCTGAAACCTAAAAGGGAAAGGCTCAGATCTGTGCCGAACTGGTACTTAATGATACCACATGAACAACCCTGTGGACATTGCTAACCTATTAGCTGACAGGTTTTTTGAAAACTTCACTCCCCCTTTCCTGCCATGCTTACCCCAAGACATCCCTACCATCTGTCCTCTACCCTATATCTCTAAAGAGCAGGTTGTGAATGCCCTCTCAAGGTCAAAAACATAGCTTCCGTGGAACCTGATAACATCCCAGGCTGCATCTTGCATGGGCTCAAAAAAGAATTGGCATCAGCATTGGGTACTCTTTTCAATCATAGTCTAAGGACTGGCTTCGTCCCAGCTAAATGGAAAAAGGTTAACGTTATCCCCCTGAAAATATGGTGCTTCCACTGACCTTGGGGAATTATAGACCCATTAGCCTGATTAGCCTCATCTGCAAGGCCATGGAGAGAATCATCATGGACCTTAATGATATTGGTAACCTCCAAACACTTGGCTTTACTCAGTATGGATTTGTCAAAGGTAGATCATGCCTGTTAAACCTGGTGGATTTCTTTGAGACAGTCATCAAGTCCCTTTGAGGAGAAAGCTGTGCATACAGCTTACCTAGACTTAGCCAAGGCTTTTGACACTATTCCCCCACCTTGGGCATAATTGACAAACTCATCCAGCTTGGTAACAACCCGTATATCTTTAGATGGGTCGTTAACTGGCTTAATGATACAACCCATATAGTCAAAATTGGGGAATTTGCCTCCAACAGTAGGCTTGTAACCAGTGATGTTCCACAGGGATTAGTCCTATTACCTCTACCGTTTGGAATCTGTTTCTCCGAAGTCAAGCTAAAACTAAAGGTCTGTGGCTGACAAAGTTTGCTGATGACTGCAAACTGGGAGCAGTCCTAGAATGTCCATACGATGTCAACATCCTACAAGGAGGGTTTTACACAAACAAATGACTGGAGCCAAAGTCATGGCCTTGAACTCAATGCAAAAAAATGTATTCCTTTTGGTAAGAGTGATGTTCCTGCTAACTACTATACCAATAACACCACCCTAAGTATGCACTCAGTGGTGAGACACCTGGGCACACAGGTTGACAGCGACCTTACTTTGATTACCATGTCTCCACAGTGGTAAGAAAGGTAATTCTGTATTGCTCATCTCATAAGAAAGGGCATTGCTTCCGGGAAAAAAAAATGTTATAACCTCCCTGTACTGTACTCCTCAGTCATCAAGCCAATAATTGAGTATAACGCCCCTTTTGGTATGTACCTTTCCAAGCTCCTGCAACTGGTGAGATTGCAAAGGTTCCTCACAAGGAAAATTCAAGGTCTTCAGCATCTGCCCTATGAAGACCATCTGAAATCACAGCCACTTTATTCTGTTTCATGCAGACTGCTCAGAGGTTACCTTTGCCTTGCATGTAAGGCCATCTTTGACCCTGCTTTATTGGAAATGCTGCATATCCGTAAGTCAAATAGTACACAGGTTACTCGCCCTAATGTCCTTAACCTGGTAAGTTACATTAACAGAACCTGCTGGAGGGACAGCTGTGTCTCCGAGAAGTTACCACACCTTTCAAACAGACTCCTACGTCATGTCAAGCAGAGCATCTCATTGGCCCTCTTTAAATGCAGTCTGGACAAAGCATCCGAGGTCCAAAACCGACGACGAAGTCTCTTCTAGGCCAGTCACCGGTTCTCAGTGAGGCGCTTTTGCAGCCCCTGGTGCCCTCTACCTCAGTGCCACAGGCCGCTACCGACTCCCACGTGGAGCCGACTGGGCCTCTAGAAACTCAAGGTATTGGACACTCTGAAATCGATCCTTCAGATGGGTCCGGAGCCGTTGAGCAGGCATCGGCTTCTGAGGGTGTCTTCAGACCGACACAACTATATGTTAAGCCATCTTCAGCTTCAAAGACTAAAGACAAAGAAACAAGTACAGCATTCTCCTCTTCAGACTTCCATGCCTAAAAAGCAGATGCTCAAAATGGCCGAAAACTTATTTACTTTGATCAGGGGCTCCCATCCCCCTCCTGATAAGAGGCCTAGGCAAGAGACTGAGTATTATTCTTCTGATCAGGTTTCTATTTCCTCTGATTCCTCTTCTGAACAGGATTACCCCATGCTTCCCTATGAGGATTCTGATGCTGAAGAATCCATTCCTTCAGCCTCTCCTCCTGAGGACTGTTCTTTTGGGGAAACACTGCATACTATGAGGGAGCATTTCCACTGGGAGAGCCAAGATTATTCTGAGTCTAAGAAAAGGCTCAGAGACTTCCTGCTTCTTCCTCAGCACAGACCCCCTAGCTATTCCACATGTTCTAGACATTGTAGATGATGTATTTTCAGAGTCCGGAATGTCCCCTGACTCTTTACCCCCTGCACCTGCTAAGCCAGACAAGATACTACAGGGTCCCGGATTCTCATAAATTCTTATATAAAAAACCCACAGCAGACCCAGAAACTATATCTCAGGGTCCCAAGGGGGTTAAAGCTTCCACTGCAAAAAAACCCTGATAGGGATTCTAGGGCATTAGACAGATGTGGGAAAAAAGTTTACACTTACGCCACTCTGGCTGTAAGGGCTTTAAATTGTCAATTTCATATGCTTAAATATCAGCAATATTTAATGTCACTACTTAAGCAAAAAATATTGACAAATACTGAATGTTCAGAGAACAAAGAATAGCAGGATTTATTGCATGCAACTGAACAAGTGGGAAAGCATACTTTGCAATGTGGTTATGATTCACTGGAGGCCTCTTGCAGGGCCGCTGTTACAGGTTCTATTATTAGAAGGCATGCTTGGTTAAAGGAACAAAATCTGCCTGATCATGTTAAAGCAAAATTATTAGATGCACCATTACAGCATGATACTTTGTTTGGTACTAAAGCAGAAGAGGTGTTGAAAAAAATGGAAGATAAAGCAAAATCCATGCAGACAGTAAAGGATTTCTTACAGGTACAGCCACCCAGGTTTAGCAGGAACTGGCCTTCTAAAAATTGGTCCTTTCCGGTCTCTGACAGACCACAAAGAAGTAGATACAGACGTCCCAGAGGCAGATCTCAGCCCCAAGGCTCATACAGACCTAAACAATTGGGTGCTCCTACCTCCAAAAGCAGAGAAGACAAATCACAGCCTAACAGGAAGCAGTCCCAATGACTTTCCTATACCAGTTCCAAGCAGTTTTCTTTTGAAAGCCCCCTTAGGGGGAAAACTGGCACTTTTTTCATCAAATTGGTAAATAGTTACCCAAGACAAATGGGTTCTGAACATAGTGTCCCAAGGCTACAGGTTCCATTTTCACACACGACCAATGTCAAAGGGCAGCCAGATCTGCCACACAATCAAAGGGCAGAGTCACAAAAAGAAATAACCCTCATGGACATGAGGGCCATTCAGCATGTACCACAAGAGCAGGGACAAGGAATTTTACTCCAGACTTTTTCCTAGTACCCAGGAAGGACAGTACCTGGAGACCAGTTCTGGACCTGTCTATACTAAACACGTTTCTGGGAGTTCCAAATTCAAGATGTTGACTCTTCAGCAGCTACTGCCCATGCTGGGCAAGAGGGCTTGGCTTGTAACTTTGGACCTAAAAGAGGCATACCTGCATGTCCCAGTCAGACAATCTGCAGAAGATACCTCAGATTCATAGCTGGCTCAGTGCATTACCAATTCTCTGCACTGCCCTTTGGCTTATCTACTGCGCCCAGGGTCTTTACAAAATGCCTGGCACCAGTAATTGCGTTTTTCAGACAAAAAGGAATTCAAATATATCCCTACTTGGACGCCTGCCTAATTCAAGCAGAGAACAAAGACTCTCTTCAGCATCTGGCGTTTGTAAAAAGATTACTAATTGGCCTAGGGTACACAGTAAACAAAAAGAAATCAAAACTAGTGCCCTCTCAAGAGATGATATTCCTGGGTGCAAGCTTAAATACATCTGCCCAGATGGCTTATCTCACGCCAGACAAGCAAAAACAACTGACTACTTACTTCAAGAAATTGGCAACAAAAACCCACTTATCTGCAAGGAAAATCCTGCAGGCCTTGGGTTTCATGGCATCCTGCATTCTACTAATTCCATATGCCAGACTGCATATGAGGAAACTACAATGGTATCTGAAAAGTGTTTGGACTCAGCATTGCCACAGCCTGGAGACAGTAATTGCACTCATTCCCTGCTTACAACAGGAGTTTCGATGGTGGGCAGAAGCCTGTCACCACAAGGGTCTGCCATTCAGTTTACCCACAGCCAGACAGACACTGACAACGGATGCATCAGATTATTCCTGGGGGGCCCATATGGGAGAAAAATGTATTCAGGGCACATGGCCTGTAAACCAGATGCATCTTTACATCAATCAAAAAGAGATGCTAGCTGTCCAAAATGCCCTGACATCTTTCAAGGACCTGCTTCATCCAGGACAATTGCTGATAAAGACAGACAGTACTACGGTCATGTGGTACATAAACAAGTGGGGGGGGGTACTCATTCTTAGCCCCTTTGCAGACGAGCATTGACCTTATGGGACACAGCATTGGCTTTTAAAGTCCACTTACAAGCACAATTCCTGCCAGGAATAACAAATACTCTGGCAGACGAACTAAGCAGAAACCTCATGGATCCCCACGAATGGAAACTGGATCCACAAATCTTCAGAATGATAATAAGGAAATGGGGTTGCCCAGACATAGATCTATTTGCCTCCCCTCACAACTTTCAATTGCTGAGATTTTGCACAAGGATTTACCACAAGCAAGCATGGAAAGTGGACGCCTTATCATTCAGCTGGAAAAATCTAACAAGTATATGCTTTTCTCCCTCTGCCTCTCCTTCCCTAAGTACTCCTAAATGTCAGACAAGAAAAGCCAAAAATTATTCTGATTGCACCAGACTGGCCACGCCAGCACTGGTACCCAATCCTAAAGAGCTTGTCTCAAGCTCCAGCATGGATATTGCCTCAAACTTCTCACTTGCTGACCCAACAAAACAATCAGATCCTGCGCAGTCAATTCAGGACCTTAAATCTGGCAGCATGGCGGATAATGTAGCCATTAAAAAAACTCTTTCAAAAGCTGTTATGGATGTTATCTTGGAGGCCAGGAGGCCCAGTACCAGAAAATCTTATGCAGAAAAATGGAGGAGATTCTGTGCTTGGAACCAGGAACAAGGCATTGACACGTCTGTACCAAATATTCCTCAGATTTTACAGTACCTAACTGAGATGCTGAACAAAGGCCTTTCCTTCTCATCAATTAAGATTCATGCCTCTGCCATTTCTACGCATTACAATACGGAACCACCTATTTTATCTCATCCTTTAGTAAGGCAGTACCTCAGAGGGGCCAAAAACATTAGGCCTCCAAGGAGAGCACCGATTCCGGCCTGGGACCTGAATTATGTTCTGGAAAAGCTCACACTGCCTCCTTTCGAGCCAGCATCAACAGTGGATATTAAATTCTTATTCTGGAAGCCAGCTCTACTCCTAGCCATAACCTCTGCAAGGCGAGTCTCGGAGTTGCAAGCACTCATGGTTGTGGAACCTTTCATCATTTTTCATCCAGACAGGGTTTCTCTGAGGACAAACCCTACATTTATGCCTAAGGTGGTGTCCAGTGTGGCCCTCAACCAAACCATTCACTTGCCTGCCTTTTACCCAAATCCACAGAACAAGGGTGAGAAAATTCTGCATTCTTTGGACATACACAGGCAGTTACGCTTCTACTTTGACAGAAACAAAGCTTTCAGAAAAACTGAGCAACTTTTAGTGTCATATGCTGCAGGGATCACAAGGGAAAGGCTATATCAAAACAGACTTATTTCTAAATGGATAGGCCATTGCATCTGTTTCTGCTATTCTCAACATGGCAAATCAGTGTCTAAGGGCATTAGGCCTCATTCCACCAGAGCAGCAGCCACTTCAGCAGCCTTCCTCAGAGGAGTACCAACCAAAGAAATCTTAGAACCTGCAACTTGGAGTTCAGTGCACACCTTTAAAAAACACTACCACTTGACTCTCTACTAAGTCCAGAGCAGGCTTTGCCACTGCAGTTCTGCAGGGCCTCATAGCCTCTCCTAATCCTATTTAGCCCAGCCACCCATCCTCAGCTTTGGGATTCAACCCAAGAGTAATGACTGCAACAATGAAACACGATGAACATAGTACAGTTGTGTACCTACCATAAATGTAGATGTTAGAGTGTATTCACTGTTGCAGTCCAGGTTACCCACCATCCCCCTTCTCTTCGCTGGGACTTATCTGCACTTCTCTATCCTATACAACCTTTTTGGTGTATTTGCTTGTAGATAAAGGAAATGTTATTTTTGTGCATGCATTTCTTTTTGCTATATTTTTCAGCCTACCTATTTGGGGCACCTGACATCTGGGGCAAGAAAAACTGAAGAAAATACCGTCTGCTGCATCTTTTATACCCCTGGTGCCCTGACGTCAGGGAAGAGGCGACAGCAACCGACACCGGACCTAGACTTTGGAATTCTGGCCCACCACGGACAGCCTGCCAGCAGAATAACCCAAGACTGCAACAGTGAATACACTCGGACATCTACATTTATGGTAGGTACACAACTGTACTTTCTATTGAACCCATTAGCCACTGTGACCATGAACATTTCTTGACTGGGCTAGGAGGCATTTCTTGGGAAGAACAGTCCAAAGCATGTGGTTCCCCCCCAAGAGACCAAGTTGCATATCAATGTCCTTGAAATGAGAGCAGTCCTTTTAGCATTGCAGGCATTTCAAGATGCTCTTCTCTTGGAGACTATTGCAATTTGGGCCAACATGTCTGTAGTCTGGTACATCACTAAGCGAGGAGGAACCTATTTTACCCGCTTTGCAGATAGGCCATGAGGGTTTGGAAAAGGGCAATTCCATCAGCCCACTTTCTAATTGCAACTCGCTTCCTGGGGTAAACCAAAATGCTTGTGGACAAACTAAACAGATACATTCTGATGCCTCAGGAGTGGCCTGTCAATCAGAGTAGTGAATAAGATTTTCAGGTGTTTGGGCCGACCTTGCTGCGAACTATTTGCCACTCCTGTCAACAAGTGCAGCAAGTAATTCACTCTGATCCCCCCTTGGGGGGGGGGGGGCACCCAGAGATGCTCTCCTTCACACTTTGGCCCTGAGGTCTCCTTTATACTTATTTTGCTCTTTCCCTGATTCCAAGATTTTTGCAGAAATCAAGCAGGCTGAAGAGCTCAGTAATCCTCGTTGTCCCCTTCTGGCCTCAGCAAGTATGGTTCCCTTTTCTTTAGTCTCCTGTTCATAATCCTCATTGTCCCCTTCTGGCCTCAGCAAGTATGGTTCCCTTTTCTACAGTTTCAGCTTCATTATCCTCCATGGATACTGGAGCCTACTCAAGATGATCTCTCTCAACTGTCAGGGATTCAACACCCCAACATTCAGGCCCTCAAGTTAACTGCATGGTTTCTCCACTTCCCGTAATAGTTACAGTCCAGGCTGTCTTCCCCAGTTCTTGACATTATTTTGACTTCTCAAAAGGATTCTACCAAAAAAGTTTATAAAAGCAAGTGAAAAAGATTTTCTATTTAGGCATCAGATAAGGACATTGATATATTTTGTTTTCCACTAACTTCATCTGTTCGGTTTTTGACAAGGTTACACTCCAGTAGGGCCACAGCTACATTTGCAGCTTTCCTTAACTTTGCATAAGGGGGTCCCCACTAAGGACATTTTGGAGGCAGCCACCTGGTGGTCTGTGCATACCTTCACAAGGCACTACCACCTGGCAGCCTTTTCAAAATCCAGAACAGAATGCAGTCCCGCAGGGGATCCCTCTCCATGATCTCCCTCCCCCCTCAGTTAAGCTTTGGGAATCATTCTAACAGTTAGGACTGCAACAGTGAAACATAAAGAACATAGTCCAGCTGTGTACACTTAGTATAAATGTAGATTTTAAGATTGTATTCACTGTTTCAGTCTTCTATCCCTCCCTCTTACCCACTCACACTACTACATAAGTTACTAATTCAGCTCATATAGCCATGGGGCACTTCCCCAGGCTACCCTGGTTTAGGTCCCCCTACCTTGGTTCACCTATGGATTACTTTGGGCTCCTCCTAGAAGGGGTCAAGAAAATACTGAAGTAATGACAAAGGCTAGCTCCCTTTATACCTGAGCATACTGGCATTGGTGGGGGCGTCTGCCAGCCTGGGACGTGAAAAGAGTTTTATCTGATAGTAAGGCTGGCCAAGGGCTTTCACAGCAGAAAATCCCAGCGGTCAGGACTGCAACAGTGAATACACTCGAGCATCTACGTTTATGATGTGTACACAACTGTACTGTGGTCTTCCCAAGACCCTTCTCCAGAGGAAATGGTATTTTTGGAAGCCTTTGGAACTGGCCTGTCTACCTCCTGGGTTACTCAGCCAGTTGATGAGCTCATTGATTTGATCTCTATGTGGGCATGAAAGGAACCTGATACAGTTGAGCCAATCCCCAAGAGACCAGACCGAATTATGGCTCCACCAGTAGGCAGGGAATTTTGGAGTAAAGGGGTGCCAGTAGATACCATGGTCATGGCGGCAGCTAGAAAAAAGGAACTCTCGGAACAGAGTTCCACTGTCCATCCTCCTAACAGTGTGTGTAGGGCAACTGACAGATTTGGGAAGTGTATTTATGCTTCAGCTACTTTTGCAGTCAGATCACTGAACTATTTGGCACATTTTACAAGGCTCCAGAGAGATTTGATTAAAGAGCTGTTAAAATCTCTTTCTGGAACTGAAACTGCTGAGGGTCAATCCTCAGTAGTCTCTTAAGGTGGCTACCCTACAAGATGTATCTAATTTGTCCATGAGGCATGTCTCGCATACTGCGGAAGGTGCTTCAAAGGTCACGGGTTGAGTTATAGGCATGCCTGGATGCACCTGTGTGATTTTGTGGAGCACTTCAAGTTCTCGTTCATCATTGCAACCTTTGGCACTTCTTTGTTTGGCTCCACAGTAAAGAACACACAGTCCAGGTGTAAGAAAGACAGAAGGACCCTCTTGGCAGTGGATGTGCATTTTTGACCCCACAAAGAACCTTTTCCAGGATTTAACGGGGAGGCCGAAAAATGTGGTTCAGAAAGTCCTAGGGTACTTTCCAGGACACACGTAAAGATAGTTCCCCCAGAGGTAGAGGGAGGAGCTATAATGGAAGGCGACATCCTTGTGGCAGAGGAGGCCGGGAATCTAGAGATTCCTTTTCCGACCGACCCTTTCAGCACTCCTGAATGGAGTCCCAATTGCCTACCTCAGGTGGCAGTCGGAGGTCGCTTATCTCTGCACCAGAGAGCCTGACTTGATATAACAAAAGACAGTTGGGTGCAGAGAATTATTTCCAGAGGTTATATAATTCTATTTTCCCTACCGACTCCATTGTCTAGAAAATTTCCCGATTTTCCACACTGCCCTTTGGCCTGACCACAGCCCCAAGGATGTTCACCAAGTGCATAGCAGTGGTAGCAGCAAACTTGAAACTACACGGATTCTGGGCGTTTCCAGATTTAGATGACTGGCTCATTACCACCGCGACCAGGCATCGACTGATAGAAGCACGAGATCAGGTGCTACAGACTGTCAGAATAACCATAAATTACAACAAGTCTCACAACCAACCCAGACATTAGAATTCATAGGAGCAGTGTTTAACACACTATCTATGGTAGCTTCTCTTCCACTGTCGAGTGCAAGTGATTAAGATGCAGGTCAGGAAAATAATTTGCAGTACCAGAGTTTCAGCCCAATTGATTCTGCAAGCCCTGGGATCAGTATCAGCGGCAATAATTTTAGTTCCTTTAGCAAGATTCCACATGGGAATTCTACAATGGATGCTAGCAGTACAGTGGTCATTGCTTTCTCAACCCATGTCAGCGAAGATGAGAATAACTGTGGTATGCAAACTCATCCTCCCTCAGGCCAAGGCTGCAGCGATCACAGACACTTTCCAGATTGGGTGAGGGGGCATTTCCTGGGGAAAACAGTCCAAGACACTTGGTCCCCCAAGGAGGCCAACTTGTATATCAGCATTCTAGAGATGAGAGTGCTGCTTTTTGTGTTGCAGACATTACAATATGCTCTTCTTCTCTGGACATTGGTAATCCACACAGACAGTAAAGCATTAGTTTGGTACATCAGTAAACACGGGGGAACCAGATCATCTGATGTTGTCCTTTTCATTATGTGTCACGAAAAGAGCTTTGGATCCATTCCCTGATCCAAGCTGGACATTGCTCAGACATACAATACCAGCCTCAAACTCCCTCTCCCATAATGCCTCACTCCCCAACAAACCCTCAGATCTCATTTGCCATTGTTTGGTCCTGACGCAATTGCGAGCCTCTGCAGTGTTGTTCGTAATATCTTCCTTGTTTTTTTAGATTTTTCTCATTTTGTTCTTTGTCAATTAGTAGTTAGTCTTCCCTTCTATACCTCCCCTCCTACTACACTCTCCTAGTGGTTGCTGACGTTAGGTCCTTCCCACCCTGTTTTGTAGTTTTGCTTTCCTTTCTTTTCTAAAGCCCCCCCCCCCCCCCCAAAAAAAAATATTTCCGGCTATACTTTCGTTTAGTGTAGTTGTTAGTGGTAGCGTGTGACTGGTTCATTCTTTTTGTGTGTGCATGTGCATTGTGCGCGTGCCTGACAATTGTCAGACAAGCCTGAGAAATGCACTGGGTTTAAGTGGTGTGCCTCTTGTGGGCTTAAGATTCCCCAATCTGATGCCCACAAGAGGTCTGTTTACTACTTGGGCCTGGGTCACTTGGATATGCTTTGCGATTTTTGCTCAGCTTTTGGTCTCGGGGCCCTGGCCAATAGGAGGGACAGGCTCATGTAGAGAGAGGGCTTCTTCCCTCCTCCGGAGTCTATACTCACACTCAGAAGAAGCATCCCCCTCTGCTCCCCCGGGGATGTCAGCTTCTACCTCTGAAAAGAGGAGAAAACTTGTGGATTCTCTGAGGGAGTCTGCACCAACCCATCCTCCCACCCTGCCGGATCCAATGGCCTCAGGTCCAAGCAGTCTTTCAGAGCCGTCAGAGGTCATTAGGATCCGTAGTTCATCTTCTCTGGAGCAGACTCCAAAGCACTCCCGCTCGGAGCATAAATCTGAGTCCTAGTCCACTCTGAAGCAAATCACTCTCACCAGCTCGTACCATCCAGCAGAGTGCTTCACCGGTGCAGTCTACACATTCCTCTCTCTACTAGTTCCTCTTGGCTCTGGATTGGATGATGAGTTTATTCTAAGCCTAGATCCAGCTGGGGATTTTGCCTTCTGCAACCCACGCTGGATCCACAAGAGCTCCAACCCCAATACCTCAATCTCCTCCTCCAATCCCTTTGGTTTCGGAGTCGCAGGGCCTGGTGATTTCAAGTGGATCAGTGTCAGATCGTGGGATGTTCCTTTGCCCTGCTCTGACAGAGTCCCAGACCAGCTTGGCTCCGATTTTGTTGGAGCAGAGCCGGGTCCTGGATCCAAGAGATTGATGCCAGGTCCTCTGAGTTGGTGTCAGCTTAGACTTTGTCCGTCTCGGAGCTTTCCCTTCCTTTGGGGGCATCAGCCTTTGATAACTGGTCCAGTGCCATCTGGCAGTGTCTGATCCCGGGTGGCCTCCTCTCTTTCTCCCTTGAGGACTTTGGCCTCCAGGACAGGATGACAGGCTCCTCCAGCATCCTTGGCATTGGAGGTGGCAGAGAGGGCTTTCTCGACCCCTCGAGAGATGGTCACCTCCTCCACCAGGCCCATCTTGGAGAGCCTCCAGGACAGGGTGACAGGCTCCTCCAGCATCCTCGACATTCCAGGTGGCAGAGAGGGCTTTCTTGACTCCTCAAGACATGGTCACCTCCTCCACAAGGCCCATCTCAGAGAGCTTCCAGCCAACTCCTCTGCAAGTGATTTCCCTGTCTGAGTCCTCCCCTGAGTACCCTGCGGAGGAGGTCCCCCAGATGCGCCAGTACAAGAGAAAGTACATTGACTTCTCTCTGTAGTCTTTAACAGAGGACACCGACTCGACTTTGGTGAAGGGGAAGGAGCCCCCCGTTCTCCACCTAAATGATATCTCCTTTGAAGATATCTTAGAAATTCTGGTACAAAAGTGTGGATGGTCATCCCAGACCCCTTCCTCAGAGCAATCCGTGTTCCTGGAAGCGTACGGGATGGGACATCTGTCTTGGGTGACCCTCACCAGCCTGATACCATAGAACCAATTCCAGAGCATGCTGATAAAGTATCGTAGCCCCCCTCAAGATTGTCTCTTCTGGAGTAAAGGTGTCCTGGTTAATGCTA
Organism: Protopterus annectens; assembly: GCF_019279795.1. Taxonomy (NCBI): domain Eukaryota; kingdom Metazoa; phylum Chordata; order Ceratodontiformes; family Protopteridae; genus Protopterus; species Protopterus annectens. Next base: position 270,240,977 of record NC_056729.1, on the reverse strand, counting down.
TTGTGGTGTCAGCAGCCACCAAGAAAGAGCTCGCCGAACAGAGCGCTACTGTCCACCCCCTTAGAGTTTCAGGCCTTGGACAGACATGGGAAGCAAGTGCATGCCCTAGTCACTTTCTCGCTGAAGGCATTGTTACCTGGCACATTTCACTCATCTCCAGAGAGACTTTGTGAAGGAACTTTCCACATATCTGGGGCAGTCACCGTCTGAGGAAGCCTTTAAAAAGGTGTCCCCATAGCTGAATACTATGACTTCTATTGCTAATTCTTCGATGAGACTGATCTCCCACGTGGCGGAGGGAACCTCTTGAGCAACTGGTTCAGGCATAGCCCTTGGACAACATGCCTGGATGAAGTTATGCGGGTATGCAGACCCCTTCAAAGCATCGTTCATTAATGACCCCTTTGATGGTTCCTCTTTGTTTGGACCATCAGTTAAGAAGACTCTGACCTGCAGGAAACAGAAGGGCAAGACTATCTGCCGTGGAAAGTAACCCCCCCCCCCCCCATGGACCTTTTCCAGGAACCAGCAGAGCAGGAAGACGATGTGGTTCCACAAGTCCCAAGGGTCCTTCCAGATTTGCAGGAAGAATCCTCTTCCAGGGGCAGAGGAAGATGATTTAATGGTAGATACCAGTCCAGGGGTAGACGGGGTCCACAGAACCAGGACTTCAGGGAACCCCTGTCTGACAAGCCCTTTCAGCTGTCCTGAAGAGCTGCCCAACTGTCCTACTCCGGTGATAGTCTGGGGCAGACTATCCTTACACCCAGCAGCCTGGACATGCATAGTAAACTATGCTTGGGTGTTAAACATCATATCCAGGGGCTACTGTATTTTTTTTTTTTGGTGAAACCCTACATACTTTGAGAGAACATTTCCATTGGGAATGTCAGGATTATCCCCAGTCCAAAAAGAGACTCTGGGAATTTTTAAATTTACCACAGCACAGACCCTTAGCTGTCCTCCTTTCTTGGATTTTGTGGGTGATGTTTTCATGGAATCTAGCTTAACTCCTGACACCCTACCACCTGCTCCCAGGAAATCTGACCGGTATTACAGAGTCCCTGACTCAGACAAATTTCTTTTCAAAAATCCTACTGTGGACCCAGAGGTCATCTCCCAGGGACCTAAAGGAATAAAAGCAACCTCAGCCAAGAATCCCACCCTTTCGGACAGGGATTCCCAAGCTTTAGACAGATGGGATAAAAAAGTGTACAGTTCTGCAACTCTTGCCATTAGAGCACTAAATTGTCAGTTCCACATGCTGAAATACTAGCAACATACAATGGAACTCCTTCAACAAAAATTATCTACCTTTCCAGCTTGTGCAGAAAATAAAGAATTACAGCAGCTTATGCATTCTGCAAACCAAGTTACTAAGCACACCTTGCAATGTGGCTTTGACGCCCTAGAAGCATCCTGCAGGGCAGCAGTCACAGGTTCTGTATTTAGAAGGCATGCTTGGCTTAAGGAACAGACCTTGCTAGACCATGTCAAATCAAAACTATTGGACGCACCATTGCACAAAGACAATTTGTTTGGCACCAAGGCAGAAGAGGTCTTAAAAAAGATTGAAGTAAAAGCTAAATCTATGCAGACAGTTAAAGACTTCTTGCAACTCCAGCCTCCAAGGTTCAGAAGGCATTGCCCCTCCTAGCACTGGTCCTTTCCAGCCCCCTCAAGGGCAGCTCAGACAAGATCTAGGGGAAGCAGACACCCCCCCCCCAGGCAGAAGCCCCAGAGAATGCAGAGATCTAAGCAGTGGAGTTCCTCCACTTCAAAAGCAGGGAGTGTTAAGCCACCTCCTTATGGAAAGAACTCACAATGACTTTACAATTCCACCCCTTACCTCTGCCCACCTGCTTGTGCCCCTAGGAGGAAAACTCTCCTTTCATGCAAAAAACTGGACTTCTATCACCAATGACTGATGGGTACTCAACATGGTGTCCCAGGGATACAAATTTTATTTCCGCACACTGCTAACCCCAAAAGGGTTCCCAGATCTTCCTCCAAACCAGTAGGCAGAGGCCCTAAACCAAGTCCATTCCCTGCTCTCCATGAAGACAGTACAGCCTGTTCCTGCAGACCAGATGGGCCAAGGTTTCTATTCCAGGCTTTTCCTGGTACCCAGAAAAGAGGGCACCTGGCACCCAATCCTTGATCTATCAATTCTGAACACCTTCCTGGTGATACCAAAATTCAAAATGCTCACCCTCCAGCAGCTACTTCCTATGCTATCCAAGGATGCTTGTTTAGCCACCCTAGACCTAAAAGAGGCCTATCTACACATCCCAATCAGGAATTCTTGCAGGAAATATCTACGTTTCAGGGCAGGATCTGTGCACTTTCAGTTCTCTACACTTCCCTTTGACTTATCCACTGCTCCCAGAGTTTTAACTAAATGCCTGGCTCCTGCCAGTGCTTTTTGCAGACGAAGGAATATTCAAATTTACCCCTACTTAGACGACTGCCTGATTCAGGCAGACAGTCAGGAAAAGTTGTTTCAGCACCTGACCTTTGTAAAGGACCTAGTGACCTCTATGGGTACACTATAAATGAAAAGAAATCCAAACTAGTCCCCACTCAAAAAAATTGTTATTTCTGGGAGCAAGCCTGGACACAACATCCCAGATGGCATTCCTTACTCTAAAAAAACAAGCCTGACAGGCTACTTCTCTCAGCTAGCCACCAGAACCCAGTTATCCGCAAGGACAATCCTGCAAGCTCCTAGGGTTCATGGTATCCTACATTCTACTCATTCCATATGCCAGACTGCATAAGAGGAAACTTCAATGGTACTTAAAAAGCCTTTGGTGTCAACACTCTCGGGACCTGAAAACTATCATACCTATGATACTTGTCTAAGGAAAGATTTTCTTTGGTGGGCAGCAGCATGCAACCACAACAAGGGCCTTCCCTTTTCACAATACCACGCCGCCCAGATCCTAACCACAGATGCATCCAGTTATGCCTGGGGTGCATACCTAGATGGCAGGTGCATTCAGGGCCACTGGATTCCAAATCAAATGCATCTGCACATCAACCAAAAAGAGATGCTAGCTGTTCAGCACACACTGACAGATTTCAGACCACACCGCAATGATGTGGTACATCAACAAACGGGGAGGAACTCACTCCTATCCCCTCTGCTGGCTATCCATAACCCTTTGGCACACGACTTCAGCCATGCAAATTCACCTGCTAGCACAATTCCTGCCAGGCTCCCAAAACTCTCTGGCAGACAACTTAAGCAGAAACCTCCTAGACCCACATGAGGGGCAGCTAAGACCACAGCATCTTCAGCCTCGTAACCCAGAAATGGGGCACCCCGAAGGTGGACCTATTTGCCTCCCACTACAATCACCAGCAGAGCAAATTCTGCACCAGGGAACCTCACAGCAAGGCCTGGAAAGTAGATGCCCTATCCTTCCAATGGGTAAACCTATATATCTATGCATTTCCCCCTCTACCTCTACTCACAAGGATTCTACTCAAAATAAGGGAGGAAAAACCAAGAGCAATCTTGATTGCCCCAGACTAGCCACTTCAGCACTAGTACCCCCTGCTGCGCAGTCTGTCACCCCTGCCTCCATGGCACCTACCTCAGATCCCAAGTTTCCTCTCCCAGCTGAATGGAGAATTCATGCATCCACAATTGCAGACCCTGACCTTGGTAGCCTGGGTTATTCCCTGACCTCTCCTCCAGTTGCAAGCCTAAGCAAGCAAGTCCTGGACGTTATGTCTTAACTTAAACAACTGGACTTAAACAACATCTGGCACTAAATTGGCTTTGTCACTGTAATAAACCTGGCTAGCCATCTTTAATTAATGTACAAACATGTTAATGGAAATGTGTTTTTCATTTCTCCTCACTATAACTACTGCTAACAAATGTCATGTAACTGTCTACTTTTGAATGTCAAAACATTAACTGTAATTACTTATCTGTATTTTGTCTGCATTGCTATGTTCACCTTTGCTTCTATCATATTGTCCTTATTGCAATGTTTTATTTTGTACCCATTGGAGCTTTTCTCCCCGGGCCTCCGCTGAAAATGGACATGTATCCAGTCGGACTATCCCGGTCAACAAATGTAAAATAAATAAATGAATATGTGAGGCCAGACACCCCAGCACTAGAAAACCCTATGCTGACAAGTGGAAAAGGTATTGCACCTGGATCCAGGCTAAGGGAGTTGATGCAGCACAGCCCTCCCTACCTCTCATCCTGGATTACCTAGCAGACCTACTGCACAGGGGCCTATCCTTCTCTTCTATTCAAATGTTGTAGTCCTGGTTTCCCATCCTCCGTCCCCCTTTTTCTCTCTCACTCACTCTCTCTTCCTCACTCTCTGCAAGGATTTTTGGTATTTACTTTCTACTGGTGGTGGTCTTCCACCATAACCTACCTCCTTATTTGGGGGCTCCTGACTTTTGGAGCAAGAAAAACTGATGTAATGGCGTCAGCTGCCTGATTTTATACCACTGACGACTTGACGTCATTCCTGGAGCGACAGCAACTGACGCAGAAATACTAAGCCTCTGGCATTCGGGTCAACTGAGGGCTACCCCAGCAGGATAACCCAAGTGTGATGACTGCAACAGTGAATACACTCTAACATCTACATTTACGGTAAGTGTACACAACTGTACTTTGCAGCTCCTCTCTCACAGTGGATATCCTCTATCAGACAGCAAGTACAATGCCTACTAGACAGTTCATCTCCTCCAGCTCACTCGATTCTCATAGCCTTGGGCTTGCATGTTCACTGCCATCTCCGTATTGCCGCCAGCCAGGTTCTTCATGAGACTTCCTCAGTGGTCCCTGGCTGTTCAGTGGTCCATCTGGTGTTGCCCATTATCAACCCCGATCAAATGTGCGCTAATTTGCAGATGTCACCTAAAATGGTGGATGCTCATGGATGATCTTCATTTACAGGGTCTTGCCCAATAACCCTTTGGACCTGCTAGTTCTTGCAAGCTGAAGTACTTGTCTTTGAAGACTGCCTTCCTTGTGGCTATCATGTCAGCGAAGAGCGTTTTGGAATTTCAGGCTGTGTCTTCTAAACCTCCATACATAACCTTCCTCAAGGATAGAGTTTCTCCCAGAACAAATCCTTCCTTCATTCCAAAGGTTGCTTTGGAGGTCAGCATGAATCAGTCCTTTCATTTACCTGTATTCTTTCCTAATTATTCTAACAAACGTGAATATATCATACATTCTTTGGAAGTTCACATACAGTTACTCTTCTACCTACATAGGACTAGGCCTCATAGAAAGTCAGATCAACTGTTCATTGCCTTTTCACCTAACAGATTGGGACAAGCGGTCTCTAAGGTTACTTTGTCAAGGTGGATTACAGAATGTATCTCTACGGTTTATTCCCATCAAGGTAAACTACTTCCCCACCCATTTAGAGCCCACTCTACTAGATCTATGTCAACCTCTTCAGCCTTCTCTGCTAGAACTCCAATCGATGAGAGGTGTGCTGCAGCTACATGGTCCAGCTCTCATACCTTTATATCTCACTACAAGTTAGACATTATTTCCAGGAACAGGGCATTCTTTGGTTCTGCGGCTCAGGCATATCTTTCCTTGAGGTCCTCCTAGAATGTGTGTAACTGAGGACTCTGACCCATTTGTGATGCGTAATGAAATAGACATCATCAGATTAGAAGTTATGTACTTAACCTACCTTGATATCTGTGTTGTCCACTTTCATTATGCATCACTTTCCGCCCTCCTTCCCCCTTCCTTGTGCAGCTGAGAGTAAACTTGAGAACTAAAGAACGCACTGACTCCAAGTTTGGACTCCAGTAGGACTTTTGTTTCTGTTTCTTGTTTATCTTGGGAATGTTCACCTTATTAGGGCAGCAAACTTGATATGAGGGTGTGTTGGGGAGTGCGACATTATGGGAGAGGGAGGAGTTTGAGGCTCAGATCCTATGTCTGAGAAATGGCTGGCTTGGATCCAAGGACAGATCTGAAGACCCATTTGTGATGCATAATGTAATCGGACAGCACAGATACCAAGTTATGGTAAGTACGTAACTTCTATTATCCCGTGTCGAGAAGCCCTTAGAGTGTGGCAATGGGCGATATCTTTCAACCACTTTCTAATATCAATGCATATTCCATTGAAGTCCAACTTGATAGCAGACAAACTGAGCAGGTCCATCTATGTCAGGAGTAGTCTCTAAACACAGTGATGGAAATGATTTTGTCAGTGGGCCAACCTTGCTGCAATCTTTTTGCATCTCTCCTTAAATAAGAAGTGCAGCAACTTATTTGCTGTGATCCCCCTACCCAGGGGAATTACAGAGGGATGCTCTACTCTACGAATGGTCCCCAGTCTTCTGTATGCTTATCCTCCGGCTCCCCTAATTCCCAAATTCCTGCAGATAGCAGCCCGTTTGAAGAGTAAAGTTATCCTCATTGCACCTTATTGTCCTCTACAGATATGGTTTCCCTTCCTTTGGCCTCGTTTACTATATTCACCTTGGATTCTGGATCCAATTCCAGATCTCCTGTTTCACCCGACAGGCACAGTTTACCTGGATATCTCAAATCTCAAACTAACAGCATGGTTTCTCCAATTCCTTTAATAGCCAGATAACAAATGCTCTCTTCCTGCGTCTGTACCCTACTTTTATCTTCCCATAAACCTTCTACTATTAAACTCTACCAGAATAAATGGAAAAGGTTTGATTGTTGGGCAGAGCAAACTCAGATGCACTCTTTGTCAGCTCCAATTCAATCTATTCTAGAATATATAGCGAGTTTATTTAATGATGGTGCTAGTTCATCAGCTGTTAAAGTCCAGCTCGCAGCAGTCTCTAGCTTTCATGCAGGATTTCAAAATTCTTCACTGGTTTCTTCTAACTGTGCAGGGCCTTTTTGAGAGATAGTGTTCTGCTAAGACCCCCCTTATAAAGACCCCACACCACCATGGGATTTAAATTTGGTACTGCAAGCCTTAATTCACTCTCCCTTTGAATCCTAAGCCAAATGTGATATATTTTTGACCTGGAAAACTATCTTTTTAGTTGCAATTACATCTGCTGGAATTGCAGAACTTCAAGCATTAGCTCAAATATGGAAACTTAGGAGATTTCATAAGGATAGGGTTATATTACCTACCAGTGCTTGCTTCCTTCTTAAGGTGGTGTCAGAATCCAGCATATACCAATTCATTAATTTGCCAGTATTCTTTCCAAAATTTACAAATAAAGGGGAATATATGCTGCACTTACTGGATGTTCATAGACAATTATATTTCTATCTACACAGAGCAAAAGAGATTAGAAAGACAGATCAACTATTTGTTTCCTTTGCACATAATAAATTGGGCGAATCAGTTAGAGGTAACTCTAGCTAGATGGTTGACAGATTGCACATCATTTGTCTATAACAAATTGAATTTTCCCGTACTAAAGTCCTTAAAGGCTCACTCAATCAGATCTATGGCAGCTTCTGCTGTGTTCCAGTCTATGTATTCTGTGGACGATTTATGTACAGCTGCAACCTTTTTCAAATCCTTGTACTTTTATCACTCATTGCAAACTAGATCTGGTCTCAAGGAGGAGAGTAGCCTTTGGCTCTGCCGTACTCAGAAATATCCTTCCTTCGAGTCCACCCAGGATTTTAGGTAGCTCCGGGACTCTGTCCCATCAGCTGAGAAATGAACGAAAGCTGACGACATCAAATAAAAAAGTCATGTCCTTACCATAACGGTCCATCTATGTTGTCCATTTTCATTCTTCCTCAGCTCCCCACTCACCAGCCCCCACCATTTTTAATGACTGATTTCTGGAGGACTGAAAGACTTTGGCACCAATGTCCTTTGTGTTGAACTCCAGTTATGACATATCATTAATAGTGTTCCTGTCAATCAGCAAAGATCATCTGAGAGGTATTAGGGGTTGGTGCATTATGGGTCGGTTTGGAGTCCATGAGCTAGTATACAGCCAAGCTGGATCTGACATTCGGCTCCAAACCCATTAGTTGAGGAAGAATGAAAATGGACAACACAGATGGAATGTTATGGTGAGTACATAACTTTATTTCCTAGCAGAAGGATTTCTTGCTTCTTTTAGTATTTGTTCCACATTCTTATGAAAAAGGTACCCAAAAGGTATCAGAGCTGAATCATCTAGGCAGTTGAAGTTGTTTGAGACTGGGATATTTCTAACTTCTTTTGTGTGAGTAGATCCAGTCCATGTAGAAATCTGTGGTAATTGCCCCTGGTTCACTGCATAATCCACAACTGTATCTATCCCAAATTATGAGGGTCTGTCCTGGTCTTTCTCTGCTTTGAATGTAAGATGCTTGGAGGGTTAAACAGTACTGAAGAGCTACCTCCCAAGCAGTCATAACCAGTTTGCACAGGGAATAAAGACCTGGTGCCCTTCTGTTTTATTACATCACTATTATGTTGTCTGCAATCATCAGTAAAGGTCCAGGGGCCACAGATGGTGAGATTTTATAGCATGAATCACAGCTACCATCTCTGACACTTTTGTTTTGACCTGCTTAATTCCTACAGGTGTTGCACCTTTACCCCCAATAAAACTTGCACCCTAAGCAAAATTTAAGGCATTTGTAGTTAGTCAGGAGAGGAGGAGATAAAAAGAAGTCCCAGATACGGAGTAATTTGTAGTTTTCACCACTGCATCTACTACTTGATGAAGACCAAAATTAGAATATGGCATTCCAGAGGATGAGACTGTTGGGCCCACTTTTTTTTGTCAGGCACCATTGAGCTTTTCTCATGTGTAATCTGGTAAGAGGATTCATGAGAAACACGGAAGCCATGAACCCAAGAATCTTGAGATGTTCACTGGCTGAAGTGTGAGAAGTTTGTGAAAGTTTCCAGGTAGAAATCCACCTTTTCTAGGGTTAAGAAAGCCTTTTACAGAAAAGTGTGTATAAGGCAGCCTAAAAGTGCAATCCTGTGACATGGAGTTCATGAGGATTTTTGAACATTTATTTGGAACACCAGATTAGTAAGGAGTGAAGAAACCTATGATGTTATGTGATCCTATCTCGCCTACATTCTGTACTGATGGGCTCGGAGCCGATCCCTCGGCTCCGACTCGGCACGCTTATGCTATAGAGCGAGGCCTCTTATTGGCTGAGCTATCTTTATCCCAGGATGCACCACCACTAATCCCCCAGATCTCGTTTGCCGCTTACAAAGCTTAGACGTGGTCTCAACTTGGCTGGGCTAAGTACTATTTATTTAGGCTTTTTCCAGTCAGAAATTTGCTTGCTTTAAATCCAAAAGCTGTTTTAACAGCTATTGTTGTCATACGAGTGTGTATTGGTAGTTTTTGTAGAAGAATTCGTGTTTTTTCCTGTCAGGGAAGGTTTCCCGTTTTAGTTAGAGGGGCCTTCCCCTGTTGCTTCTACTATCTTGTTTTTTTGTTTGTGGGTCAAGTACCCGTTTAAGTTAGAGGGTCTTGACTCTCTCTATCTCTTTTTCTTCTGTGAAATTTCGTTTTACTGTACTTGTATTTTAAAAAAAAAATAAAAAATAAAAAGTAGAGATATTTTATTTACTGTGACAAACCCTTCTTTTTGGCTGTAGATAACTGTGTTCTGGCTATTTTGGCCATGTTAAAAGAACACAAACCCTCCGGGTTTAAGAAATGCACGAGGTGTGGTTTTAAGATGTCCATAACGGACGACCACTCCTCGTGCGTCTATTGCTTAGGCGCCAAGCACCTACAAGAATTGTGTAGCGTGTGTCACGCCTTTTCATCAAGAGTCCTCCAGGAGAGGAAAAACAAATTAATCCTGAAGGGGTTAATTAAGCCATCCTTCGAGGAGGCTTTATCTTCCTCTCCTTCTCCTTCTAAAAAGAAGAAAGCATCGGCTCCGACCAGTCAGTTGGAACCGACTGCTAAAAAATCTAAGCAGACTTCTCCATCGGCTCCACGGACTTCGGAGCCGAGGGCGGAACGGTCTGCCTCGATGCCTCCAGCCTCGACCCCTCTGGTTTCGGACCGAGGACTGGGGCATCGAGAGACGGGTCACCCTCATTGGCTCCACTGATATTGGAGCCGATAAGGGTTACCGGCTCAGACTCTTCCCCCTCAGAGACGAAGTCCTTATCGGCACTGAAGGAAATTACCTTGAGATCTCCCTCTGAGCCGATAGGTGTAGAGTCCATTCGGAGCCGGTCCCAGAGTCCTTCGTAGCCGATGGAGAAATCTGTTCGGGCCCGATCGGTATCCTCTAGATCATCCAAGATGTCTGATTCGGACATCGACAGGGTGCTCCTTAGACTCTTCCAGTCTCCGGTGTTCCAAAAGCTAGTTTCGGCTCCAGCCCATTCGGCATTGGAGCCGATGGTCCACTTCCCTACTGTGGTTCATCCTCCAACAGCTTCGGCACCGTTGGAGCCGGCACTGGTGGAACCGGTGGAGGTTTTAGGGTCAGGCCCGACCCTTGCTCCAACTCCGGCTCTTGGGTCGGAGTTCAGTACACGGACTTCTTCCTTCGGCCCTGGGGGGGGAGGCTTTGGGATTGATGCTTTCATTCCCAAGTCTCCCTCTTGGTGCGTCGGCGGCGGGAGTGCCGTCCACTGTCGTGGCCATGGAGGTGGGACCCTCCCAGGATTCTGGTGGTCCCGCCTTCAGGGCTATGAGAAGTGCGTTAGCCAAATCTTCCTTGGCTACCTCCACGGTTTCCCCAGCTCCTTCCCTGCATACGGAGACTGGGTTTTTGGCAGTCCCCCTGTCCTTAGACAGCGGAGCCCCCGGGCCTCAGGTTACCCCCGCTGGGGTTTCTCCCCCTCCTGGAGGTCCTTCTGAAGCCTCTTCAGAAGAACCCCCCAGGAAGAGATTGTGCAAGAGGAAGCACGTTGACTCCCCTGATGAGTCTCTTACATCAGACACTGATCTCGATGATGCAGAGGGGTCCCCTAAGTCGTCCTCGGATGATGTCTCCTTTGCAGACATCCTGGAAGCCCTAAAACAACGAGGCGGCTGGCAGTCCAAACCTCCCTCTGCTGATGAGTCGGTGTTCCTGAAGGCCTTCGGGGCTCAACCCTCCGCCTCCTGGGTGTCTCCGCCCTTCGATGAGCTCTTGGATTTGATCTGTCGAAGGGCGTGGGAACACCCAGACTCTGTGGAACCGGTGCCTGCTCGTCCGAATAAGTTCCTCTCGGCACCCCCTGAAAAAGAGTTTCTAACTAAGGGTGTGGCTGTAGATGATTTGGTGGTGTCATCTGCTACCCAGCAAGATGTAGCAGAGGCTTCGACGTCCGTCCATCCTCCTAATAAGGAGTCTAGGAGCATGGATCGATGCGAAAGCGCACCCTCAGTTCAGCGGCCTTTACATTGAGGTCCTTGAACTACCTTACGCACTTTACCAGATTTCAGAGGGATCTGATTAAAGAGCTATCCGATACCCTCTTGGGTAACCTGCCTGAGGAGCTGGCCCAGACGGTTGGCTCTCAGCTGGCTACAATGTCGTCCATCTCGAACTCGTCCATGAGGCTCATTTCTTATGCGGCCGAAGGGGCGAGTAGAGCGGCGGGTACAGGCATTGCTCTACGGAGACAAGCCTGGCTCCGCCTGTGTCATTTCGCGGAGGCCTTTAAGTCTTACTTTGCCGACGCCCCCTTTGATGGGTCTTCCCTGTTTGGACCCAAGGTAAAGGGCACACTAACCCGCTGTGAACAGGAGGGTAAGACTCTGACTGCCGTAGGGGCACGATTTTCCACTCCCTTTCGGCCTTATCCCAAGGCTAAAAGAGGAGGGAAAATGTGGTTCCGTAGATCTCAGAAGCCTTACCCATCTCAGCAGGAGGATTCCCCTTCCAGAGGCAGGGGAGGGGGAAATTCTTCCGGAAGACGCTGTCCCAGAGGCGGCAGAGGCCCTCGCAACACTGGAGACCGCGAGTCCTTTCATGGCTCTTCAGCCTTTCATAGTCCCTGAGGGATTGCCCGGCTGTGCAGCTCCGGAGCCAGTCGGGGGTCGTTTCTCGAAGCACCTAAAAGCCTGGGAAGGTATCACTCAGGACCGATGGGTGCTTCGAATTATCGCCGGAGGTTACTCCATCCCATTCTCTCATCCCCCCCCCCAGTCCAAAAAAATCCCGGACCCGCCACCCAGTCAGTGGGATACTGCAGCCTCAGAAGTTTCAAAGCTGCTGCAAAAAGGAGTCATCCAACCGGTCCCCGCAGACCAGATCAGATTAGGGACTTACTCAAGATTCTTTTTGGTGCCAAAAAAGACCGGGGATTTGAGGCCCATTTTGGACCACAGCATCCTAAACCGTTCAGTCAGAAAGTCCAAGTTCCGAATGGTCACCCTACAAACCATTCTCCCATTGCTGGAGAAGGGTGTTTGGATGTGCTCCATAGATCTCAAGGACGCTTATTACCATATCATGGTACATCAAGCGTCCAGGAGACATCTGCGCTTCAGCCTAGGAGGCAGTCATTTTCAGTTCCGTGCGCTGCCCTTTGGTCTCACCACAGCCCCCAGGGTGTTCACCAAGTGTTTGGCAGTCGTGACTGCTCACATGAGAAGTCTAGGATTCCAGGTGTTTCCGTATCTAGACAACTGGCTCCTAACTGCCACCTCCAGGCATCTACTACTGCAGAGCCTTCAAGCCACTATATCACTGGGCAGTTCCCTTGGAATCACCTTCAATTGGCCAAAGTCTGTGTTGCTGCCATCTCAACGAATAAGATTCATAGGGGTAAAGATAGACTCAAACCGAATGCGGGTCTATCTACCGACAGACAGACTACAAACCATACAGACTCAAGTTCGAGCCTTACTTCCCAGGTCCAAAGCTCCAGCCAGGATGGTCCTGCAGCTATTGAGATCCATGTCCGCCACGGTTCTTCTAGTCCCCTTGGCAAGGTTGCACATGAGAATTCTCCAGTGGCTTCTTTCAGCTCAGTGGTCCTTTCAGGAACTCCCTCTCAGTCACCTCATATGGATCACGGAATCTTGCAAACGGGACCTTCGCTGGTGGCTAGTGCCCTCCAATTTGGATCAGGGACGACCCTTTGTTCTACCTCCTCCGGCCACTTTGACCACGGACGCCTCCCAGATGGGGTGGGGGGGGGGGCATTCCCTGGGCAGGTCAGTCCAAGGCAAATGGCACCCGGAAGAGACTTTACTTCATATCAACATCTTAGAAATGAGGGCGGTACTTCTGTCCCTTCAAGCCCTTCACGATTATCTCCCTCAGGGCGTAATTGCTGTTCACTCAGACAACATGTCAGTTGTCTGGTACCTGAACAAACAGGGAGGGACCAGATCCTATCCTCTTTGCAGAGAAGCCATGAGAGTTTGGGAATGGGCAATCTCGACCAAACGCTTCCTAGTGGCTACTCACATACCGGCCAAGTCCAATGTGATAGCCGACAGATTGAGCAGAACCATCCTCTCTCCTCACGAATGGTCTCTGAATATGACAGTTGCAAGTCAGATTTTCAGCAAATGGGGAGTTCCGTGTTGCGACCTCTTCGACTCCTCTGAATGCAAGTGCAAAGAATTCTTCTCCTAACCCGGCTCCGGGGAAGAGCCCCATGGACGCACTAGTCCGTCCTTGGCCCACCGGCTTGCTTTATGCCTTCCCTCCAGTTCCTCTCCTTCCCAGGGTGATTCAAAAGGCATCTCTCTTGGGGAGCAAAATGATCTTAATTGCTCCTTACTGGCCTCGTCAAGTATGGTTTCCCTATCTTCGGAAATATGCTCTGGAAGGTCCATGGTTCCTGGATCAGATCCCAGACCTACTGTTTCATCAGTCGGGACTATTCCACCAGTCCCTACACACCTTAAAATTGACGGCTTGGCTCCTCCTCTTCCGACTATAGTCAGGAGTCATACATTGGATCCAGATGTTGTACACATATTATCTTCGGCCCATAAGTCTGCTACAAAGAAACTGTATTCTAGCAAATGGAAAAGATTTGCTATTTGGGCTCAACTCCGGGGCCTGGACCCCATTTCTATTCCCGTGGCAGAGGTACTAAAATTTTTAACTTCTCTTTTCAATCAAGGCTCTTCAGTTTCTACCATCAAGGTACAATTGGCAGCAATTTCTAATTTTCACGAATCCATAGACCCACCTTTAATGAGCAACAGATTGTGTAAGACCTTCTTGAAAGGTGCTGCTCTATTTAGACCTCCGATTTCTCATCCTGCACCTCCATGGGATCTCAATATAGTCTTATGCGCCTTGACTTCTTTCCCCTTTGAACCGGCAGCTACATGTGATCTAAAGCTTCTATCATGGAAGACAGCTTTTCTGGTGGCAATTACTTCGGCCAGAAGAGTTTCAGAGCTTCAAGCTTTGTCAGTAAAACCCCCGTACTTGGTTTTTCACAAAGACAGAGTATCCCTCAGGCCAAATCCTTCCTTTGTCCCTAAAGTTTGTTCTAGTTTCTGCTTACAACAATCGTTAGAGCTTCCAGTTTTTTTCCCAAAATACTCTAACAAAGCGGAGTTCATATTCCACACACTAGATGTCCACAGGCAGTTACGTTTTTATTTAGACAGGACCAAACAAACAAGGAAAACAGATCAGTTGTTTGTATCCTTTGCAGACAATAAATTGGGCAAAGCTGTCACAAAGGTCACTATTGCCAAATGGATCAGGGACTGTATTACTCAAGCTTATTTTTATTCTAACAAAGAGCTTACCACCTCTGTCAAAGCTCATTCTACAAGGGCTATGGCTACTTCGATAGCATTTCATTCTAAGCTTGCTATTAGTGACATTTGTGCTGCAGCTACATGGTCTTCCCCGCACACCTTTATTTCCCACTACAAATTGGATGCGGCATCTAGAGGACGAGCTTCATTTGGTTCCACAGTGCTCAGGAGTGTTTTCCAATGAGCCACCCGGGATTTAGGTGCTAGGGGCGCTGTCCCATCAGTACAGAATGTAGGCGAGATAGGATCACATAACATCTTTTAGTTATGTACTCACCATAACTTTAGATGTTTGGGATCCATCTCGCTACATTCTAATAACCCACCCTCCTTCCCCTTCCTTGGAGATCAGAGGATATCAGAAGGTCCGAATCCTGTTGTTTCATCTTGAAACATCTAACAATGTTATATAAACAAGTTGTGCATGTGTGCATGAATGCGGACAAACAAGATCTGGGGGATTAGTGGTGGTGCATCCTGGGATAAAGATAGCTCAGCCAATAAGAGGCCTCGCTCTATAGCATAAGCGTGCCGAGTCGGAGCCGAGGGATCGGCTCCGAGCCCATCAGTACAGAATGTAGGCGAGATGGATCCCAAACATCTAAAGTTATGGTGAGTACATAACTAAAAGTTATAAGGATTCCTGACATCTGACAAGAGACTCTGCAAAGATAAGATGTTCTTCTATTCTTATGTTGCAGTATTCATACTGTGGGATTTCATGCCTCAGGCAACCAGACGTCTGCTCCTAAAGTAAAGCTTAAGCCTGGCTGCTGTAGGTGCGTGGGACTTCACATGCAGGGCCATAAACCAGGGACCATAAATGTGACGTCTGCATGCACAGACCTCAGATCTTTTCAGCCGCAGATGACATTAGCTTCAACCGTTTTGCTCCTTCGACCGTAGACTTCAAAAGATAAGTATCTTGTTGGGGTTTTTCTCTCTTACGTATACTTGAGCATGGTTGCTGTAGGTTTCCTTTTTTAGCCGATGTCTGAGAAAAAGAGCTAATGTAATTGCGAGCATCAGATACCACACACAGATTCTCATGACTGGTGTGTTTTGCTTAGGTAAGAAGCATGACCATAAGGCCTGCTCCATTTGTCAGTCTTTCGTGCCAAAAACCCTATGCCGCCTTCTGGCCGCACTAAATTTGTATTTAGAGAATCAACCATTAAAATGCCTTATTCACAGGATGGATCCTGAGTCAGCCACCCAATCTGAACAACCGAGGAAGAAGGCCAAGGTTTCCAGGCCTACTCCTAATGCCGCTCTGCCATCGGACGTCCCGCCGACTACCGATATAGGGGCCGACGGACACCCGATTACTCTGTAAACTTTGACGGTTCCTCTGGAAGAAGCCATTACTGCAGCCACGGATAGCATGTCTGCTGAGTCAATCCAGATGCTGGCCACAACCAATGTCGAGGGGGAACCACTAGTTGGTCGGCCTATCGAGACCTGTCCTGCTCCAGCCCAGGCCTCTGTCCCTAGACCTACCCCTAAGCCAATGCCAACAAAGAAAAAACAAAAGACAAAACACTTGATCCCTACCCCTCAAGGAACTCCAGATTGGCAGTTGTTTACCAATTCTTTAATGCAGGCCTTTATGGCCCTTAGTCCTACAGGCCCTGCACTTACCAACATTCCTGTGCTGAGCCCTAGGCCAGCCTCTGCTTCCTCTCTTCCTTTACCCACTACTCAACAGGGAGAAGAAGAACCAGATCAGTACTGCTCCTCTTCTGAGGTATCAGTTTCTTATGCATCTCAAATTGCTTCACCTGTGGATTATTATTCCCCAGAAGAAGACTCCATTGAGGGAGATTCCCCATCAGAGGATATTACCTTTGGGGAAACTATTTCAAAAATGAAAGAGTACTTTAAGTGGGATACTACTTTGATGACAGATGCCCAGAAAAGATATTTTGAACTTTTGCAACTTGTCTCCCTCTCCTTCAGGTAATCCTCCAGTGCTTCCAGCCTTCCTGGATACCTTTAACTCCATCTCTAAGAATCCAGAATCTCAACTTCCTGCCCCTAAAAGGCTGGATAGGTTTTACAAAGTGCCTGATGACCAGAAGATGTTCATCGTGTTACACTGCTGCAGTCATTACACTTGGGTTATCCTGCCGTCAGGCGTCCCGCAGTCGGCCAGAGTTCCAAAGTCTTGGTCTGGCATCAGTTGCTGTCGCCTCCTCCCTGACGTCAGTGCGACAGGGGTATATAAGATGCAGCCGATGCCATTTTCTTCTGTCTTTCTTGCAGCGCAGTGCCCGAAGCAGAAGCAGTTCGCAAGTGCTGGTCGTCCGACTCCTGAGATTTTCATTCCGAATCCAGAACCAAAGTCTTCTAAAACAGCTAAGTACCCCATTGGAGAAACTTTTTCTTGCCTCAGACCAATGTCAGTAAAAGTTAATAACTGTATTTCTTGTGGGAAGCAAATACCTCATAAGGATTTCCACTCCTATTGTATTCCATGCCTAGGCCCTGACCACGGCGTCACTGATTGTCGGTTTTGTGCTAGGTTTAACAAGCGCACTATTAAACATCTGTTTGATTTTGCCCAACATTATTTTGGTAGAAAATTCAATTATACCATGCCGTTGGAAATTCCGATGACCGCAATGCATAAAAAGCGCAAGGACAAGGACAGGCATCCGAGGCCCAAAACGGACAACAAGGCCTCTTCTAGGCCGATCACCGGTTCTCTGGTTTTCAGCAAGGCGCCTACGCAGCCCCTGACGACCGCTTCCACAGACCGCCTTTGACTCCCACGTGGCGCTGGCTGGTCCTTCGATGCACTAGGCCTTCAGTTTACCGATCCTAAATCTACAGAGGAAACCAAAGTAGCTGAGCATTCCACAGCTACAGAGGGTGTTTTCAGACCTACCCAGTTAACTGTTAAACCCTCTGTTAAATCTAAGCCCCCCTTAAAAGCAAAGAAATAGACACAACTCTCTCCAGGACAGGCTTCCACGCCTAAGAAACTGATGCTAAAAATGGCCGAGGACCTGATCACTCTGATCAGGGGGTCCCATCCCCCTCCTGATAAAAGTCCCAGGCAGGATGCAGACTATGAATTTTCTGACCAGGTGTCCCTCTCCTCTGACTCTTCCTCGGACCTAGGATATTCTTTACCCCCTTATGTGGATTCTGATGCTGAGGAATCAATTCCATCAGCCTCTCCACCTGAGGATTACTCCTTTGTGGAGACCTTACATACCATTAGAGAGCATTTCCATTGGGAAGGCCAGGATTTCTCAGAATCCAAGAAAAGACTCTGAGACTTCCTTTTATTGACCCAACACAGACCCCTTGCTATTCCACCAGTTTTAGACATTGTGGATGATGTGTGCACTGAATCCAGTTTGAACCCGGACTCCTTACCCCCAGCCCCAGTTAAACCTGATAGATATTACAGAGTCCCTGAGTCTCACAAATTTCTGTACAAAAGCCCTGTTGATGACCCTGAAACTATTTCTCAGGGACCCAAAGGGATTAAGGCCTCATCAGCAAAAAACCCAGTCCCCTCTGACAGATTCCAGAGCATTAGACAGATGGGGGAAAAAAGGTATATACGTCTGTAACTTTAGCAATGAGAGCCTTGAATTGCCAGTTTCACATGCTAAAATATCAGCAATTGTTGATGTCTCAGTTGAAACAAAAGATGCTACCAGAATCAGATCCTCCTAACTTAAAAGAAATGCAGGATTTACTGCATGCAGCTAAACAAGTGGGAAAACATACTTTGCAATGTGGGTTTGATTCCTTCGAGGCCTCTTAGTTACAGGCTCTGTCATTAGAAGGCATGCTTAGTTAAAAGAACATACGTTACCAGATCATGTTATGGTCAAATTATTGGATGCACCTTTGCAGCGGGATGTGTTTTTTGGAGTTAAGGCAGGGGAGGTATTAAAGAAGATGGAGGGTAAGGCAAAATCTATGCAAACAGTGAAAGATTTCTTACAGGTTCAGCCTCCTCGTTTTAGCAGAAATTGGCCAACAAAGAATTGATCCTTTCCAGTCACAGATGCACGTCAAAGGGGCAGATACAGACATCCAAGAGGTAGAGGTCAGACACAAGGCCCTTACAGGCCTCGACAATGGGGCACACCAGGCCAGAAAGAAGAGGAAGACAGGCCTCAACCTTATAAAAAACAGCCTCAATGACTTTCCACTACAGCTGCCAAACAGCTCTCTCTTGGCAGCCCCCTTAGGATGAAAATTGGCACTTTTCTATCATGTCTGGCATTGCATCACCAAAGAAAAATGGGTTCTCAACATCGTATCTCAAGGTTACAGGTTACATTTCCACACCTTGCCAAGGTTAAAAGGAATGCCAAATCTGCTACCAAATCAAGGGGTAGAGGCTCAAAAACAAATTACAGCACTCATGGACATGAGAGCTATTCAAAAGGTACCAATACAAGAACAAAAACAAGGATTTTATTCAAGACTCTTTCTGGTTCCTAGAAAAGACAAAGCCTGGAGACCCATTCTGGACCTTTCAACACTAAACACTTACCTGGATGTTCTGAAATTCAAGATGTTGACACCTACATCAGCTTCTTCCCATGCTGGACAAGAAAGCTTGGCTCGTGACTTTAGACATCAAAGAGGTATACCTGTATGTCCCTATCAGACAAAATTGCAGAAGATACCTCAGATTTCTTGCTGGTTCAATGCACTATCAATTCTCTGCACTGCCCTTTGGCTTATCTACTGCGCCCAGGGTCTTCACAAAGTGCCTGGCACCAGTAATTGAATTTTGCAGGCAAAAGGGAATTCAAATTTACCCATACTTGGATGACTGCCTGATTCAAGCAGAGAGCAAGGACATTCTACTAAAACATCTGGCATACGTAAAAAAGTTAAGTTGTCTGGGGGTACACAGTAAATGAAAAGAAATCAAAACTAGTGCCCTCACAACAGATAATATTCCTTGGTGCCAGCTTGAACACAACGGCCCAGATGGCTTATCTCACGCCAGACAAACAAGGACAACTGACTCAATATTTTCAATTAATGGCAACAAAGACCCAACTCCCTGCAAGAAAAATTCTGCAGGCCTTGAGCTACATGGCATCTTGCATACTACTAATTCCATATGCCAGACTGCATATGAGGAAACTACAATGGTACCTAAAGAGCATATGGTCTCAGCACTGTCAAAGTTTGGAAACAGTTATACCACTAATTCCTTGCCTACAACAGGAGTTTCGATGGTGGGCACAAGCTTGTCACCTCAACAAGGGACAGCCTTTCACTCAACCCACAGCCAGGCAGACACTGACAACAGATGCATCGGATTACGCCTGGGGAGCACACATGGCAGGAAAATGTATCCAGGGCGAGTGACCCACAGAGCAAAGACATCTCCACATCAAATCAGAAAGAGATGCTAGCTGTACAAAATGCTATTATAGCTTTCAAGGACCTACTGCATCCAGGACAGTTACTACTAAAGACAGACAACACCACAGTTATGTGGTACATAAACAAGCAAGGGGGCACACACTCCTACCCCCTCTGCAGACAAGCCATGACCTTATGGAACACAGCTCTAAGCTACCAAGTTCATCTGCAAGCACAATTCCTGCCAGGAGAGAAAAACACACTGGCAGACGACCTAAGCAGAAACATTATGGACCCACACGAATGGGAACTAAACCCACAAATATTCAGAATGATAACACAAAAATGGGGGAGCCCGGACATAGATCTGTTTGCCACCCCAAAGAACTGCCAGTTGCAGAAATTCTGCACAAGGAGCTACCATCCACAAGCGTGGAAAGTGGATGCCCTCTCATTCAGCTGGAAAAAACTACAAGTATACGCTTTCCCACCTTTACCTCTCCTTCCAAAGGTACTCATAAAAGCCAGGCAGGAAGAGCCAAAAATGATCCTGATTGTACCAGACTGGCCACGCCAGCACTGGTACCCAATCCTAAAGAACTTAACACAAGAACCACCCTGGATTTTACCACAAATTCCACAGTTGCTGACACAGTACAACAATCAGATACTTCACAGCCAGCTAAAGACCTTAAACCTAGCTGCATGGAAAATTCCGTAGTCAAAGCAAGCAGTGCCTCTCTCCAAAGCTGTTATGGATGTCATTCTGGAGGCTAGAAGGCCTAGCACCAGGAAAGCATACTCTGATAAATGGAAGAGATTCTGTGCCTGGAAACAAGCGCACAGCCTTGAACCTCTAGTCCCAAACATTCCTCAGATATTGCAATACTTAACTGAGATGCTGGACAAGGGCCTTCTTTTTCATCCATCAAGATCCACGCCTCAGCTTTCTCTGCTCAGTACAACACGGATCCACCAATTTTTTGTAAACCTTTGCTCAAACAATACCTCAGAGGGGCTAAAAACATAAGACTACCCCGTAGAGCACCTACACCTACTTGGGACCTCAACTTTGTTTTGGAAAAATTAACGTTACCTCCTTTTGAGCCAGCTAACACAGCAGAATTAAAATACATCTCTTGGAAAGCTGCTCTGCTACTGGCAGTAACATCAGCACGAAGAGTTTCAGAATTACAGGCACTAATGGCAGTGGAACATTTCCTCATCTTCCACCAGGACAGAGTGTCCTTAAGAACCAGCCCTACATTTATGCCAAAGGTGGTATCAAGTGTGGCTCTAAACCAAACTATTCACTTGCCAACTTTTTACCCACAACCACAGAACAAAGGGGAGAGACTACTACATTCTTTGGACATTCACAAGCAGTTACTCTTCTACTTGGACAAAACCAAAGCTTTCAGAAAATCTGAGCAATTATTGGTAGCATACGCTGCAGGAGCACAGGGAAAAACCATTTCAAAGCAGACTATTTCAAAATGGATGAGACAACTGTATACGTTTCTGCTACACCCACCATGGGAAACCTGTACCTAGCAGCATTAGATCTCACTCTACCAGGGCAACAGCCACTTCAGCTGCCTACCTCAGAGGAGTACCTACCAAGGATATTTTGGAAGCAGCAACATGGAGTTCTGTGCATACCTTCACCAAACATTACCATTTGCCTTTATACTCCAAATCCAGCGCAGGCTTCGCCACTGCTGTACTGCAGGGCCTTATAGCCACCCCTAATGCCTTATAGATCCAGCCTCCCTACCTCAGCTTTGGGATTCCACCCAAGTGTAATGACTGCAGCAGTGTAACACGATGAACATAGTACAGTTTTGTACCTACCATAAATGTAGATGTTTAAGTATAAACACTGCTGCAGTCCAGGTTACCCTCCCTCCTTCCCCTCTTACTTTCTGGTATTTACCTAGGACATCTACCCTTTATTACCTATGGGGAGTATTTGCGGGTAACTAAAATGGTTGTTTGCTTTATTTTTGTATTGTTTACTAGCAATTTATATTGCCTACCTATTTGGGGGCACCTGACATCTGGGGCAAGAAAAACTGAAGAAAATGGCGTCGGCTGCATCTTATATACCCCTGTCGCACTGACGTCAGGGAGGAGGCGACCGCAACCGACGCCGGACCAAGACTTTGGAACTTTGGCTGACTGCGGGACCGCCTGACGGCAGGATAACCCAAGTGTAATGACTGCAGCAGTGTTTACACTCGAACATCTACATTTATGGTGGGTACAAAACTGTACTTTTCTGGTGAAACCTCCCCTGGCAGAACCAGCAGTTATTGCTGTGTTCCCAGACACACAGTCTAGGCAATTGCCTTCTGCTTCACTTTTGCCCACAGATAAGGACAGCAAAACCATGGACAGAATGGGTAAGAAGGTATACACTTCCTTTACCCTGGCTTTCAGGAGTATCAGTTACCAAACCCACATGGTTAAATGCACTTTTGACCTGGTCTCCCAGGCTTCCACCTTGCTGGCTTCTGCCCCAGACATTGCATCAAAACTGTCTCTAGCTACACAAGTAGCCAGACACTCTGTTAGATGCAGATGTTCTTCGTGTTTCACTGTTGCAGTCATTACATTTGGGTAATCCTGCTGGCAGGTTGCCCTCAGTCGGCCTGAATTCCAAAGTCTTGGGTCCTGCGTCGGCTGCCGTCACCCCTTCCCTGATGTCAGGTCGTCAGGGGTATAAAAGAAGCAGCCGACGCCATTTTCTTTAGTCTTTCTTGCTGCGCGGTGCCCGAAGCAGAAGCAGTTTGCAAGTGCCAGTCGGCCGACTCCTGAGATTTTCACATTCGAATTTCAGATCCGAAGTCTTCTATAAAGCTAAGTACCCCGTTGGGGAAACTTTTCTTGCTCCAGAACCGATGTCAGAAAAAGTTAATTGTATTTCTTGTGGGAAGCAAATACCTCATAAGGACTTTCATTCTTACTGTATTCCTTGCCTAGGCCCTGATCATAACTTTCTGGGTTGTCGGTTTTGTGCTAGATTTAACCAACGCACTATTAAGCGTCGGTATGAATTTGCTTTAAACTACTTTGGAAGCAGTTTTAATTATCCAGAAATGTCGTTGTGAGTTCACAAAAAACGCAAAGAAAAAGAAAGACTGCTGAAAACCGACGACGAAGCTTCTCCTAAGCCAGTCACCGGTTCTCAGTGAGGCGCTTTCACAGCCCCTGACGACCACAACTTTAGAGTCGCAGGCCGCTACCGACTCCCACGTGGAGTCGGCCATGCTGCTGGAAACTCAAGGTATTGGAGCCTCGGACACTAATCCTTCAGATGGGTCCGGAGCCGTTGAGCAGGCACTGGCTTCTGAGGGTGTATTCAGACCTAAACATCTATACATTAAACCGACTTCAAAGGCAAAGACCAAAGCACCTTCAAAGGCAAAGAAACAAACTCAAGAGCCACATGGACAGGCCTCCATGCCCAAAAAACAGATGCTCAAAATGGCCAAAGACTTGATTACCTTGATCAGGGGTTCCCATCCCCCTCCTGATAAGAGGCCTAGGCAAGAGACTGACTATGAATCTTCAGATCAGGTTTCCATTTCTTCTGATTCCTCTTCTGATCAGGAATATTCTTTTCCCCCCTATGAGGATTCTGATGCTGAAGAATCCATACCTTCAGCTTCTCCTCCTGAGGACTACTTTTTTGGGGAAACCTTGCATACCATGAGGGAGCATTTCCACTGGGAGAGCCAAGATTTTTCATAATCTAAAAAGAGGCTCAGGGATTTCCTCTTACTACCTCAGCACAAGCCACTAGCCATCCCTCCTGTGTTAGACATTGTAGATGATGTGATTTCGGAGTCTAGCCTTACCCTTGGCTTCCTTACCTCCAGCTCCTGTTAAGCCTGACAGATATTACAGGGTTCCTGACTCACATAAATTCCTTTTTCAAACCCCTGCTGCAGACCCAGAAACTATTTCTCAGGGTCCCAAGGGAGTCGAGGCTTCCGCTGCAAAAAACCCTACCCTTCTGACAGGGATTCTAGGGCACTGGATAAATGAGAAAAAAAAAGGTTTACACATCTGCTACCTTGGCTATAAGGACCTTAAACTGTCAGTTTCATATACTCAAATATCAGCAACATGTCATGGCATTGCTTTAACAGAAAATGTTGTTAAACTCTGAATGTGCAGAAAACAAGGAAATGCAGGATATATTGCATGCAGCTGAACAAGTTGGAAAGCATACTTTGCAATATGGTTTTGATTCTTTAGAGGCCTCCTGCAGGGCCGCAGTTACAGGTTCTGTAATTAGAAGGCATGCTTGGTTAAAGGAACAAAATCTGCCTGATCATGTTAAAGTTAAATTATTAGATGCACCTTTGCAGCATGATACTTTGTTTGGTGTTAAGGCAGAAGAGGTGTTAAAGAAAATGGAGGACAAGGCTAAATCTATGCAAACGGTCAAAGATTTCTTACAAGTACAGCCACCTAGGTTTAGTAGACACTGGCCAACAAAGAATTGGTCCTTTCCTGTGTCAGACAGACCTCAAAGGGGCAGACCCAGACATCCTAGAGGCAGATCCCAGGCACAAGGTTCATACAGGTCAAAGCAATGGGGTGCTTCTACCATCAAAAGTGGAGAAGACAAATCACAACCTTACAGGAAACGGTCCCAATGACTTCCCCCTGCCTGCACCAAGCACTTATTTCCTGGCAGCACCCTTAGGGGGGAAATTAGCACTTTTTTTTCTCAAAATTGGCACATTATAACCCAGGACAAGTGGGTCCTAAATATCGTGTCACAAGGCTACAAGTTCCATTTCCATACCCTGCCAAAGGCAAACGGCTGACCTTATCTGCCAAAAAATCAATGGGCAGAGGCACAAAAACAAGTCTCATCCCTCATGGACATGAGGGCCATTCAACAAGTGCCAGAGCAAGAACGGGGACAAGGATTTTACTCGACTGTTCTTGGTGCCCAGAAAGGACAAGGCCTGGAGGCCAATACTGGACCTATCGATTCTGAACACATTCCTGGATATACCAAAATTCAAAATGTTGACTTTGCAGCAGCTTCTGCCCATGCTGGGCAAGAACGCTTGGCTTGTAACTTTAGACCTAAAAGAGGCATACCTGCATGTCCCAATCAGACAAATATGCAGAAGATACCTCAGATTCAAGGCTGGCTCAATGCATTCTCAATTCTCTGCACTGCCCTTTGGCTTGTCTACTGCGCCCAGGGTCTTTACAAAGTGCCTGGCACCAGTAATTGCATTCTGCAGACAAAGAGGAATACAAATATATCCTTACTTGGACGACTGTCTAATTCAAGCAGAGAACAAGGGCATCCTTCTACAGCATCTGGCGTTTGTGAAAACACTTCTAACATGCCTAGGGTACACAGTCAACGAAAAGAAATCAAAACTAGTACCCTCTCAAGAGATCAAATTCCTGGGTGCAAGCTTAAATACAACTGCCCAGATGGCTCATCTCACGCCAGACAAGCAAAGGCAACTGACTACCTATTTCAAAACGTTAGCAACAAAGGCCCAGTTATCTGCAAGAAAAATTCTGCAGGCTTTGGGCTTCATGGCATCCTGCATCCTACTAATTCCATATGCAAGACTGCATATGAGGAAACTTTAATGGTACCTAAAAAGTGTTTGGACTCAACATTGCCACAGCCTGTAAACTATAATTACTCTCATTCCCTGCCTGCAACAGGAGTTTCGATGGTGGGCAAAGGCTTGTCATCAGAACAAGGGACAGCCATTCACATTGCCCCCAGCCAGGCAGACACTAACAACGGATGCATCAGATTATGCCTGGGGGGCCCACATGGCAGGAAGATGTATTCAGGGAACATGGACCTCAAACCAAATACATTTACATATCAATCAAAAAGAGATGCTAACTGTTCAAAATGCCCTGACAGCCTTCAAGGACCTACTTTATCTAGGACAACTACTGATAGACAGACAATACCACTGTCATGTGGTATATAAACAAGCAGGGGGGCACACATTCTTACCCCCTTTGCAGACTAGCCATGACTTTGTAGGACACAGCATTGACTTACCAAGTACATCTGCAGGCACAATTCCTGCGAGGAAAGAAAAATACTCTGGTAGACAAACTAAGCAGAAACCTCATGGATCCCCACGAGTGGCAGCTGGATCCACAAGTCTTCAGCATGATAATAAGGAAATGGGGGTGCCCGGACATCGATCTATTTGCCTCCCCTCACAACTACCAACTAAAGATATTCTGCACAAGGATTTATCACAGACAAGCATGGAAAGTGAACGCCCTATCCTTCAGCTAGAAAAACCCATCAGTTATATGCCTTTCCCCCTCTGCCTCTCCTCCACAAGGTGCTCCTAAAGGTCAGACAGGAGAAGCCAAAGATTATCCTGATTACACCCGACTGGCCCCGCCAGCACTGGTACCCAATATTAAGGAGCTTGTCTCAATGCCCAGCTTGGACCTTACCTCAAGTACCGCATCTACTGTCCCAGCGAAACAATCAGATCCTGCGCAGCCAGCACAGGACTTTAAACCTGGCAGCATGGCAGATAATGTAGTCATACAAAACACACCTCTCAGCAAAGCTGTGATGGATGTCATTTTAGAAGCCAGAAGGCCTAATACTAGAAAATCTTATGCTGGAAAATGGAAGAGATGTCCTTCAAGAATGCAACTGCAGTCTTGACATATGGGTTGTCCTGCCTCAGGCAGCCCTTCGGTCAGCCGGATTCCAAAGTCTGGGTCCGGCGTCGGCTGATGTCACCTCTTCCCCGACGTCAGAGCGGCTGGGGTATAAAAGCATCAGCCGACGCCATCTTCTTCAGTCTTTCTTGCCGCGCGGTGCCCGAAGCAGAAGCAGTTTGCAAGTGCCGGTCGGCCAGCTCCTGTGTTTTCAGATCCAAAGTCATCAAAAAGCTAAGTACCCCATTGGGGGACCTTTTCTTGCCTCAGCCGATGTCAGATAAAACTGCAAAAGTTAATAATTGCTTGTGTTGTGGTAAACAAATACCTCATAAGGACTTCCATTCTTACTGCCTTCCCTGCCTCGGACCCGACCACAACGTCTCGGCCTGTGCTCGCTTCAATAAGCGCACACTTAGGCGCCGGGCAGAATTTGCTGAAGACTTTTTTGGGGATAATTACTCCTATATCATGCCGTCGGAACAACCGACAGCACATATTTCCAAAAAACGGAAGGACCGGGACCGACATTCGCGGCCCGCGACTTCCACTGACACCACGCTAAAGCCTACCGCGAGTGCATCGGTCTCTTCGGAGGCGGTAATTCTACCGCTCCAGGCCGACGACACCGCTTTACCGCACCGCCGGTCCCGGAGGCTACCCCGGTGCCGGTTGTTGATTTTCCTCCTGAAACCGAAGCCCAAGATTTGCCTGACACCATACCGGTGGACAAAGTTACTCCAGCACGTGGGGCAGCTAGGCCTCCTGTGTCTATGTCTATCAAGGCCTACACACATGCTAAGGCTGCCAGCCAGCTTTAGCTATACCCCCAGTATTAGATGTACTGGATGATGTGTTCTCAGACTCCAGTACTTCTCCTGATTCTCTCTGTCCTGCTCCTGTCAAGCCAGACAGATATTACAGGGTTCCTGAAACTCATAAACATCTCTTTAAGGCCCACTCTGTTGATCTAGAAACTATTTCTCAGGGGCCCAAAGGAGTGGCTACTTCCACGGCCAAAAATCCTTTGCCCGCAGACAGGGAATCTAGGTCCCTGGAGAGGTGGGGTAAAAAAGTTTATACCTCATCCACCCTTGCCACGAGGGCACTTAACTGTCTTTTTCATATGTTTCAGTATCAGGATTTCTTGATGGATGCTTTGCAGAAAAAGTTAGCCTCTCCTGAGCCTTTAGATAGAAAGGCCTTGCAGGATTTGGTTCATAATACTCAGCAGGTTAGCAATCATTTTCTTCAGTGTGGTTATGATGCATTGGAAGCTTCATGTAGGGCAGCTATGACAGGGGCCGTCATACGTAGACATGCTTGGTTGAAAGAACAGACATTGCCAGATCATGTTAAAGTAAAGCTTCTAGATGCACCTCTGGAAAAAGACAAGTTATTTGGTGCTAATGCACAGGCTGTGTTGAAATCAATTGAGGAAAAGTCTAAATCAGTACAAACAGTCAAAGATTTCCTCCAGGTTCAGCCACCAAGGTTCAGTAGGAATTGGCCTTCGAAGAATTGGTCCTTTCCAGACACTGACAAGTTCCAAAGGGGAAAAAGCAGGCGTGCTCGAGGTAGAGGGCAATACCGAGGCTCCTACAGGGGCCGCCAATGGCAACCAACTAATCAGAGAAGTGGCGCAGGGACTTCTACTGCTCCGCAGGGACAATCACAATGACTTGACTTTGACACCGCCGACCAAGGCTCAAAGAGAAGCACCCTTAGGTGGAAAATTATCTTTATTTTCAAAAAATTGGCACGTTTTTACAAAGGACAAATGGATTTTGGACATAATAGACAAAGGTTACAGGTTCCACTTCCATACCTTACCAACAAGACAAGGCATGCCAAACCTGCCACAAAATCAAAGGGCAGAGGCACTCATACAAGTTTCAAAGCTACTACAAATCAAAGCAATAGAAAAGGTTCCTCTTCAGGAACAAGGCCAGGGATTCTACTCAAGACTCTTTCCTTGTTCCAAGAAAAGAAAAGCAATGGAGACCCATACTGGACTTGTCCACTCTAAACAATTTTCTCATCGTGCCAAAATTCAAAATGCTGACGTTACAGCAACTTCTTCCCATGCTGGGCAAGGGGTCTTGGCTGGTTACTCTGGACCTCAAGGAGGCATACCTGCATGTCCCAATCAGACACAGCTGCAGAAGATACCTCAGATTTCTTGCAGGGTCAGAGCATTATCAATTCTCAGCATTGCCTTTTGGCTTATCTACTGCGCCCAGAGTATTCACGAAATGCCTGGCATCAGTAATTGCACATTGCAGACTTCAGGGGATACAAATATATCCTTACCTGGATGACTGCCTTATACAAGCGGACAGCAAGCAAGCCTTGATAAGACACTTGGACTATGTCATTCACTTACTACAGGCTTTGGGATACACAGTCAACATTCAAAAATCAAGACTACTGCCATCCCAACAAATCATTTTTCTAGGTGCCAAACTGGACACAAACTCACAAATGGCTTTCCTCACAGAAGAAAAACAAGAACAATTACCAGATTACTTCAAAAGCCTAGCAAAGCACACCCAGATGACTGCAAGGAAAATCCTGCAGGCCCTGGGTTTCATGGCATCTTGCATTCTTCTGATTCCACTGGCAAGACTACACGTGAGAAAACTACAATGGTACCTAAAATGTTTATGGTCTCAGCACAGCCACAACTTAGAAGCAATTATTCCACTCATTCCATGTCTACAAAAGGAATTTTTGTGGTGGGCACAAGCAAGTCAGCTAAACAAAGGCATGTATTTCAACAAACCTCAAGCAAGCCAAACCATTACAACAGACTCCTCATATCATGGATGGGGGGTGCACATGGAGGGCCGATGCATTCAAGGGCAATGGGCACCCCGAGAATTGCATCTGCACATCAATCAAAAAGAGATGTTGGCAGTGATTCATGCAATCGAGGCCTTCGGAAAATTTCTTCAGCAAGGTCATCTGCTAATAAAGACAGACAACACTACTGTTATGTGGTACATAAACAAGCAGGGAGGCACCCATTCTTACCCCCTCTGCAGACTAACAATGACTCTTTGGGAAAAGTCCCTGAAACTGAACATACAGTTGCAATCCCAGTTTGTCCCAGGCAAGGACAATGTTCTGGCGGACAGTCTAAGCAGAAACATTATGGACCCTTGCGAATGGATGTTGCATCCAGACATTTTTTCACAAATAACTCATGCATGGGGAAGGCCGGACATAGATCTATTTGCCTCACACCTCAATCATCATCTGAAGAAGTTCTGCTCAAGGACACACCATCCTCAAGCCTGGAGAATGGATGCTCTCTCCTTCAGCTGGAATTCTCTAACAATCTATGCATTTCCACCTCTACCATTAATGACCAAGGTGTTACTGAAGATCAAAGCAGGACAACCGAAAGGCATTTTGATAGCTCCAGACTGGCCAAGACAGCACTGATATCCATTACTAAGGAGCATAACTCGCACCAAGCCGTGGCTCCTGCCTCAATGGCCTCTGCTTATAACTCAGCAAAATTACAGGACTGTTCATCCCAACCTGCAAACATTGCAACTGACAGCTTGGAGGGTTCCATGACTTCTCCCCATATCTCTCTCTCCAAAAAAGTTCAAGAGGTCTTACTGGAAGCATGCAGGCCTTCCACCAGAAAAACTTATTCAGCCAAATGGAAGAGATTCAACATCTGGAATGCCAACAAGGGTCAGGATGCATCAGTAATGAGCATCCCACAGATACTAGAATACTTGGCAGAAATGCTTCACAATGGCCTTTCATATTCTTCCATAAAAATACACGCTTCAGCAATTTCAGCAAAATACAACTGTGATCCACCTGTGTTTTCACATCCTTTGCTAAGACCGTTTCTAAGAGGGATAAAGAATATTAAACCTCCAAGAAAACAACCAGTGCCTGCGTGGGACCTCAACTTTGTCTTGGAAAAATTAACTCTTCCTCCTTTTGAGCCAGCAGCATCTTCAGAATTGCAATTTCTCTCCTGGAAAACAGTTTTCCTGTTGGCAATTACTTCAGCAGGAAGAGTCTCGGAGATACAGGCCCTCATGGCAGTACCTCCATTCCTCATTTTCCATCAGGACAGAGTCTCTTTAAGAACCAATCCTTCATTCATGCCAAAAGTGATATCCAGGGTTTCTCTAAATCAAGCAATTCACCTGCCTACTTTCTTTCCCAATCCTCAAAATAAAGGAGAAAAGCTTCTGCACACTTTGGACATACACAGGCAATTGCACTACTACTTGGACAGAACAAAGGCCAACAGAAAGTCTGACCAGCTATTTGTAGCTTACGCTGCTGGAGTACAAGGAAAGGCAATTTCCAAACAAACAATTTCAAAATGGATTGGAAACTGCATCAGATTCTGCTACTCTTTCCATGGAAAAGGTGTGCCAGCCAATATCAGGCCACACTCCACCAGAGCTACAGCCACCTCCACAGCTTTTCTAAGAGGGGTGGCTACAAAGGACATTCTAGAAGCTGCTACATGGAGCTCCGTGCATACATTTTCCAAACATTACAACCTGCCTTTATATTCCAGATCCCGAGCAGGCTTTGCTTCTGCAGTCCTGCAGGGCATTTTAGCTACACCATCCTTATCTTAGATCCTACCACCCCCAGCTTGGCTATGGTATTCAACCCATATGTCAGGACTGCAGTTGCATTCTTGAAGGACATAGTACAGTTTTGTACCTACCATAAATGTAGATGTGCGATAGATATGCAACTGCAGTCAGGTTTTCCC
This sequence comes from Protopterus annectens, assembly GCF_019279795.1. NCBI lineage: Eukaryota > Metazoa > Chordata > Ceratodontiformes > Protopteridae > Protopterus > Protopterus annectens. The sequence continues at coordinate 270,209,467 of NC_056729.1, read as the reverse complement.
TCCCTCCTACCCCTCTGTAATTCTCTTTTTTAGGGTCCATTCCCCCTTTTCAAATTAGCTGGGGATATCTGTTATGGTGTATCTGTTTATTACTGTTTTGCATGTCTTGAATTTTTATCCATTCTCTAAATTTAGCCTTCCTTGGAGGGCACCTGGCATCTGGGGCAAGAAACACTGAAGAAGATGGCGTCGGCTGATGCTTTTATACCCCAGCCGCTCTGACGTCGGGGAAGAGGCGACATCAGCCGACGCCGGATCCAGACTTTGGAATCCGGCCGACCGAAGCGCTGCCTGAGGTAGGACAACCCATATGTCAGGACTGCAGTTGCATATCTATCGGACATCTACATTTATGGTAGGTACAAAACTGTACTATTCTGTGCTTGGGACCAGGCACAAGGAACCAGATACAGCTGTGCCAAATATTCCTCAGATTTTACAATACTTAACTGAGATGCTGGACAAAGGCCTATGTTTCTTATCTATTAAAATTCATGCCTCTGCCATTTCAGCTCATTACTATGCAGAGCCACCAATCTTTTCGCATCCCTTATTAAAACAGTACCTCAGGGGAGCCAGAAATTTAAGGCCTCCAAGGAGATCACCAGTGCCTGCATGGGACCTCAACTGTGTCTTGGAAAAACTCACCCTGCCTCCTTTTGAGCCAGCTGCTACTGCTGTAAAGTTTTTTATCTTGGAAAAAGCTCTGCTCCAAGCAATAACTTATGTAAGACGAGTTTCAGAGCTACAGGCACTCATGGCTGTGGAACCTTTTATCATTTTTTATCTGGACATGGTCTCCCTGAGGACAAACCCAACATTTATGCCTAAAGTGGTGTCCAGTGTGGCTCTTAACCAAACCATTCATCTGCCAACTTTTTATCCAAATCCACAGAACAAGGGGGAAAGAATTCTGCATTCTTTGGACGTACACAGGCAGCTTAGATTCTTCTTGGACAGAACCAAAGTTTTCAGAAAGACAGAGCAATTACTAGTGGTATATGCTGCAGGATCACAAGGAAAGGCCATCTCAAAGCAGACTTTTTCAAAGTGGATAGGCCACTGCATTCGTTTCTGCTACTTATACCATGGCAAGCCAGTGCCTAAGGGCATTAGGCCACATTCCACCAGAGCTGCAGCCACTTCAGCAGCCTTTCACAGGGGAGTACCAACCAAGGACATTTTAGAGGCAGCTACTTGGAGTTCAGTGCACACCTTTACAAAGCACTATCATCTGCCACTCTACTCTACTCTAAATCCAGGGCAGGCTTTGCCACTGCAGTTATGCAGGGTCTCATAGCGCCAGCCTCCCAACCATAGCTTTGGGAATCTACCCAAATGTAATGACTACAACAGTGAAACACGAAGAACATAGTACAGTTGTGTACACTTACAATAAATGTAGATGTTCGAGTGTATTCACTGTTGCAGTCCAGGTTACCCACCCGCCATCCCCCCTTTTTTTCTGATGGAACCTGTCTTTCCTTCTCTGATTTATACAACCTATGTGGTGTATTGGCTTGTGGATGAAGGTAAAGTTTATATTGCTCAATGTAATTTTATATATAGATATAAATTTTGACTACCCTTTTAGGGGGCACCTGACATCTGGAGCAAGAAAAACGAAAGAAAATGGTGTCTGCTGCTTCTTTTATACCCCTGATGTCAGGGAAGGGGCGACGGCAGCCGACGCAGGACTCAAGACTTTGGAATTCAGGCTGACTGAGGGCAACCTGCCAGCAGGATTGCCCAAATGTAATGACTGCAACAGTGAATACACTCTAACATCTACATTTATGGTAAGTGTACACAACTGTACTTTATGATGCAGCAGAGGCCTCAGCCAGGTCTGCTGCCTCTGCATCTGCTTTGCGCAGATATTCTTGCCTTTGCCTACAACCTCTACCAGAAGATTTTAAATCCAAAATCATGGATGCTCCAATGGACCACAACCTTTTATTTGGGAAAAATTCAGCAGAACTTTTCAAAAACTTACAAGATTTCCCTAACTTGCATCACTCAGCCTTGGCTGATTGAAACGGGCCTCACAACCTGTTTGGACGACACTGCCTTCTCCTTTTTATCTTGGATCCCCATGGTAACTTTTTCCCACTTGGTCAGCTTGGTTCTAGGCACTTCTCTCATATTTCCCACTGTATTATGGTCCTCCTTTGCCCCTCTTCTACCTCAGGGGACCACGTGGCCACCCAGGATCTCCAGCGCCACGTGGTGCCCCCTCCATAGCTCTTTCCCTCTCCCCCCCCCCTTTGGTTCCCCCGCCTCTCAGGAGCTCACTGCGGCTGCCCTTAGCTCCTACTCCATGATTCCCAGCTTCCCTTAGGCCCCACGTGGTCACCTACACTCGCAGCACCACATGGCACTCGGCTCCCTGCTCTTTTTTTTTGTTTTCCTCCTCCTTTTTCCTCCCTTTCTTGGCTCCCATCAGGCTCCCCGTGGTCTCCCGCACTCACGGTGCCACGTGGAGCCTCCCTCCGACCCCCTGGAGCTCCTCCAAGGCACCAATTTCCAGCTGCACCACATGATTCTCTTTCCCGACCACTCAACTGGTGGCTGGCCTCTTCATACTACTTTCCCCGCTGTCCTGAGCCTTCTCTTCCCTTTTCCAAGGCCCCATGTGGTCTCCTGCACTCGCAGCATTACTTGGAGCCTCCCTTCGACCCCCTGAAGCTCCTCCTAGGCACCCATTTCCGGCTGTGCCACGTGGTTCTCCTTCCCGACTACGCGGCTGATGGCCAGCCTCTCCATACTACTTTCCTGGCTGTCCTGAGCCTTCCCTTCCCTTTTCCAAGGCTGTTTTTGACTGCCACACTCGGCGGCACCTTGCCCTTTCCTTTACTCACTGTTTTCTTGGTTTTTCCTCCCAACCCTTCCACTGTGTGTGCCTCCTTGCCACAGGTGGACTTTGGTGTCTTTTTGCCACATGGTTTCTTTGTTCTTTTCCCTTTTCCCCAGCATACTCTCCCACCTGTATCCCCACACAGCCCCCCTTCCACTTAGTTATACCTCTGATAGTCTTTTTTGTCATTGTGTGATACTTTTTCATTTTGGGTTTCTTTTTATGCTTTTGATATACATTTTATGTTTTTGTTTTAGGTGTTCCTGTTAGAATTTCCAATATTGTTCCATAGCCATCCTGAAGAAGTTTTAGACAAAAAGCATAGCCAAAACTCCCTCAGTTATAAAAGTATGTTTCGCCAAGTTTAATCTTGTTTTATAACATTTTTGTTTTAACTAGAGTCTAGTACAAATTATTAAACAATGTTTTTGTGCAAAGTAATTTGTTAACATGTTCTAACTAACTGTAGATAGTGATTCTTCCAATGGGAATATAAGGAGGTGATGTCAGCTTTAGTGACCCAATCCCATTAAAGGACACCCACTTAGGGTTGGCCTCCACTGACACGCCACCACCTTACTGTATAAATCTGTGAACTTGTCAGCATTCTGTCATTCATTGAAACTGCGCTTTGATGACTGGGATAAACTTCAAGGACTTCTAGAAAGATTTTGTCTTCATTGTCTGCTTTGTTTTGTCTGTTTTGTATTAACTGCGCTGTTGTTTACTGCTTTTTCTGCTCCTATCCAGCAAGGCAGGCTCACACTCAGATTGAGCCTTGGCCTGACTCCACTGGATTTTTAACTGAGATTTATAACTGAGATTTTACTAAATACCAATTTGGTGTTTAGCCTAAGACTATTCTGTGTTTCCACCACTGGAATCTGGTCCATGGCATTTTTAAACATCAAGTCTGGTGTTCAGCACAGGACTGATTTTTTTCAAAAGGACATTTCTGAAAAGAACACTTCTAAGGAAAGCACCCATGTTACTGGCTTCCCAGACTCCGGTGCTTATTAGCTGCAGCTGGGTTATTTCTTAACATTTATTCCCTCCTGGTTAGAGAGGCCTACACTCCACCTCCTTCTAGCTACTTCTCCCCAGTTTAAAAACTTGCAAGAGATAAGCAAAGAGCTGCAGGACATTAAATATTACAGGACTATACAGCTAAAACATCCTTTGTCAGAAGGACTCCTTCAGTGTCACTTCCTTCTCCTCTTGGCCTCATCGGGGATCCAGGACACTGCTCTACTCCAGACCCCCAACTCTCAGCCCCCCAGCCAAGCAGCCCTTTCCAGACAGAGGGTGCCCATCTTCGGTATTACTGTCTTGCTCAACTGCCTCTGTCCGCCCGCCTTACCCATTGCCTCCCCTTCTGGAAAACCATCACCTCTGATCTTTGGGTTCTTTCCATCATCCAAAAAGGATATTTTCTATCCTGGAAGGGAAAACCAAAAAGCATTCTTATTCCTCCAAGAAATCAGCTTCATGTATTCCCAAAGAACTCCTGACTCTAGGAACTATAGAACCAGTTCCCTCAAGACAGGAAGGACAAGGCTTCTATTCCCATCAATTCTTAGTCCCCAAAAAGGATGGCTCTTGAGGCCAATCCTGGATTTATCCTATCTGAACCTGTTCCTAACGGTTCCTTCCTTCGGGATGCTCTCCCTTCAAACTCTTCTACCCCTCATTTCACCCCAAGCCTTCATGGTCACTCTGGACCTAAAGAATGCTTACCTGCGCATTCTTATCAGGCCCTCCCACAGGAAGTTTCTGCGCTTCACTATCCACTCATCACACTTTCAGTTTACAGCGTATTTACAAAGTGCTTGGCCCCAGCCATTGCCTATTGCAGAACCAAGGGAGTCCAAATCTACCCTTACCTGGACGACATTCTCATTCTGGCAGAATGAGTCCACCCTACAAACCCTTCTTAAGTTCGTCTAGTCTCTCCTTCACAATGTGGGCTTCACCCTCAACCTGTAGAAATCCTCTCTTCTTCCTCAGCAGGACAAGTTTTCCTAGGCTGCAGGGTCAGAACAGACCTGATGAGATCCTTTCTCCCACCAGACAAAGTGCAGACTCTCTCCACCCATTTTCAAAGCCTACTTTCAGAATCTCATCTCTCTGCTAGTCCTAGGTCTCATGGCAGCTACTATTCCCATGCTCCCATTAGCCAGGATGCACATGAGAAAATTCCAATGGTACCTAAAGAATGTGTGGTCTCAGAGCCAACATCCATTAGATAAACATATTCCTCCTCTGCCCTGCTTAAATACAAAACTGAAGTGGTGGATTCAGCAAATCATACAGAACCAGGGCGTTCCTCTTCAACTCCCCCCTCCCCCCACTACTCAGTCCATGCCCACAGATGCGTCAGACCTAGGGTGGGGGGCAGTGTTAAAGGACTTCAGGGTACAGCAGTGTTGGAACCCTGCTCTGCAAAAGCAACATATCAGTGTCAGAGAAATGACTGCAGTCTTGCTGGCTCTAAAAGCTTTCTTTCCCATCTTGCAACCAGGGCTACTCCACATTGTGACAGACACAACTGTCATGTGGTACCTCAACAAACAAGGAGGGACAAAGGCATGCCAGTTATGCCGGATAACCCTACAAATCTGGGATTTAGCAGCCAGTCACAACCTTTTCCTGCAGGCCTCTCACATCTCCTCTAAGGAAAACAAACAAGCAGACTTACTCAGCAGAACATCCGGTCAACAACACAAATGGATGTTGCCCAGGGGAACCTTCTTAGACATCGTCCACCAATGGGGCACACCTCAAGTGGATCTGTTTGCCTCTCCCCGGGACAGACAACTAAACAAATTTTGCATCAGGGATCGCACTCCACTAGCCTGGAGGTGAATGTCTTCAGCTTTCCATGGAAGGGGAATGTTCCTGTACGCCTTTCCTCCCTTCCTCCTAATACAAAAGGTCCTACTGAAGATCAAGAAGGTCCAACCATAAATCTTGCTGGTGACTCCCTGTTGGCCAAGGCAACACTGGTTCCCCCTTTTTCACTCCCTAGCAAATGGCAATCACCACAAGTTACCCCACAAGGTGGACCTACTCACACAACAAAAGGGATCTCTCATTCACCCCCAGCTGCTTTTGCTGCATCTAACTCTTTGGGTGATCAACTTCTGAACCCTTTCAAAAACATTACTCAGAGGATGTGCTCTCAGTCCTGAGGGAGACCAGGAAACCAACTACTAGGAAAAACTATTTGTCTACATGGCAGAGATTCTCAAAATGGTGTTCCCTTAAGGACAGGGACCCTTTTCAGGCAGATCCCTCACTTGTCCTTAGCTGTAGATGCAAGCTCATTTTCAGCCTGCTTGACTTTACAGCCACCACTGTTTTCCAGGCTGGACGTTAATCCTTTCCTGAGAGGGGTCTTTCAATATCAGACCACCAAGAAAACCTAACCCTCCTCCCTGGGACCTCAATTTCGTGCTGGAAAAACTCACCTTGCCTCCCTTTGAGCCAGCCTGCACAGTTTCTCTACAAATGTGCACATGGAAAACCATTTTTTTAGTGGCTATTGCCTACGCTGGAAGAGTGTCTGAATTACAGGCACTCATGGCCTGTCGTCCTTACACCACCTTCCACAATGACAGGGTGACCTTACGCACAAACCCTTCCTTCATGCCCAAAGTGGTGAATGAATTATCCTTAAACCAGTCCATTCACTTACCTACCTTCTTCCCCTCTCCAACTAATACCACATAGGGGATACTTCATTCCCTAGATGTGCACAGACAACTGAGTTTCTACTTAGACAAAACCAAGTCCTTCAGAAAATCTGACCAACTCTTCATCTCCTTCCACGTCAGGGCTCTAGGTAAGACAGTCTCCAAACAAACCACTTCCTGTTGGATCAGGAAATCCATTCTCTTCTGCTACTCACATCATGGCAAACAGTTGCCTCAGAGTTAGAGCTCATTCCACTACAGGCATGGCTACCTCCAAAGCCTTTCTTTGAGGGCTGGACACAGCCTCCATCATGGAAGCAGCTACCTGGTCTACAGTTCACACTTTCACAAAACACTACAAGCTAGACCAAGTTTCCAGGGCCAGTGCAGGATTTGCCAGGGCAATCCTGCAGGGATTCTTGGAATCCTGTACCTCTGCCCCCTCCCTTCTCTCCTTCTAAGCTGTGGTAATCTCCCACAGAATGAATACTGCAACATAGAAATAGAAGGACATAGAATAGTTGTGTAAAATCTTACCATAACCATAAATGTCCTTTTTTTCCATGTTGCATTATTCCTTCCCATTCTCCATATACCCCCTTTTTTCTGTCTCTTCTGGATGGTTGGTCTTTTGACCTCTGTATCAACTCCCTACATGCTAATCTGTACAGCCCTTCAGGGACATTTGCTCTTTAGCCTCAACTTGTTCTTTTAGACACCTTATCCTGGACTTCAAGTTTTGAGGTCTGTGCATGCAGACATCACATTTATGGTTCCTGGTTTATGGCCCTGAGTGTGACGTCCCATGCACCTATAGCAGCCAGGCTTTAGGTATAGGAGGCAACGTTGGGTCGCCTGAGGTGGGAAATCCCACAGTATGAATACTGCAACATGGAAGAGGAGGACATCTATGGTTATGGTAAGATTTTGCACAACTATTCTTGATCTAAATAAGAAAATCTGTGAATGTCTTGCGGTCTGCAAAGAGCTTCAGCTGAAGAACTGGTAATGTGACCCAGGCCTGTGACTATGGAAATGTGATAATTATCTTTTAAGTCTAGTGTAACCATACAACTGAGACGAATGGACAGTACCAGACTCTTGGGTCACCATTTTGATTTTTGGTATTTTCTCAGTTTGAAAGAGGATGGATCTAGGACTGGTCTCCAGGAAAGCTATCTGTGGTACCAGAAGCATTTTGGAGTAGAATGCTTCCCTTATTTGATCTTAAGGTGCTCATTCTATGACTCCTGGGGTCAGCATGTATTGAAAAATCTGAAGAAATAACTCTGTTGGGAAGGAGTTCCCCCAAAGGAAATGTGTATCCACTGCCATCTGTAACCCTCCTTAACCACTTTTAGTACCTATGAGTCTGTAACAATCCATTTCCAAACAGGAAGATTGAGATCCAGTTTTCGGGACAGATTTAGAGACCAGGGGCACGAAATGAGGGCAGCCTTAAAATACTGATCTGCTGTTGGTAGTCTTCTTTCCGTTCATCACTGATGGGTTGTCGTTTCCTTCCTCAGAAACGAGTCTGCCTAATACCAAGCTCGCGCCAGCCAAAAAACCCTCGAGCTAAGCTTTTACCCATAGTATCCTTCTCCCTGTTCCCTCAGATCTTGTTTGCCACGTAGCCATAAAGCCATGTTCAAGCCAAGCTCTCAGCTAAGTGTTAAAGTTTTGATATTTTCCTGAATATTGTGTACCTACTTCTTATTCCTTGTTGGTATTTTGATATTTCTTTACTTTTGAATCTGTCAGTAGACTTTTACCTTTCTGTTTTCACCGTTTTGGTAATCTTCAGTGCCATTGGTGGTATGGCCTTTCTCCATACCCCTCATGGTATTTCTTAAATAACATCTTTGGTATTTCTCCTTTTTCTTTCAACTTATCTCGTGTGTGTGTTATATATAGGAAAACTCAGCTTCAATTCCACTTGGTTTCCTTCTATATTTGTTGTGTGTTTATATTTTTTCGTGATGTCTGACAAAGAAGGCATGTCAGGTTTTAAGCATTGTGCTTCTTGTAAGGGAAAACTGCCTAACAGTGATTCCCATGATGACTGTATTTATTGTCTGGGGGTGCTTCATCTGTCGGTGCAACCTCCTTGTGTGATTTGCCAAAGTTTTAGTCGGCGCACTTTTAATGAGTGGAAAAACTGATTCTGAAGGGCCTTTTTAATATGCCCTTTTCAGAGGCCCTTTCTGCGATAGAGGTCTCATCCCCTCCTACAGAAGAAAAGAAAAGGTCCCACTCTTTTCCCTCTTCACCCTCCGGTGACCAGGGCGAGTCTGTTGAGTAGCAATTTTCTTCAGAGCATAAGTCCGCCTTATCGCTGCCGATCTCTTCCACTCCAGTTATGATTGTTCCTTTGTTGGCGCCTGTTTTGGCTCCGATACTGTCTACGACACCAACTACCTACTTTTCAAAGGTTGCTCCTGCTTTGGCACTGAGTGTCACTTCAGCACAGTGCATGCTTTTGATGCCTACCTGTGGGATTCCATGATTGCTTAACCTTCTGTGTTGTCTCCGCTTGCCCACCTGGCACAGAGTCCTTTCACGGTCCCGATAACGACAATTTTGACTCCACTGGTTCCTGTCTCCAAACTTGAGACACGGTGCTGATAGACTCCACTCCACGGACCCTGATACTCCCCATCAACAGATCCTTTTCTAGGGCAAGTATATAGGCTGTTCCTTGAACGACCTGACTCCCCATCGAGAGTCTCCACTATATCCACCAGGAGCCTTTCCGAGTTTGACAGGGTGCATCTTGTGGATCAGCTGTTGACAGCCAGGGGGGATACCCAATCCGTCTAGGGCCCATCTGCTTGCAGGACTTGGCTGGTTTCTCCACGGACTCCATCCTAGTCATCTCCTTTGACCATACTTGTGCCAAAGTCTTCAGCTCAGACGTCCTTTTGGAAACCCCCCCCCCGTTTCAATGCTATTAGTAAACCTCACTGTGGCTTCGGGGCCATCCCTTTGGCCTTCAGTCCCTTCAGAACCGAGCCTTCTGTAACTTCGTGATTGGGCTGTGGGCTCTTCTGCTCGGAGTACGGTTCCAAGTGTCTCTACTGTTCCATCCGTGGTGCCAGGAGCCCTTTCTGCACTGATCCTGGTTGAGACTTCTCCCTCGGGAGCAGGTTCGGCGGAGTGGGGTGTGACCCCCAGTTCCGAGATTGCCCCCTCGGTTCCGGGCGGACCTGCTTTCCGAGCTATGGAGAGGGCACTTGCTTCTGGAAGCATTCCTCCGACCTCGGAGCCCCAGACCTCTTTTTTTCCCTGAGCTACAGCTGACACAAGTCACTACCCCCGGGACATCGGGCACAAAAGATGCAGGAGACCCTGTTACAGGGTGCCCCCGCTGAGAAGCCACCACGGAAGAGATTGTGCAAGAGGAAGCACGTAGACTCCTCTGAAGAGTCTGTGACAGAGGATATGGATTTCGATGATGGGGAAGGGTCCCCACGGTCACCCCCTGATGATGTCTCCTTTGAGGATATCCTTGAAATGTTGAAACAGAGGGGTGATTGGAAGCCCACAACCCTTCTCCTAAGGAGTCCTTGTTTCTGCAGGTTTTCGTCCCCGGCCATCTACCTCTTTGGTGACCCCTGCCTGCAGACGAGAAAACCCACATTAGTCTAGAGGTTTACCAGTTGATGCTATGGTTGTGGCGGCTGCCACGAAAAAGGATCTCAACGAAGAGAGTCATACTCTTCATCCGCCCAACAGGGATTCCTGGGCTGTGGACAGATTAGGGAAGCAAGTTTTTGATTCAGTGACTTTTGTCATATAGTCTCTGAATTATTTGACACATTTTACGAGACTCCAAACAGACTTGCTTTCCAAACTCTCTGGAACACTTGCAGGACAGGTGACTGATGGGGTAAGGGACAAAGTTGCCTCGCAGCTCGCAACCCAGGAATCTGTCTCCAATTCATCCATGAGGCTGCTGTCACATGCAACTGAAGGGGCAGCTAGAGTGGCGGGTTCAGGCATAGTTATGAGACGCCATGCCTGGATGCGCATATGTGACTTCGTGGACCCTTTCAAGTCTTCCTTCCTGAATGCTCCAATCAAAGGTTCTTCCTTTTTTGGCCCTAAGGTTTAAGACACCCTAGCCAGGTGTGAGAAGGACAGTAAGACCCTGTCCGCCGTAGGTCTACACTTTTCCAGTCCACAACGTTCTTTTTCCAGGAACCAGAGGAGCGGACAATTCTGGCACAAAAAATCTCAGGGTCCTTTCCGTGCCACACCTGGCAATGATACCCCCAGGGGCAGAGGGGGTAATGATTCTGGAGGACGCCCCTACTGAGCAGAGGGGGTCCGCATGATCAGGCACCCAGGGATTCGTTCTCTGGGCAGCCGTACCAGTGCTCCTGAAGAGCGGTCCGATTGCTTTTCTCTGGAAGCGGTCGGGGAACCTTTCTCTCTGTACCACACTGCTTGGCAATCAATAACTTCCGACCATTGGGTGCAGAAAATTATAACCAGAGGCTACACCATTCCCCTCATCACTTATCCAAAGCTTCCTACAAAACTTCCCGACGTTCCCACCAGTCAAAGGGAAGAAGCAGCTGCAGAAATAAACAAGCTGTGTCAGAGTCATCCAAACAGTCCCACCAGACCAATGCGGATCCGGATTCTACTCAAGATTCTTTTTTGTGCCGAAAAAGATTAGACTGGAGACCAATTCTGGATCTCAGGAATTTGAACAAGTCTGTTGCCCAAACGAAATTCTGGATGGTCACGGTTCAGTCCATTCTTCCTTTTTTGAGGGAAGACTATTGGGATGTGCTTGATAGATCTCAGGGATGCGTATTACCACATCAGAATGGACAAATTCTCCAGGAGATTACTTCGCTTCCGGCTAGGAGCCAGTCACTACCAATTTTGTGCCCTGCCGTTCAGACTCTCTACAGCCCCCAGAGTGTTCACAAAGTGCATGTTACAGTGGTCACAGCTCACTTGACTGCAAGGATTCCGGGTGTTTCTGTATTTTGACGATTGGCTCTTTACTGCCCCCACCAAGCATCTTCTGGTAGCAGCCTTGCAGTGCACTCTTTCCCTGATGAGACTTTTGGGAATAACAATAAATTGGGAGAAATCCAACCTTGCTTCGACCCACTCCATAGAGTTCACTGGAGCAGTCTTCGACACCCGTTCTTGTCTGGTGCACCTCTCAGTTCACAGACTGCAGAGACTGAGGCTCCAGCTGCGGGTGATACTCTGTCAAAACAAAGCCTCAGCAAGAGAGGTTCTTCAGCTTCTAGGATCCATGGCAGATACTATACCGATAGTGCAGATAACCAGTTATTGCAAATGGGACCTTCTTTGGTGGATGAGGCCAGCAACAGAACTTTGGAGCTGCCCATTCCATCCTCCCCAACCCAAGGCTGTTTTGGCCATGGATGCTTCCCTGATTGGGGGGGGGGGCATTTTCAGGGAAAGACTGTCCAAGGCACATGGTCCACAATGGAGGCCAACCTGCATATTAACATTCTAGAACTGAGAGCGGTGCTGTTGGCATTGCAAGCATTCCAGTCTGTTCTTCCTTCTGGGACAATCCCAATTCAGACAACATGTCAGTAGTCTGGTATATCAACAAGCAAGGAGGAACCAAGTCCTATTCCCTATGTCAGGAGGCCATGAGAATTTGGCAGTGGGTGATGGCTTTCAACAGCTTTCTGATAGCAACGCATATCCCAGGGAATTCCAACTTGATTGCAGACAAGTTGAGCAGATGTATTCTCCTGCCTCACGAGTGGTCCCTCAATCCCAACATAGCGGTGAAAATCTTCAGCCATTGGGGCTAGCCTTGCTCTGACCTATCCACCTCCCTGTCAAACAACAAATTCAGCAGCTATTTTGCCCTGTTCTCTTCACAGGGGGAGTCCCCGAGGGGTGCTCTGATTCACCATTGGCCGATGGGACTACTAAATGCCTTTTCCTCCATTCCTCTCATTCCCCAATTCATAAAGAAAGCTTTTCGGTTGAAATGCAAAGTGATCCTCATTGCCCCACTTTTGGCTTTGACAAGTTTGGTTCCCCTCCCTTCGGCCTCACCTATTACGTTGACTGTGGATTCTGGACCCTTCTCCAGACCTGATTTCTCACCCCCAAGGGTTGTCACCCGAACCTATCCAGTCTCAAGCTGACGTCTTCGTTTCTCCACTTCCGTTAATCGCCAGGCAGGATAACCTCCCCTTACCAGTATGTGACATTATCCTGGCCTCACACAAACCATCCACCAGAAGACTATATCTAGACAAATGGAAGAGATTCTCTATTTGGTCTAAGAAAAGAAGGCTAGACTCGTACTCTGCTCCAGTTACAGTGGTCTTACAATATCTGTCAAAATTTTTCAAGAATGGAGCTGCAGCTTCTGCTATGCGAGTACATCTAGTGGCTATTTCTAACTTTCATGATGGGTTTGGTAATTCTTCCCTCATTTCTCATCAGTTATGCAAAACCTGTCTAAAAGGGGTCTCATACATTAAGCCTCCAATCAAACAACCTATAAAGCCATGGGATCTCATGTTAGTTCTTCAGTCTTTAACTCAACCTCCTTTTGAGCCTGAAGCAAAGTGTGACCAGATTTTTATCTTGGATGTCCCTTTTCTTGGTAGCCATCACATCAGGTAGGCGAATTTCAGAGCTCCATGCACTATGCATTAAAAGCCCTATTTAATTTTCCAAAAGGACAGAGCATCACTCCAGAAAAACCCATCCTTTCTTCCCAAAGTTATTTCAGATTTTTCCATCAATCAAGCCATTGTCTTGCCAGTATTCCCAAATTTTATTAATAAATGGGAATACTGTCTACACTCATTTGATGTGCATAGATAACTGAGGTTTTATCTAGACAGAACTAAAGCAATGCATAAAACTGACCAACTTTTAATTTCCTTCTCTGGGCCTAGAATGGTAAATTCCGTCTCCAAGGTGACTGTCTAAATGGTTTAGGGACTGCATACACTGCATCTACTCACTTGCGGAAAAGCCTACACCACAAAATGTTAAAGCCCACTCTGCCAGATCTGTGACAACTTCTGTAGGTTTCCATTGAGAACCTCCATGGATATTCGTGTAGCAGCGACATGGGCTACCCCCCCCCACACACACACACACACACCTTTATTAATCATTACAAATTGGATGTGGTCTCCAGAAGGAGAGCTGCCTTTGGCTCAGTGGTGCTCAGGAACGTTCTTCCATAAGGGCCGCTCAAGGGACACAGGGTAGCTGGGGATTCTGTCCCATCAGTGATGAATTGAAGGAAGATTAACAACATCAGAGAAATAAGTTATGTCTTACCATAACGTTCCATCTGTGTTGAAGATCTTCTTTCATTCATCACTTCCCACCCTCCTTCCCCCTCCAAAGGCTCCTGGGGGATACTTTGGGTCCAAGTGGTGAGTCAGGGCATTTGCGCAGAAATGGCCTCTGCTTTACTAATATTTGGCAAACTCTATCTGCAGTAACAGGGAGAAGGGCAGTATGGGTAAAATCTTAGTGCAAGAGTTTTTTGGCTGGCGCGAGCTTGGTATTAGGCCGACTCTGTTCCGAGGACTGAACCGGCAACCCATCAGTGAAGAATGAAAGATCATCAACAACAGAGCTGGAACGTTATGGTAAGACTCAACTTCTTTTTCTAGTATTGAAAAGGGTGATTGAAAGTGTGCAATGTAACCATAGAGAAGTTCTAGTGATAATAAAGGGGAAATTGTAACCATGTTAGAAAAACAAAATAATGCAGCAAATTAAATTGAGCTAGGTAGGAATTCATGTCATAATTGTGAATGCTTTCAGTGTCTAATCAGATATGTTGATTTATCATGCCATGGATGCTTGAATTTGCTAAAATTGCACTGACAGCTTAAAATTGTATGTAGATGGTTTTAAGACTGCATATACTTATGTATATTGTCATTTTAATCTACAGACTATTGTTCAGCATCTATCTGACTCTGAGAGAACTATTTTGGATTGTGAAGATTTTGTACAACAGGAGCTGCAGGCTAGGCGAAAGGTCAATGCATTGCTTTCAGCTTCGGCTTCAGGATCAATTGCTGTCATGGATAAAGCAGCAGATACATTACAGCAAGATAATACAAGGCTTGCTGAAGTAATTCAGTTGTACAAAGACAAACTAAAGGTAGGAGAGAAGGAGTATCACACTGAATATTTTTCAGGTGAAAAAGACATAATTTTTTCTCAATACATGTTGCTAATGTTTATGGAACAGAAGTAGAGTGAAATTTAATATGATGATGCATGACAAGGATTTGTGTTTTGGAATAATGTAACAACTGAGCTGTTGGAACTCCTGTTTCATAGGAGACGACAGCATTGTGAGTATACCCAAGATGTTGTGATTTATTTTAATGCATTGATCTCTCCTCAAATATCTGCTGTTATAGTAAATATACTTGAAATAGCTGCACTTTGTCCTTCTGTTCTGTTCCTGGTGGATCAGGCACTGGAAAAAGCTTTCCATGCTCTCTGGTATTTGTGTCCAGGAAAAGACTGATTTTTTTCCAGACTGCTGTTTTGCAGGATGGACTTCCAACAGTGCTGATGTACTAGCAAGGCAGCAGCCAGTACTGCAGCTGTATACCATAGGGTGTAGTTGAGGCTTTTGTCTTTCCCATGATTGGCTTTACCAGTCTGTCCTTACAGGAGGGTAGTTCTATTTGAAAAGGCCTTTCAAGATGAGGAAACATTCTTGAAGATAGTGGAGACTACCAAATTCTTAGGCAGTCTTACTTTCTCTACCCTCTTCAGCCAAAAAAGTCCTTCTGAGACACAGAGACATTAAAGCTCTAACCTCAGCTCATTTGACCTCAGGTTGACTAGTGACCCAGGTGCTGGTGAAGCTCTCAAGAGTTTTGTTGTGTTTATGCCCTATTCTGCTGTCCACCAGCTCTTCCTTGGTCACCCATTCTGTATATTCTTTAATCTGTGGCTGCCAGGGAAAGGTTTGGTTTAGCCAGGGAAGAAGCATGTGGATGTGCAAAACATAAGCCTTATTCCTTATGCCTGTTTCATATTCGCACTTGGGGAATCTGTCCTGTGAGATGAACATTAGTCATGGTGTTCATCGTGCATACAGCTGCAGTCATAACAGATGGGTTCTCCTGCCGTCAGGTGGGTCCTCGGTCGGCCGAATTCCAAAGTCTAGGTCCGGCGTCGGTAGTCGTCGCTTCTTCCCTGACGTCAGTGCAACGGGTATAAAGGAACCAGCCGACGCCATTTTCTAAAGTCTTTCTTGCCGTGCGGTGCCCGAAGCAGAAGCAGTTCACAAGTGCCGGTTGGCCAGCTACTGAAATTACGAAAATTTTGAAACCGAAGTCTTCTTGAAAGCCAAGTACCTCGTTGGGGAAACTTTTCTTGCCTCAGACCGATGTCAGACAAAGTTAATAATTGTATTTCATGTGGGAAGCAAATACCGCATAAGGATTTCCATTCCCTCTGTATACCTTGTTTAGGCCCAGACCATGTCGTCTCGGTCTGTCGCTTTTGTGCTACATTCAACAAACGCACCATTAAGCGTTGGGTGGAGTTCACCCAGCATTATTTTGGAAAAAATATTTAACTATATTATGTCGTCGGATACTCCGACTCCAGTTCTGTCTAAAAAACGCGAAGATAAGGACTGACACACGAGGTTCGCGGCCTCTACCGACACCACGCCAAAGCCGACTACACATGGTCCGGTTCTCAGAGAGGCGCCTACGCAGGCCCTGACTACTGACGACACTTCATTGGCGGTGTCTCCTGTGCCAGAGGTCACAGGCTTCTCGGCCCACACCACGACTACAGATACCGAAGCCACTCTTGGCGTTGAACCTCAAAATGTGGACAGGTCTACCTCCACTCAAGTTGTCTTCAGACCTTCCTCTTCTTTTTCCATCAAGGCTTTCACTAAGTCTAAAGCAGCCATGCATGCTGTTGGTGTTTGTATTAGTTTCTGAGAGACTTGTTAAGATTCTAAGAGACAAGCTACACAGGGCCCATCTCCAGGCCCCATGCCAAAAAAAACAGATGCTTAAAATGGCTGCGGATTTAATTACTCTTATCAGGGGTTCTCAACCCCCACCGGACAAAAGGCCCAGAGTGGAGGAAGAATCCCCCTCCTCTGATCAGGGCTCCATTATTTCAGAGCAATCTGATGTTCAGGAACATTCTTACTCCCCTTTTGAAGACTCTGATGCGGAGGAGTCCATTCCTTCTGTATCCCCCCCAGAGGATTACTCATTTGGGGAAACTTTGCATACCTTAAGGGAACACTTCCACTGGGAAGGCCAAGATTATTCAGATTCCAAGAAAAGGCTTAGGGAATTTCTCTTGCTACCTCAGCACAGGCCTCTGGCTATACCTCCTGTCTTGGACATCCTAGATGATGTTTACTCGGAGGCCTGCCTTAACCCGGATTCTCTGCCTCCAGCCCCAGTCAAGCCTGACTGGTACTACAGGGTTCCTGACTCACACCAATTTCTATACAAAAGCCATGCTGCTGACCCAGAAACCATCTCACAGGGCCCCAAGGGAATTAAGGCCTCCACTGCTAAAAATCCATTACCTTCCGAGAGAGATTCCAGATCCTTAGAAAGGTGGGGAAAAAAGGTATATACCTCGGCTACCTTAACCATGAGGGCCTTAAACTGTCAGTTCCATATGCTAAAATACCAACAGTTTTTGTTATCACAATTGAAAAGTAAACTGTCACAACCTGAACAACCAGACTTGAAGGAGTTGCAGGATTTGATGCATAGTGCAGAACAAGTGGGTAAGCATACCTTACAATGTGGTTTTGATGCTCTAGAGGCCTCATGTAGAGCTGCTGTTACAGGATCAGTCATGCGTAGACATGCCTGGCTCAAGGAACAAACCTTGCCTGATCATGTCAATGCTAAATTACTAGATGCCCCTCTACAAAAGGATGTATTATTTGGTGCTAATGCTGAGGAGGTATTAAGGAAAATGGAGGAAAAGGCTAAATCAATGCAAACTGTGAAAGATTTTCTACAGGTACAACCCCCACGTTTCAGTAGAAATTGGCCTTCCAAAAATTGGTCCTTTCCAGCCACGGACAGACCCCAAAGAGGTAGATACAGGCGCCCGAGGGGCAGAGGACAATCCCAAGGATTGTTTAGAGGCAGACAATGGCAAGCTCCTACACAAAGAGGTGGTGAGGATATCTCGCAATCGTTCAGAAAGCAAGCCCAATGACTTTCCCCTTTGCATGCCAAGCAAGACTCAAATGGCAGCCCCCTTAGGAGGAAAGCTGGCATTATTTTCAAAAAATTGGCATATTGTCACAAAAGACAAATGGATCCTGGACATTATAAACAGAGGCTACAGATTCCATTTTCACACCCTTCCAAAAATGAGAGGCATGCCAAACCTGCCACACAATCAAAGGGCAGAGGCACAAAGGCAAATTACAGATCTCATAGACATGAAAGCTATTCAAGAGGTACCTACGCACGAACAAGGTCAAGGTTTTTATTCCAGACTATTCCTGGTACCAAGGAAGGGAAAATATTGGAGACCTATTTTGGACCTATCCATCCTAAACACATTTCTACTGCACAAAATTCAAGATGCTCACTCTACAGCAGCTTCTTCCCATGCTGGGCAAGGAGTCTTGGCCGGTAACATTGGACCTCAAGGAGGCATACCTGCATGTCCTAATCAGACAAAATTGCAGAAGATACCTCAGATTTCTTGCAGGTTCAACCCATTATCAATTCTCTGCATTGCCCTTTGGCTTATCTACTGCGCCCAGAGTATTCACGAAATGCCTGGCATCAGTAATTGCCTACTGCAGACTTCAAGGGATACAAATATACCCCTATTTGGACGACTGCCTGATCCAAGCGGACAGCAAGCACATTCTTCTGAAACATCTGGCTTATGTAATAATGTTGTTGAACTCTCTGGGATACACAGTCAACAAAAAGAAATCAAGGCTAATACCCTCTCGGAAGATAATCTTCCTGGGTGCCAACTTGGACACAAACACCCAGATGGCCTACCTCACACCAGAGAAGCAGGGGCGACTAACTCAATACTTCAGAGCAAAAGCAAATTGCACCAGGCTGACTGCAAGGAAAATCCTGCAGGCTCTGGGATTCATGCATCTTGCATCTTACTAATCCCATGTGCAAAGCTGCATATGAGGAAACTTCAGTGGTACCTGAAAAACCTATGGTCTCAACACAGCCACAGTTTGGAAACAATAATACCACTAATTCCATGTCTACAAAAGGAATTTCTGTGGTGGGCTCAAGCATGCCAAACAAACACAGGTCTTCCATTCAACAAGCCTCAAGCAAATCAAGTCATCACAACAGACGCCTCGGACTACGCCTGGGGGGCGCACATGACAGATCGGTGAATTCAGGGCAAATGGTCCCAAAAAGAAAAGCACCTTCACATCAGTCAAAAGGAAATGCTAGCAGTAATAAATGCTATTATAGCTTTCAAAGACCTTCTGCAACCAGGTCAACTATTGATAAGAACGGACACCACCACAGTTATGTGGTACATAAACAAAACAGGGAGGAACACATTCATACCCCCTATGAAGACTGGCCATGTCACTTTGCAACATGGCCATGGACTTACAAATCGAACTACAAGCACAGTACTTGCCAGGCAAGGAAAACACGCTGGCAGACAACCTAAGCAGAAATATGACAGATCCACACGAATGGAAGTTGCATCCAAAAGTTTTTACAGAAATAATCCAAGCATGGGGAAGGCCAGACATAAATCTCTTTGCCTCCCACAAAAATCACCAATTGACAAAATTCTGCTCAAGGATTTTCCATCCAAAGGCCTGGAGAGTGGACGCTCTCTTTCAGTTGGACATCAATGACAGTTTATGCCTTCCCACCTCTTCCTCTGCTGCCCAAAGTTCTATTGAAAACCAGAGCAGACAGACCAAAGATGATTCTCATTGCTCCAGACTGGCCAAGACAACACTGGTACCCACTCCTGAGGAGCCTGATGCATTCCCCACCATGGACCCTGCCTCTAATGCCTTTTCTCCTGACTCAACACAGCTTCAAAACTCTTCACAGCCAGCTAAAAACACTCAATCTAGCTGCATGGAAGATTCCTTAGCATCACAACAGACCCTACTCTCCAAGGAGGTGCAGGATGTCATTTTGGAGGCCAGAAGGCTGTCAACTAGAAAAGCTTACTCCGCAAAATGGAAACGGTTTTGTGTCTGGAATGAGAAAAAGGGCCAGGATCCTGGAAAACTGAATTTACCTCAAATACTACAGTATCTAGCTGAGCTGCTAAGCAGTGGGCTTTCATTCTCCTCCATCAAAATCCATGCCTCAGCCACCCTTATTCTCTCACCCTCTCTTAAGACAGTTCCTCAGAGGGGCTAAGAATCTAAGACCCACAAGGAAACAACCAATACCTGCTTGGGACCTCAATTTCATTCTGGAAAAACTGACCTTGCCTCCCTTTGAGCCAGCTGCCTCATCAGATTTGCAATATTTGCCCTGGAAAACAGCTTTCCTTCTGGCTATTACCTCAGCTCGTAGAGTTTCAGAACTACAAGCTCTCATGGCTGTGCAGCCTTTTATCATCTTCCATCAGGACAGAGTTTCCTTACGAACCAACCCATCCTTTATGCCTAAAGTGGTATCCAGGGTAGCTTTGAATCAGGCCATACACTTACCTACTTTTTATCATAATCTTCAAAACAAAGGGGAGAGATTACTACATTCCTTGGACATCCACAGACAACTGCGTTATTATTTGGATAGAACAAAGCCTTTCAGAAAATCAGAACAGCTCTTTGTGTCCTATGCTGTAGGAGCTCAAGGAAAGCCAATTTCCAAACAGACAATCTCAAAATGGTTAGCCCACTGCATACGCTTTTGCTATTCTTTTCCTAGCAAAACTGTACCTACAGGCATCAGATCTTACTCCACAAGGGCCACAGCTACCTCTGCAGCTTTCCGCAGAGGAGTTCCTACCAAAGATATTTTGGAAGCAGCCACTTGGAGTTCTGTGCATACCTTCTCCAAGCACTACCACCTACCATTATACTCCAAAACTAGAGCAGGCTTTGCCACTGCAGTCTTGCAGGGCATCCTGGCTCCTCCTAGTTCCACCTAGTGCCTACCACCCCTTTCTTAGCTTTGGGATTCTACCCATCTGTTATGACTGCAGCTGTATGCACGATGAACATAGTACAGTTTTGTACCTACCATAAATGTAGATGTTCGAGTGCTAATACAGCTGCAGTCCAGGTTTCCCTCCCTCCTTCCCCTCTTGGGACAGGCCTATTGGCTAACACATCCTCATACAACCTGATTGGGGTATTCATTTATGGTGTATTTGCTTGCAACTACTGTATTTTGATTATATTGCATTGCTTTATTACACAAATTTATGTATTGCCTTCCTTCTGGGGGCACCTGACATCTGGGGCAAGAAAAACTGAAGAAAATAGCGTTGGCTGGTTCCTTTATACCCCTGTCGCACTGACGTCAGGGAAGAAGCGACGACTACTGACGCCGGACCTAGACTTTGGAATTCGGCCGACCGAGGACCTGCCTGATGGCAGGAGAACCCATCTGTTATGACTGCAGCTGTATTAGCACTCGAACATCTACATTTATGGTAGGTACAAAACTGTACTTTCTTGTCTTGGGATCCCACCTTTCAAGGAACATGTAGTTGGAGCTCTAATGAGGTTATGCTCTGCCTTTACTGCGACTGTTCACCTCCTCTGCAGCCCCAGCACTCCTTCCCAACCCTAGTGTGTGTGTTCTGCCATGCTTTCCAGTAATCACTGACAGCACTACAGCTACACTTCTCCCTGGCACACAACTTCCCTGGGAGGTGAGTGGGTCCAGCCCCTTTAGTCCATTCCTTTAAATGGGGAGAACAGTCATTTAAACTAAACAAGTAAAGCAAGTTTTGCTTTACTTCAGTTTAAATGCATTTTTTTTCATATTTAAGCTGCTTAATCCCAGTAGCTGCCCTTGTGGGCCATTTTAAGCCTTGCCAGTTTCCATTTCAAAGGAGAGAATTGGCCCCTTAACCCTTCTGACTGTGAGGTAAACAAACTTAACCATTATACTAACCGTCAGATGTTGCATATTCAGTGCTGCAGTTAAGATGCATTGAGACAAACTACACAAGCAGTTATAGGCATAGTGAATTAAATACTGCACATTTAGCACTGTATATGCTAATGAGTTATGGACTTCTTAAGTACCAGCAGTTCAGCCTGGCCATCTGAAAAAAAGTATAAGATAGACTCGCTGATTGATACCTGTTCCTTGGTGGGGTCCTTGGAGGCTGACTAACATTGGTTTTGGCTGGAAGGCTCCTTCACAGATCCTAAGCCAGCTGCCCTTAAATGAATTTCCAGCCCTGCATTTTGTTTCAGCTAGTGAGGGATCAGTGTGTTATGGTCATTGCAGTAATCTGTATGTCCAAACTTCCAGTCCAGTTTTGGAACTTTTGTTGTGCCCTAGGGTGTTTGAGTGTGATCCTGTCCTTTTGTGCCAGACAGGAAAATAAGTTACAGTTGCTGAATTGTTTTAATGACCAGGTAAGGAGGACCCATTTTCATGTCCAGATATTCACAGAAGGGCCTTAAAATATCTCCAGGATTATGCTGAACTGTTGATCAAGTAGTTCATAATCAAGCTCAGCAAACTGTTCACTTCCTTCACCAAAGGGATCTGGATAAGGCAGTCATTCAGATAAAGATGCATTTAAGTATAAATGTTGACACACTGAGTCCTCAAGTTGGTAAACACTGGGAACAGGCACTTGGTAAACACCCTTGGCACAATAGGGAGTCTGGAGGGAGAGAAATGAATGTCTGATCCCAACCCAATTGTTGGGAATTGCTAATGGTCCTAATGAATAGGAATAGGAATTTGGGCATCTTTAAGGTCCAGCAAGACTAGAAGGGCTCTGGGATAAAGCAGTGGAGAAAGGCCTGAAGGGTGAATCTTGTGATCTTCAGAATCTTTTCCTCATCTAACGGGTCCAGAATGGCTCTCTTCGGGTTTCCTTGAAGATGAAAAAAGTCTGGGGTAACAACATTCCCATTCTTCTCCAGGGAAGCTTCTTTCATGATATCATTTGTAGTTCTGAAAGGTGGAATGGCCCTGAATTGTAATTTGTTACTGTGGGTGATTATACTCCTCACCCATCCATCAGCTGGAAACAGTTGTTTTTGAAATGGGTCGGCCTGCTAACAAAGAGGTAAGAGGAAGGAAAGGTGAAGGATAGGACGTGAAAGAGTTAGGTGATGGGGTCATTGTCATGATTGGCTAGGATGCTCTTCAGAATGGAATTTACCACTCTCCCCTGCCTTGCTGTCTCCATCTTCCTTTGCTACCACACTACTGTCTTTTTCAACAGTTCTCGTTTGCATATGTTACTTTTCATTGGTCTTCATCCTACAGAAGAGCGTAGTGTCATTATGCAATTCCTGCTCTGCTATGGGGGGGATAAGAGGATGAAAAATCTGTTTTACTGACTCCATTGTTTAACCCTTTTTCTTCTAGATATCCAGAAACCTCCAGAGAAACTGACCCATATAGCAGTCTTTATCTAATAGTGTATCTGAGAACTGCTTCTTCATGCCTCACAGCAAGAGGTTCTCCGGTTCGATCCTCAGCTGGGGTGCCTTCTGTGCAGAGTCTGCATGTCCTCCCTGTGGTCACGTGGGTTTCCTCTCACATCCCTAGGACATGCTGTAGGTGTATTGGACACTCTAAATTGGCCCTAGATGTAAATGTGTGCGTGTGTGTGCCTTCTGTGGAAGGTTGGCCACCGGGCTGGCAACTCGACACCGTTAAACTCCACTGCCAATCATGAGCGAACAGGTGATCTGCTGTGGTGACCCCTAACCTGGAAAAGCTGAAAGAAGAAGAAGAACTGCCTCTTCATGCTATCAGGCAGAAGTTGGAGATGAATCTAGCAGAATATTCTCAGGACTGTCCTAGTGGCTGGTGCTGTGCTGCAGGTATCATGTACCATCATAACTGCACTTTAGGGTGTTTCCTTTTCCTGAAGTGGTTTTGGCCAACTTAATTAATGCAACCTTTACATTAACATCCATAACTTCCGTTGCATCCCTGATTGGCTTGAGAAATCTTTGCCAAGTATTTAAAATGCATCTGGCAGTTTATAGCCCTGAATATTAGGGTGGCTGTACTTTATTATTATTATTTTTTTTTTCTTAATGATCCAGTGCATATTCAGACTTTGAGCCAACTGGTATTATCTGGAAGACTCTAGTAAAACCACTGCTGAGTGAGCTGTATGGTTAATATAGAAGCACTTTAACTCATTATCTGCACTGTAGTACATACGTGATTTCCTTGTTGTTGCCCTTTGAGGTGTACTGGGTTTGGCGATGCAGAGTTAAAGGCATTTTCAAATGCAGGAGGAATGGGATTGGGAACGAATATAGAGAATCGATTGTTCATGTCCCCACAAGTCTGTACATCTGTTTTTTGGTTCTCACCAGGTTCGGGGTCTCTGTAAATAACCTATCTTTAAGTGGCTAGCCCTGACAGAATAATGTAGTCAATACTGTAACACATTGGGAACAAAATATATTCTGACTCTAATGAGCATGCTAACAGTCCTCATTTCTCTTTAGTGGGTGTATGGGGCTGTTTCTGACAGTAAGGTTTCAGCTGCTGAAAATACTCTGCTGGGTTGTGACATACTGCTCCACCAACTGTTTGTCATACATGGTGTTGGCAGCCATACAGACACCTTGGCCTCAAATGCTAGACCTACCATGACAGTGGGATGCAAAGTCCCAGTCATTCCAGATCTGGAAAATTTTTGAAACAGACTCTCCTGACTACTGTCAATAAGAATTGCTAAACTACTTGATAACAGTTAGTTTAGGAGGAACAACCACAATTCTTGAGAGGCTGGCGTTCTTCTTTGGTGCATGGAAACTGCCTAGATGTCAGAACCTTGGAAACAACTGCACTAAATAGAAAAACAATAAAATGACATACAAGATAATGTTCTTTAATAAAACAAGCACACACGCCAGCACATCAGCTAGAAACCTCAGAAGCTCCCATAGAGGCCTGCAAAGCAGCATAAGCCAACGTTTGGATCATACTGTTTGCAGCTAGCGGGGTCAGGACAGCTGGGGTTTCAACAGTACATAAATGCTAGTCCGGGGGAACATGATGCAAGATCCTCTCTAAAACTGACATAGCAGGCCTCTGCTGAAGTGGCAGGGTCCATAAGACATCACTTGCTCACTCTGCTGAATCCTTAATACATAATTTTTTGAAGTCACTCCTTTTTTGGGGGATACTTTGTCCGTGCTCGATCATTGGCCCCTTCCTGGCTAGTTGTCCCACTCTTTCCACATCACTAGATCATGGTCTACTGGGAGGGACCACATTAAGGCAGCTGTCGGGGGTGGTTTGTTTTTGTCCCTCAAGACCTACCCCTTGCATCCACCCAGCAACACCCAATGAGGGCAACATGCAGTGGATTTTGCCACTGAAGTGCCCTTCACTTCCATGAGGGGTGGATAACAACAGGAGGCACATTGTGGCAGTTTCTCTAGTCTCCATCAGGGAAGCCCTGCAATTGCATAGGTCCCTCTTGGCATGCACACCTCTGCTTCCCCAGCATGTGCATGGTTAACTTCCCCTGCTTGTGCTGTCAAGCACTAGAAACAACTAGGGTCACGTGGACCATTGGGTATAGTCTTGTATGTATTCTATCCTCCTTGTCTTGTATATACTGTAGCTTGTCTATGTTCTTCGTGTTTCACTTTTGCAGTCATTACATTTGGGTAATCTGCTGGCAGGTTGTCCTCAGTCGGCCTGAATTCCAAAGTCTTGGGTCCTGCGTCAGTTGCTGTCTCCTCTTCAATGATGTCAGGTTTTCAGGGGTATAAAACATGCAGCTGATGCCATTTTCTTCAGTCTTTCTTGCCGCACGATGCCCGAAGCAGAAGCATTTCGCAAGTGCCGGTCGGCCGACTACTGAAATATTCACGTTTGAGTTTCAGAACCAAAGTCTTCAATAAAGCTAAGTACCCCATTGGGGAAACTTTTTTCTTGCTTTTTACTGATGTCAGAAAAAGTTACTAATTGTATTTTCTGTGGGAAGCAAATACCTCATAAGGATTTCCATTTATACTGTATTCCTTGCCTAGGCCCTGATCACAACGTGCCTGGCTGTTAGTTTTGTGCTAGATTTAACCAACGCGCTATTAAGCTTCAGTATATTTTTGCATCTAAGTATTTTGGAAACCAATTTAACTACCAGAGATGTCGTTGGATAGCAATCCGACTACTGGAGTACATAAAAAACTCAAAGAAAAGGACAGCGAAAGGCAGTCGAGATCCAGAACCGACGACGAAGCTTCTCCTAAGCCAGCCGCCGGTTCTTAGTGAGGCGCTTTCGCAGCCCCTGATACCTGCTACCTTCGAGTTGCAGGCCTCTGCCGACACCCATGTGGAGTCCGGCATGCCTCTAGATACTCAAGGTATTGGACCGACGGATGTATCTCCCTCGGATGTGTCCAGAGCCACTGAGCAGGCACCGGCTTCTGAGGGTGTATTCAGACCTCAACATTTTTATGTCAAACTGACAAAAGCTGCAAAACCAAAGGCAAAGACACCTTCAAAAACTAAAAAAAAACGACGCCTGAGCCATGTGCACAGGCCTCTATGCCTAAAAAATAGGTGATCAAAATGGCTGAAGACCTTATTACCTTGATCAGGGGTACCCATCACCCTTCAGATAGGAGGCCTAGGCAAGACACTGACTATGAATCTTCAGGTCAGGTTTCTATTTCTTCTGATTCCTCCTCTGATCAGGAATTATCTTTACCTTCTTATGAGGATTTTGATGATGAGGAGTCTATCCCATCTGCATCTCCTCCTGAGGATTATTCATTTGGAGAAACCTTGCATACTTTGAGGGAGCATTTTCACTGGGAGAGTCAAGACTTCTCAGAATCAAAAAAGAGGCTCAGGGATTTCCTCCTCCTCCCTCAGCACAAGCCTTTAGCCATTCCCCCTGTGTTAGACATTGTGGATATTTTTTTTTCGGAGTCAAGCCCTGACCCCTGATTGTTTACCTCCGGCTCCCAGCAAGCCTGACCGGTATTACAGGGTCCCTGACTCTCATAATTTTTTATTTAGAAACCCTGCTGCTGATCCTGAAACTATTTCACAGGGTCCAAAGGGAGTTAAGGCCTCAACAGCAAAAAACCCTACCCCCCTCCGACAAAGATTCAAGGGTGCTGGGCAGATGAGGAAAAAAAGGTTTATACATCTGCAACCTGGGCAATTAGGACCGTAAACTTATCAGTTTCATATGATTAAGTACCAACAACATGTTATGGGATTGCTGAAACAGAAAATGATGTTGATTTCAGAATGTGCAGAAAGTAAGGAATTGCAGGAATTATTGCATGTAGCTGAACAAGTTGAAAAGCATACTTTGCAGTGTGGTTTTGATTCTTTAGAGGCCTCTGTGATTAGGAGGCATGTCTGGTTAAAGGAACAAAATTTGCCTGATCATGTTAAAGCTAAATTGCTAGATGCACTTTTACAGCATGATTCTCTGTTTGGCATTAAGGCAGAAGAAGTTTTAAAGAAAATGGTAGACAAAGCTAAGTCTATGCAAACTGTTAAAGATTTCTTACAAGTGCAGCCACCTAGATTCAGTAGACACTGGCCTACAAAAAATTGGTCCTTTCCTGTGCAAACAGAGCTCAAAGGGGCAAATCCAGACGCCCTAAGGGTTCCAGGTACCAGGCTCAAGAATCATACAGGTCAAAGCAATGAGGATCATCCACCCCCAAATCTGGGGGAGATAAAGCACAAACCTACAGAAAGCAATCCCAATGACTTCACTCTGCCTGCACCAAGCACTTATCTATTGGCAGCACGCATAGGGGGAAAATTAGCACTTTTTGCAAAAAATTGGCAATTAAAGGGACTCCAAAATCTGTCATATGCTGCCAGATTGAAGAAACTCCAGCTCTATTCAGTCGCATACCGTCTGCTCAGAGGTGACATGTGCCTGACATACAAGGCCATGTCCAACCCGGAATTAATGGACATGCTCCACCTCAAAAAATCCAAATCCACCAAAACCACTAGAGCAAGCGACTTAAACCTTAGCACGGATATAAATAGGACGTGCTGGAGGGATAGATTTATCACTCAGAGACTCCCTATGCTGTGGAATAAAATCCCGGTCCATGTGAGGCAGAGCACCTCGCTGACTCTGTTCAAGAGAAATCTAGACCTGTGGATGGGAGATCGTAGGTTTACCCCGGGAATCATCTCTGGGTCACTGCTGGACAGAGGCACAACAAACTAATGGGCACAGTATTTTTTCATATAAGGGGTGGCGTAAGCCACAATAATTTGGGCTAGGCTTATAAATGCCTTAGGGCAGATAGCCTAGTATAAACCTATGAACCTATGAATAACACAGGACAAGTGGGTACTGAACATCGTATCACGGGAATACAGATTCCATTTCCGCACCCTGCCAAAAAACAATGGGTAGAGGCACAGAAACAGGTTACGTCCCTTATGGATATGGGGGCCATTCAGACAGTACCAGAACAGGAAAAAGGATAAGGTTATTACTCAAGACTGTTCTTGGTACCCAGAAAGGACCAGGCCTGGCAGCCAATACTGGATTTATCGATTTTGGACACATACCTGGACATTCCAAAATTCAAAGTGCTCACCTTGCAATAGCTTCTGCCCATGCCGGGCAAGAATGCTTGGCTGGTGACTTTAGACTTAAGAGGCATACCTGCATGTCCCAATAAGACAGTCGTGCAGAAGATGCCTCAGATTCAAGGCTGGCTTAATGCATTACCAATTCTCTGCACTGCTCTTTGGTTTATCTACTGTGCCCAGGGTCTTTACAAAGTGTCTGACACCAGTAATTGCATTTTGCAGACAAAGGTATTTTAAATATATCCTTACTTGGACGACTGTCTCATTCAAGCAGAGAACAAAGACAGTATTCTACGATACCTGGCATTTGTGAAAAGGCTTCTAGCATGCCTAGGGTACACAATAAATGAAAATAAATCACAACTGGTACCCTCTCAAAAGATAACATTCCTGGGTGCAAGCTTGCATACAGCTGCCCAGATGGCTTACCTCACGCCAGACAAACAAAGGCAACTGACTACTTACTTCAAACTGATGGCAACAAAAACCCAGTCTTCTGCAAGACAAATTCTGCAGGCTCTGGGCTTCATGGCAGCCTGCATCCTAATAATTCCATATGCAAGATTGCATATGAGGAAACTGCAATGGTACCTAAAAAGTTTATGGAGTCAACATTCACACAGTTTGGAAACGATCCCTCTCATCCCCTGCCTGCAGCAGGAGTTTCTTTGATGGGCAAAGGCCTGTCACCAAAACATGGGACAGCCCTTCACTCTACCCTCTGCCAGCCAAACCTTAACAACAGACTCATCAGATTATGCATGGGGGCCCACATGGCAGGAAGATGCATTCATGGCATATGGGCATGAAATCAAATGCATCTACATATCAACCAGAAAGAGATGCTAGCTGTTAAAAATGCCCTAACAGCCTTCAAGGACTTACTTCATCCAGGACAACTACTGATAAAGACGGACAACACCACAGTCATGTGGTATATAAACGAGCAAGGGGACACACACTCATACCCCCTTTGCAGATTAGCCATGGCACTGTGGGACACAGCTTTGACCTACCAAATAAATCTTCAAGCTCAATTCCTGCCAGGAAAATTGCAGATGATTTAAGCAGAAACCTTATGGATCCTCATGAGTGGAAACTAAATCCACAAGTATTCAGCACAATAGCAGAGAAATGGAGGAGCCCAGATATAGATCTATTTGCCTCTCCTCAAAATTATCAATTGAAAAGATTCTGCACAAGGACTTATCACAAACAAGCATGGAAAGTGGACACCCTATCCTTCAGTTGGAAAAAACTGTCAGTTTACGCCTTCCCTCCTCTGCCTCTTATACCCAAGATCCTCCTAAAAGTCAGGCAAGAAAAGCCAAAGATGATATTAATTACCTCTGACTGGCCCCGCCAATACTAGTACCCAATCTTAAGGAACTTGTCTCAATACCCAGCTTGGACCTTGCCTCAAAGACCACAACTACTGTCCCAGCAAAACAATCAGATCCTACACAATCAGCTACAGACTCTGAACCTGGCAGCATGGCTAATCATGTAATCATACGAACGACAACACTTAGTAAAGCTGTGATGGATGTCATTCTGGAAGCCAGAAGGCCTAGTACTAGAAAATCTTATGCTGAAAAATGGAAGAGATTATGTGCTTGAAATCAAGCACAGGGAACTGATGAGCAGAACCACATATTCGTCAGATATTACAATACTTAACTGAGATGCTTGACAAAGGCCTATCTTTCTCATCAATCAAAATCCATGCCTCCGCCATTTTGGCTCATTACAATACAGAGCCACCAATCTGTTCTCATCATTTACTAAAGCAGTATCTTAGAGGAGCCAAAAACCTAAGGCTTCCTAGAAGATCACCATTACCTGCATGGGACCTCAATTATGTGTTGGAAAAGCTCACCCTGCTTCCATTTGAGCCAGCCGCTACCGCTGATATAAAGTTCTTATCATGGAAGACAGCTCTGCTACTAGCAATTATTTCAGCAAGAAGAATTTCAGAGCTACAGGCCCTCATGGCTATAGAGCCTTTTATCATATTTGACCCAGACAGGGTGTCTCTAAGGACAAATCCTACTTCTATGCCTAAGGTGGTTTCCAGTGTGGCTCTTAACCAAACAATTCATCTGCCAACTTTTTATCCAAATCCGCAGAACAAAGGGGAGAGAATTATGCATTCCTTGGACGTACACAGCTAAGATTCTACTTGAGCAGGACAAAAGCTCTAAGAAAAACTGAGCAATTACTAATGTCATATGCTAAAGGATCAAAAGAAAAGGCCATCTCAAAGCAGACAATTTCAAAGTGTATAAGCCACTGCATCCGTTTCTGCTACTTACACCATGGTAAACCTGTGCCCAAGGGCATTAGGTCTTATTCCACCAGAGCTGCAGCTACTTCAGCAGCCTTTCTCAAAGGAGTACCAACCAAAGATATTCTAGAGGCTGCTACTTGGAGTTCTGTTCACATCTTTACAAAGCATTACCATTTGCCTCTCTACTCTAAGTCCAGGGCAGGCTTTGTCATTGCAGTGCTGCAGGGCCTTATAGCCACATCTAATGCTGTTTGGCTCCAGCCTCCCAACCATAGCTTTGAGATTCTACCCAAATGTAATGACTGCAACAGTGAAACACGAAGAACATAGTACAGTTGTGTATACATACCATAAATGTAGATGTTAGAGTGTATTCACTGTTGCAGTCCAGGTTACCCTCCCACCATCCCCCTGTCATTCTGCAGTTTATCTTTCCTTCTCTGTCTTCTGCAACCTATGTGGTGTATTTGCTTGTAGATGAAGGTAAAGTTTATATTGATGCATGTATATAGATATATATATATATATATATATATATATAAAATACTGCTACCTTTTTGGGGGCAAGAAAAACTAAAGAAAATGGCGTCTGCTGCATCTTTTATACCCCTGATGACCTGACGTCATGGAAGAGGAGACAGGAACCGACGCAGGACCCCAAGACTTTGGAATTCAGGCCGACTGAGGGCAACCTGCCAGCAGATTACTCAAATGTAATGACTGCAACAGTGAATACACTTGAACATCTACATTTATGGTAAGTGTACACAACTGTACTTTCTCTGTTATAGGCAGAAATAGATGATTTACCATGTAACAGCTGGCCTGCATCAAGACCAGCATTTATTTCCTCGTCTGTATGGGCTCCTGCATTTCCTGACACTACTTGTCCAATCTTTCAGAAGGCTGAACAGTCTTTAGACAGACATACACACACACACACACACACACACACACACACACACACACACACACACACACACACACACACACACACACACACACACACACACACACACACAGTGCTGCACCCCTAGACAAAAAGAAGACGCAGTGTGTAGCTTTTTGGCAGAATTTGCCTTGAGCATGCACACACTTGTTAGAACACTTCTCTGGGATATCATGGACTTAAGAAAATTGCAGAAAGCCTGTTTCCAAAATGGACATTTACAGTCCATATTAGTAACAATAGACAATAACAGCAATTTTAGAATCCATTAAAAGCTCCAGAATTAGGTATTTATAATCTTTAAGTTGCTAGAAGGGATCCAGTGGAGAGATAGGCCTAGTAAAGTTTGATACTTCGCAGAAAAAATCTGATTAATGCAGTAAGTTTATTTTATAAACTGCACATTAGACTGACATCCTGTGCAAGTGTATCTCTTATCTAATATCTGTGAAGTCAGATTTGGAAGGTCTGACATATATCTTTGACATGTTAGCTTCTTTGAACAGTTACAGTTTCGGTACATTGTTCATGTAAATGTACTGTTATCTGACGGTGCTGCCGAATGCAAGACAGTCATCCCCAAGGACCTACCTTTCGATTTTTAGTGTTTTATTGCTGCTCCACCCATACTTGAACATCCAGAGTTAGCACCATGACTGGCTTGTTTGCTTGTGTGGAACAAGCTGTTGTGTACCTCAGTAAAGGTCTGAGTAGTAGATTGCTGTCTGTAACTCTTGCCCCTTTCAGACTTGATTAAGCTTCATCTGACAGATTAGGTGAGACTTTTGCAGGTCTTCCCTCATCACATGGACATGTTCTTCATCTCACATTGCTGCAGTCCTGACACTTGGGTAGACCGCTGTCCCAGTCGGCCCGAATACCAAAGTATAAGGCTGACGTTGGTCAAT
Source organism: Protopterus annectens (assembly GCF_019279795.1). Taxonomy (NCBI): domain Eukaryota; kingdom Metazoa; phylum Chordata; order Ceratodontiformes; family Protopteridae; genus Protopterus; species Protopterus annectens. The sequence continues at coordinate 270,176,995 of NC_056729.1, read as the reverse complement.
ACGCATTAGTCTGACGTCAGGGCGTCAGGGTACAAATGCGCATGACCGACGTCATTTCCTCAGTCTTTTTTGCCGCATGGTCCGATGCAGAAGCAGTTTTGCAAGTGCAGGTTGGCGTTCTGAGATTTTCCGAAGTCGGAGTTTCAGACCGAATCCAAGTTGGCTAAGTACCCCGTTGGGGAATATTTTGGTTTTTTCTTGCCTCAGTATTTTACCGGATGTCAGAAAAAGTGAATAACTGTATTTCTTGTGGGAAACAGATACCTCATAGGGATTACCATACCTTGTGTATACCTTGCTTAGGGCCTGAGCACGACGTTGTTGGCTGTCGCTCTTGTGCTAGATTTAACAAACGCACTATAAAGAGAAGATTAGATTGTGCCAGGTTAGTTTTTGGGAAGCGGTGTA